>NC_082672.1:59592954-59911136 GCF_025265405.1 Mesoplodon densirostris
GTAAACAAGGCAGGAATCGTGACTGGCAGTTATCAACTTGCCCTGAAGTATGATTTGTTCTCTTACCACTATTTAAATGAGAGGAAAAAAGGCATGCCACCAGGGACTTTGTTGGTTTATAAAAGAGTAAATGTCACATAGCCCAGTGCTTAAAGACTTTTGATTGACAAATGTTTTATTTGACATATCAAACAATGATGGTTTTCATATCAAATAGTCCATATTTGTTAGCAAAAATCTTAACCCCTTGAAGTTTGGCCAATGCTTTTAGCTCACTTCTGCCAAAGCTTAGAAACTAGAACACAGATGGCAAGTTACATTAAAGGCGATACCAAATATCTCTACACATAATGTGCAAAGACCTAAAAATACTCCGCATTGGGTGACAGAAATGACACAGTGTTTTATCACAACACATATAGTGTAAAATGTTCTTCTGAACTGATCATGCAAATTAAAGTGATGTTGACCTACTTGCACTTACTAAGTATTCTTCTGCTGTTTAGTGCAAGACAAGCTAAACATTAAAGAATTTATACAGCATATGCCACAGTGAAATCTAAATTGTCTGGTGTAACTCTTCTTAGATGTCACAACAATGTCACAACACACTCAGGGTTTCAGGGCTTACAGTTAAAGCCACAGTACCCTCATATAACCTCTCGTTCTCATGTGCTCAAAACTTTTCCTTTCTTGTTTCCTGGGACTTAAGTCTTGTGTACATTTCTGCCCAGTGGATATGTATAAGTATACCTCAAAATACAGAAGCCTGCCAGGCGGACATGTGAGTTTATGGTATTTGTAATCAAGGTTGTGACTTGAGAAACACCGCAAGACAACCTGCTTTGGAGACTTTTAGGATGACGTGTTCTCCCAAGTGCTTTCCTTCCTTTGTTGCTATGTTTTAGGCTGTCACCACTGCTGGTGGTTAGTGCCTCCTCTTTCTTAGAACCAAGACGGAACTGTTCATCTTGAAAAGCTAGGGACTTCCCTGGTGGCCCAGTGGTTAAGAATCCTCCTGCCAATGCAGGGGACACGGGTTCGAGTCCTGGTCTGGGAAGATCCCACATGTCGTGGAGCAACTAAGCCTGTGCACCACAACTACTGAGCCTGTGCTCTAGAGCCCGCGAGCCACAACTACTGAGCCCACGCACCCAAACTACTGAGCCTGTGCGCCTAAGGCCCATGCTCCGCAACAAGAGAAGCCACTGCAATGAGAAGCCCGCACACCGCAACAAAGAGTAGCCCACGCTCGATGCAACTAGAGAAAGCCCACACACAGAAACGGAGACCCAATGCAGCCAAAAATAAATAAATAAAATACGGGCTTCCCTGGTGGCGCAGTGGTTGAGAGTCTGCCTGCCGATGCAGGGGACACGGGTTCGTGCCCCGGTCCGGGAAGATCCCACATGCCGCGGGGTGGCTAGGCCCATGAGCCATGGCCACTGAGCCTGTGCGTCCAGAGCCTGTGCTCCGCAACGGGGGAGGCCACAACAGTGAGAGGCCCGCGTACCACAAAAAAGAAAAAAGAAAAAAAAAAAAAAAAACCCAAAAAATAAAAGAAAGAAAGAAAGAAAGAAAAACCAGAAAGTAACTACAATCCCTAGAAGAGGTTTTAAACACACCCCAAGCAGTGGTATGTTTTCCTTGCACAGAATACAGTGCTAAATTATCATTATGGACTAAACTACTGGTTAGTTGTTTTCATTCCATTGTGTTTCATTCAGGTAAGCTGACATATTTTTAGGCCTGTATATTATTATTACCTTAAACATAAAAATAAATTTAGTCATTTTCATTGATATAATTTGAGCATCCTAATGAGCGTTTCATCTAGAGAAATAGTAGTATTCCTCCTTTAAATATATGATTGTAAAGTCATTCATGTCATCTTGGATCTAAACTTTCTCTACAGAAGCATTTCCACTTTTGTAAGTTGCAATCACAAAAGAAAACATGATTATTAGGGGAGAACACTTATTCCCCAAAGCTGCTGTTTCCTTCTATGTGGACGGCCATCCATTGGGAAACTCTTGACCTATATCTTCCCCATCACTCAGGGGCCTCTCTGGCTGATGCACTCGGGAAACAACTGAGCCTCTTTCTCTGCCTATCACTTTGGGGTGCATCTTCCTGGCTGCCTGGAGAGTCCACGAGCTCTGATGTGCCCTTGGAGTGGGCAGGTTGGATCTCCAACCCCTCCTGAGACTGAGTGAGTAAATCTGCCTAATAATTCACACAGCAGCTTGAGGAAGCCCACTGCTGAATTCACACATGAGTGTCATAAACTTCAGTAGTTTTATCAGAAGTTTGATCACCTTCCCCTGACTCCTTTATTTCTCAGTCAGTTTGGAACTTGGGTGAGCCAGGGAGATATATTAATATTAATATGCAGTAAAAGTCATTTCATTAATAAGGTTTGGGGAACACATTTCTTCTGAAAGAAATGGTACAGATGCATTAGGAAAGCCTGGGACTCAGCTGGCTCTGGTAAGTTGAGAGATGTTGGAGTTGAACAAAGAAAGGACAGGACCACGAGAGACAAGAGCACACAAGAAGCTTTACTGAGGGGTGCTCGGACAGGGTGGCGGGACAGGGGAGCCCCTCCCAGCAGGAGACCTTGCAGAGGCAACAGCACGCTGAGACCGCCACCTAAAAGGGGACTAGGGCTGAAGGGGACATTGGAGTGGGGAGCTTTGTGTCTAGCCATGCTGCTCAACTGGAGGTAGGGAGTTTCTGGGTCCGAGAGCGCTGAAGGGCAAAAGTGGTTTGACATCTTTTATAGCTACGGGCTTCGTCTTATCCATGGTTAGCAGATACTGGGTGCAGTTTCAGGGAGTGTGTAAAGTAGGTAGGCTCCAAAGGGCTAAAAATACGTTTATTTGGACTCTATTTAAAGCAACTGGATGTGTGAGAATTTGAGTTTGGCTCTGGCTGGCTTTGGGCTGACGGTCTGAGTCTGCTGTGAAGTCAGTAACTCTGGGGCCATTTTAGATGAATGCACAGAGGGGCTGTCTCTGGTTCATTTACAGAACTCTCGCTCAGTCAATTTTTGTTTCTTTTAGAGGTAAAAAATATCTCTTTAGGACTAATGCACTAGGCTTTGTTCTCTAATGCACCAAAATGTCTCTGGGGGTAAGAGTTTTGGGCTCAGGTAGGAGTACATATAAAAGGCCCAAAGTGAAGGCACTTTTCTGTTCAAATGAAGACTTGTAGTCCTGAAATCACATTAAGTACATGGCTGTGATTTCATTTCTTGTAGGGAAGCTTTCTTGATGGAAATCTTCCTGAGGACAGGGAAGCCTTAGGGACATTTAGACAGATATTCCCTTTCAGAGCTGTGACTTTTGCTTGGCTTCAGTTAATGACTGCAGTGGTTCTTTGACACTGAGATTACGTGTGTGAATTTGTCTAATCAAACCTGGGTTAGTCAAATCCTGCCTTTTGATTTGGGGCTCTAGTTGCTGCTTGCAAGAAATAATCATAATCTTTGCCACAGGGCTTTCACCAAAGAAATGGTTCCATCTTGCATGGCAATTGCTGTTGATTGCTTGATGATATGTGTTGTATGATATTGCCATTCTGCTTTGCTCCCCCAATACATCCCTCTTTTTCCAGCTACAAGCTTTTTGACTCTGCCTTTTGAAATTCTGACTTCTGAAATCTTAGCATGGTCATCTCTGGATGATAAGGTTATGGACAGTGGGATTATTTGCTTCTTTAGCCTTGTTTATGTTGTCTTTATGTTTTGCCATGTTTGTTTTATAATTAGGAAAAGACTATAAAGTTATAAATAGAAAATACTCAGATTTGAACGATCTCATCAGTTGCTTTCTGGTTCCCCTCTCTTTACTGCTGGACTATATTTTGTCTCTGTTGATTTTATTTTCAAACTTGTGACCATTCTTGTGGGTGCAAGGTGGCTGCCAATTGTCCTTGGGCTACAGGATTTCTGGCTCATGCCCACCTGGAAAGTGTGAGAGTATTTGTTCTAGTATTCTCCTTTAAACTCTTGACATTTATTTTGATTGGACCAGTTTAGATCATAAGCCCATCTTTGAACCAATCACAGTGGTCATGAAATTTGACATTTTGATTGGCTTACACCAGGGTCTACCCCACAGGAGCCTCCTCTAACCCCTGACAGTGAGAGCTGAGTGTGGAGAAGGGGTACATCACTAATCAAAAATCATCCAGGCAGGGAAAAAACAAATGTCCACTCTGTCTTTCTGGCCACCTTCATGGGAAGTGACCAAAAGAAAGTTACTAGAGTCACAATGTTGACAGTAGTTTTATGACTCTCTCAGCATATATATGAATTACCTTTGCTTTGCTGGCTGCAAAGATTTTTTCTGTCATGGAGAGTTTTGAAAGTGATTTCATTCTCCAGAAATTTCATATTATTTAGTGTATAGCACCTTGAGTTCCAGTTATAGTTTTTTATTTCCTCTTAGCCTTTGAAGTATAAGAACACATATGTGACCAGCCTAACTTTTTTTGGAGGGCTAATTAACAATGATAACCATGGTAGTTAACAATGGCAATAAACTCTATAGAATCCACTGATGACTTTTCCACCCTACATATATTGCCTAATAAATCATGATAGAAATCTTAGGTCACATTTGAAATATTTAGCTAAAAGTTTTGACAAGAGAAGGAAACACTCAAATTGCTAGTATACTGAATTTAGTGAGATTAATGCTTAGAAAAATTGGTATATGTACTCTAGATGATTCTGGAACTAAATTTTAAAATAGTGATTTATTAAAACACATATAGAGTTCTTTAAATCATAGAAACCTGCTAAATCAACTGTTGATAGATATACAGTGGGAGACTGAATATCCAACAAGACAATGGCCAGGTCATAAATGAAAATAAAACTCTGACCCACAGTCTGCAGCCACCAGACCAGGAAACCAATCCATTACCTGCAGTAACTAGTCCAGGAAGCCAACCTGCTGTAGGTCAGACTTGTAGTCAGACCTCTATCTCTAGCAACCAACCCAGAAAGCCAAACACTAACCCCTGTAACAAAACGGCCAGGACTTGATTAATAAGACAACTTCCCTAATTGTTGTCCCTGCTCCCAACTGAGGACCAACCAGAGAAAGCCAAATATATACTCTTAACCAATCACACAGGATGCCCCACTTCTAGATAGCCTGTCTAAAGCTTCCCGTGCTAACAGCCTTCAGTCAAGGCACACCTGAAAGATCCCTTTTTTCTACTGTAAAGCATTCCCACTCCTCCGCCTGCCTTTGAGTCTCTGCCAAAATGTGAATGATGGCGGCTGACTCCCTTGCTATATAGCGAGCTCTGAATAATTATCCTCTGTTTGTTCTCATTTGAATGGTCTTAGATTTTTCCACAATGGTTATTTGAGAAGTCAGGTAATTATCTAATGCACATATCCTAATAGGCTTTCCTATGCATGCCAGGAAATCTGTAATTCTGTCCACTTAAATAACATTCTTCAGTTGCATAGTATCAGTGATTTTAAAAATATTAATTAATTCTACCAGGGTCCTCAACTTTGTATCTCTATTTTACAAATGGAGTGACCTAAAACCACTAAATTGAGTAACCTATAATAAATAAAAGGCAGAGTTAGAATTTGAACTTGACATTTTCGTTCCACAACTGATCTTTAAACAAACATATAATAGGAATTGTAAGAGAAAAATAGAGCTAGAACTAGATTTTATTTTTTTTATATCAAAGTCTGAGGAGAGACAAGATTGAAGTTTATAAAATAAAGAGAAGTATGTTTACCATGGGCATCCTCTGATATTTGAAAGGCAACATAAGGCAAATGAAAGAAATTGCTATTTTATTTGGCTGGTATAAAACATATTTCTCAGTTGCTATGTTCTTTGGACTGATAAAGTATAATAGGTAAGTGGAAGAACTGTGTACTTAAATGAAAATCAAAGGCGCAGTTCTTGTCCCAGGACTGATCTTCTCTACCTGAGTAACCACGGTCAAGAAACTTCACCTCTCTGGACCTCAATTTCCTCATCTTCTAAAACGAGGTTTCTAACCTCCATCTGCTAGACTATTGTAGGAATTAAATGAGATAACGTGTGGCCTCTGATACATATTTGTTCCTCTTTTCCTCTCTGTTCTGCGTGCTGTCACTCTCAGAATTATACCTGTCCATTGATCGTGTAATATCATCTTTAGTGATTTGTCAGTCATTTTCTCTCCAGCTTGTACTCCTCCAGGATAGAGATGGAGTGTTACTCATCTCTGTATGACCAGAGCCTGATAAGATATAAGCACTCTGCTAGTCAAGGCGAGTCAAATATAGATGAAGTATGTATGACATGTGATCTGGGACTTCAGGAAGCACATACCCTATAATAAAAAAGAGTAACCTGAATGATGGAGTAAAGGAATGACACAGACAGCAAACACTTAAGGGATAAAATGTGTGGCACTGAGTAAGTGAAAAAAAAAAAAATAAGGGTAAGTGAAGTTAGGGAAAGCAGCATCGAGAAAGAATGAACCATGAGGTAGACCTTAGCAAACAAGAGAATTATTTTGGCCAATTAAAAAAAAAATTGAAGTATAGTTGCCATACAATATTATATGTTACAGCTGTACAATACAGTGATTCACAATTGTTTAAAGGTTATACTCCATTTATAGTTATTATAAAATATTGGCCATATTCCCATGTTGTACAATATGTCCTTGTAGCTTATTTTATACCTCATATTATAGTTTGTACCTCTCAGTCCCCTACCCTTATCTTGCCCCTCCCTCCTTCCCTCTCCCCACTGGTAACCACAGTTTGTTCTCTATATCTGTGAGTCTGCTTATTTTTTGTTATCTTCACAAGTTTGTTGTATTTTTTAGATTCGACATACAAGTGATATCATACAGTATTTGTCTTTGTCTGACTTTTTTCACTTAGCATAATATCCTCCAAGTCCATCCATGTTGCTGTGCAAAGAAGAGGATTTTATTACTAAGCGAAAGCTACGAAATGTAGTGCAAGAGGAATTCATACAGGCGTAGAGGTAGAAATAGACAAAATGTCTTGGAGAAATGGTGAAAATGGGAGATTAACAAGCAGAAAATCTATTTGGGGCTGAAAAAAGGTTGCATAGTTATGTTCAGATCAAATGAGACCTTGAGTTTGTCAACAGGTGTTTGTGAGTACCTATGCCTATGCTTGCAACAGCTTACTTCCTCTGCTAATCCCCTTACACCCCAGGGCTTGCTGTTTCTTGAACATTCTAGGCACTATCCTGCCTTGGGTTCTTTTGCTCTTGCTGTTTCCTTTACCTGAAATGCTCTTTCCCCAGATATCTTTTTGGTTCTCTCCCTCACATCCTTCAGGTTTATGCTTCTGTCTCACCTCCTCCTTAAGGCCCACCTTGATCTCCATATTTAATACAGCAACTGCTCCATCCTACCCCCCTTTCCTAAATCCGCTCCATTCTGCTCTACATTTTTTTGTTCTCAAAGCACTAATCACCTCCTCACATACCATAGATTTATTTATTTATTATGCTTATTGTTTTATGTCCTTACTCAAGTGTAAGCTTTATGAGTGAAAGGTCTTCATTTGGTTTACAGATGTATCCCAAATGTCTGGCACACAGTACACCCCCAATAAGGAATCATTTACTGAATGAATGAGGAATTGGAAAATATCTAATTTTATTAAAATGAAAACAAGACTGAGGATTCAAATTTAAGTAAATCCTTTGCCAGCCAGTGTTAGGATTATTGATGTTTTAGTTTAGTATTCTGACCACTTTGGTAATACATACTCAGACCTAAACAGAATCTGGACCTGTATTTACTCTACTGAAAGTCACTTGAATTTTATAGGAGTTAGAGGGAAAAAGAGAAAGTAATGGATGGAGAGCCACAGACTTCATACTGACGTTAGCTGAAGCCAAAGAGACAAATGCAGAACAGAAAACTTTCGATCAATGAACTTTGTTTCAAATGTGTATTAAGAAAGCCTGAAGTCTTAACTCCTTTCCTCAGAAATGTAGAAAGGTCAGGAACCTTTGTGATAGAATTTTTTGATCTCCCAGCTGAAGTTTCCAAATGTTTTTCAGATATTTAAATGTGGATAAAATGTCAAACGTCTTGAACTGAAAGTTACAATCAGGCTTTAAAACTTGGTTGAACAGTTACACTAACTAAATCACCATTCATCAGGGAGCAAGAGTACTGAAGAAACAAAAGCTATGGCGCTTAAGCATTATCAGCACAAGTAGTAATTTGGAAATCAGCTCAATTCTGGATAAGAAAACTTATTTTCCCAATGATAATGGTTGTAAGAATAATGAGACTTTTGTGCCAAATGGAAAAAATAATTTAGCCATACAATAAAAATTCAAATTGAAGTTTCTTATTAGAATTAATAATATTATTTATCCATGGCATTCCTGTCATATGACATTGGTACTTCAGCCAGGAATTAAAATTGGAAGACAGGAATCATCTTTATTTTTTTCCCCATCATACATTGTATTCTATTAACCAACCATCAGAGTTTATAAATTTTTCTTTTGTTTGTTATTTTATTTTTTTAAAATTTTGTTTATTTATTTATTTTTGGCTGCTTTGGGTCTTCGTTGCTGTGCATGGACTCCTTCTGGTTGCATTGAGCTGGGGCTACTCTTCGTTGTGGTGAGCGGGCTTCTCATTGCAGTGGCCTCTCTTGTTGAGGAGCATGGGCTCTAGGTGCATGGGCTTCAGTAGCTGTGGCTCACGGGCTCTAGAGTGCAGGCTCAGTAGTTGTGGCGCATGGGCTTAGTTGCTCCACGGCGTGTGGGATCTTCCTAGACCAGGGATCGAACCTGTATCCTGCATTGGCAGGCAGATTCCCAACCACTATGCCACCAGGGAAGTCTCTGTAGTTTTAGATTCCACATATAAGTGAGATCATACAGTATTTGTCTTTCTCTGTCTGACTTATTTCACTTAGAATAATGCCCTCAAGTTCCATTCACGCTGTTGCAAATGGCAAGATTTCATTCTTCTTTATGGATGAATTATATATATATATATATATATATATATATATATATATATATATATACACACATATATATGTATATATCATAATCTTTACATATAATAATGGTTATATAATATATATACACATAATCACATATATATATTATATGTGTATATATATATATATATATATAATCACATTTGCTCTATCCATTCATCCATAAATTATGGACACTTAGGTTGCTTCCATGTCTTGGCTATTGTAAATAATGTTGCAATAAACATGGGGGTGCACATATTTTTTCAAGTTACTGTTTTTTTCTTCAAGTTAGTGTTTTTTTCTTCAGATAGATACCCAGAAGTGGAGTTTCTGGATGATATGGTAGTTCTATTTTTAATTTTTGAGCTATCTCCATACTGTTTTCCATAGCAGCTGTACCAATTTACATTCCCACCTACAGAGCACAAGGGTTCTCTTTTCTCTATCTTCTCTCCAACGCTTGTTCTTTGTAGACTTTTTGATAATATTCAAACAGGTGTGAGGTAATATCTCATTGCCCTTTTGATTTGCCTTTCCTGATGATTAGTGATGTTGGGCCCCTTTTCATATACCTGTTGGCCACCTGTATGTCTCCTTTGGAAAAATGTCTATTCACATCTTCTGCCCACTTTTTAATTGTATTGTTTGGTTTTTTTGCTATTAAGTTGTATGAGTACTTTATATATTTTGGATATTAACCCCTATCAGATATATGATTTGCAAATATTTTCTCCCATTGGGTAGGTTGCTTTTTTATTTTGTTGATGGTTTCCTTTGCTGTGCGGATGCTTTTTAGTTTGATGTAGTCTCATTTGTTTATTTCTGGTAAAAATATCAGAAATCTTGATAGCTCTTTCATTGCAAAGACTGATGCCAAGGAGCTTACAGCCTGTTTTCTTCTAGGAGTTTTATGGTTTCAAGTTAGTGATTTTTCTTTCCTTTCCTATTATCACTGCCACACCCTAATTGGGGTCTCTCTGGCTTTTGTTTCTCACTTAACCAGGACCTGTGACTTACTGCTTTCAGAATAATCTTCCTAAAATTCCTCTTCCAACATTCAACTTAAAGATGTGTTAACCCCTCCTAAGTGTAGTCCATCATGCTAGGTGTTACTCCTTCCTCTGTATTTCCTACTAGAGCCCCTGGGCTAATGGATTCTCCATCCTTCTCTCACCCAACCCAGAATATGGGCATCATGTCAGCTTCTTTCCAGCACATGTCAGTTTTCTCTGAATATCTCTTATCCAAAGTCTTCTCCACTCCCACGGATACTATCTTAATCCATCCAGTTTTGCCTTAATTAATGCACTAATCTCCTAAACTGGCATCCATTCTTGTTTCCCTCTATCCTCACTGTGTGCAGAGCAATATTTTAAAAATATAAATTTTAGTCTGCCATGGCCCATATAAATTCCTTCAATGGCTTCCCATTACCCCCAGGATAAATCCAACTTTCTTAATATGCATGCATTATTTTTCTTGGTCTGGCCTTGTCTAACCGGAAACGTTGAGAGTGGGTCCTTAGGTGTCATTATGAAGGGCATCATTCTCACCTCCTCTCTGTGTCCCAGACCCAAACATTCTGGCTAAGAGAGAGAAGGAGCATTGCCAATCCAGAGCACATGCTTCCTTCTGTAAGGTCACACCCCAGCCTCGCAAAGAATTGTCATTTTTCTAAAGTAGTCTAATTAAAGGTTACTATTTTGCTGAATTCCAAAGAAGGAACTGAGAGCAGGTTCTTTTCCTCAAACCAAATGGATTCTTTAAGAACTGAAACTCACCAGTGCCAGAACAAACCCAGGCAAGCTTCAATGCTTCCTTCCAGCCTCCCTCGGACCACATGGGTAGGGAGGGATTTCCAGCCCGGAGAACAGTAGAGAACTTTATTTTTTGTCTCTCTAGGCAGGGTACAGTGCTAGCTAGAGGTAAAGGAGAGAATTGCGGGTTGGAGTAGTACCACCCCAGGAATGATGAAAACACCTCTGAGGAGAGAAGGATCTGTGTTTCAGCCAGTGGGTGTTTCCTGTTACTTCAGGCTGCCAGAAGAAAATCATAGGGTAAGTCCTCTTCTCATGCTAATTGGGTGTAGAACAGGTTCTTTTTAGGAGGAGCTGGGCTCTCACGACCTGGGCTGTGGGGGGGCAGGAAAGTGTTAACTCAGCAGACCTTTGCTGTTCAAATTCAGTCCTTTCGAAATAAAAGTGTGGCTTCAGAGCTGGCCCTTGACTAACTCCTGGGAGATAGCCTCTGAGGCCTTGGAGTATTCTGCCAGCTAAGAGTGTTTTGTGTGCCTGAGGTCTTGGGCCAGGCTACACCTGTTTGACCAGATAGACTTACCCTAAAAATATGATTTATGTGTGGAGCAACAGGAACTCTCATTCACCACTGGTGGTGCAGCCCGTTGAGAAGTTAGTTTGGTGGTTTCTTACAAAACTAACCACACTCTTACCATGCGATCTAGCATGTGCTAGTGCTCCTTGGTATTAACCCAAATGAGTTGAAAACTTCACGTCCATACAAAAACTTGCTGACGAATGTTTATTACTGCTAAATTAATAATTTCCAAAACTTGGAAGTAACCAAGATGTCTTTCAGTAGGTGAATGGATAAATATATGTGGAATATCCAGGCAATGGAATATTATTCAGTGCTAAAAAGAACTGAGCTATCAAGCCATGAAAAGGAACCTTAAATGCATATTACTATGTGAAAAAAACCAAGATGATAGGCCACACACTGTATGATTCCAACCTTATGATGTGTGGAAAAGGCAAAACTATGGAGACAGTATAATGATCAGGGGTTTCCAGGAGTTAGTGGGGAGGGAAGGATGAATAGACTGAGTACAGAAAATATTTAGGGCAGTAAAGCTACTCTGTGTGATGCTATAATGGTGGATACATGTTATTCCAAGTTTATCCCAACCCACAGAAGGTACAACACCAAGAATAAACCCTATGTAAACTATGGTTTGTCAATGTAGGTTAATCAATTGTAGCAAATGTACCTACTCTGGTGGGTGATATTGATAAAAGGGAGGCTATGCACGTGTAGGGGCAGGAGGTATATGGGGAATCTCTGTACCTTCTGCTCAATATTGCTGTGAACCAAAAACTGCTCTAAAAAGTGAAATATATATAAAAAAACAAACAAATAAAACGTGACTTACAGTGAATGTCTGTTTTTGCTCTGGACATATGGTCAGAGTCTGAGTAGTTGAGAGCATTCATACAGCCCTGCATGCCTGCATGACTGGCGTCCCGTATAAACCCTGGACACCAAGACTCAGTTGAGTTGCTTTTTTGGGGAACATTTTGTACGTGTTGTCAAATATCATTGCTGGGAGAATTAAGCATGTCCCTGTGCAATTCCATTGGGATGACACATTTGGAAGCTTGTGCCTGGGGTTTCCTGGACTTCACCCTAGGTACCTTTACCCTTTTCTTATCTTCATCTGTATCTCTTCCCTGTAATAAATCATAACCGTGAGTACAACAGCTTTCTTGAGTCCTGTGAGTCCTTTCAGCACATCATTCAGCCTGATAGTGGTCTTGGAACTCTTGACAGAGCTGCCTATGCATACAAACTACCAAAGTGTATTTTTAAAAAGTAATCATATACTTAGTTCAAACATCATCTTTTTACTTAAATTTAAATGTATTGCACTGTAAACAATTTTCATCATCTTTTATTAGTTTAATGCTCGGTTGATTGGCTCCACTCTAAGGCTGCCTTTGCTTCATATACAATCTCTTCCCCAGTCAGCAGTGGCTATTGTTGCAGTTTGTTTTCACTTGAAGCTGGAGGCACATCTCACCCCAGCTTTTTTTTTTTTTTTTTTTCTTTTTTTGCGGTACGTGGGCCTCTCACTGTTGTGGCCTCTCCCGTTGCAGAGCACAGGCTCCGGACGCGCAGGCCCAGCGGCCATGGCTCACGGGCCCAGCCGCTCTGCGGCATGTGGGATCCTCCCAGACCGGGGCACGAACCCGTGTCCCCTGCATCGGCAGGCGGACCCCCAACCACTGCGCCACCAGGGACGCCCTCACCCCAGCTTTTAAAGGGAGTGAAAACCAAAGCAAAACAAAGCAGTTCAGGAGACTCTTCTTAGAAAGGAGCAGCTTACCCTGCAGACCCTTAGGTCTTCATGGGCTTGTGTAGCGTAGGCTTGTGTAGTACCTCCCTCTTTCTTCGTCCTACAAGTTATATGAGGAACTCAGCTATAAATAAATATCCCAAACTAGGGCACATCCCCAGTGTGGTTCCAGGTGTGATGAAGGTAACAATTTCTATCCTGCCCCAGTTTGGATGCTCTTTTTATATTGAGCTGGATCATTGCCTTTTTTTTTCTCCGTCCCCCACTGATCAGGTCTTCAGTCATCTATGTTAAATGATCACCTCTCTACACCAGATCTGTGATGTCAATTCCAGAGAATGAACAGCCTTTGCATGAGCAGTTGCTTCATCAGTTGTATTTCTTCCTGACAACATGCCATTGGAATGCCTGCTATGGCTGCCTGCTTTTCTAGGAGTGAGGATTTTATACCTGTGCAGTGCTCTCTGCTCCCTGCCTTGTCTCCCTGTGGTCTGTCTATACCTACCCTGCTCCAGGGCAGTGCCATGGTAAGCACTTTGCGTCTCATGCTCCATTTCTGGGAGGAGGGAGTAGACAGAGCTGGACTGAAACAGGCTCTTCTACTGCACAGAATGTATGGAGTTTATGATACCTTGTGACATCTCAGGGGTTTATTGGTTAACCGTTTCATACCCATTTTAAGAGTAGGCGATGATTATGACAAACATGGACTGTCTGCATTTTCCTAGTTCAAGTTTATCAAAATAAATTAAATGCCTTTTTTTCATTACAGGATGATAATATGGTTTTCCTCTTTTGATTTATTAATACATTTTCTACTATTGAACTATCCTTGCATTTTTTTTTTGAAATTAACATTGCTAGGTCATTCTTTTTTTTAAAAAAATTATTTCTTTTTTATTTATTTATTTTTTTGGCTGCATTGGGTCTTCGTTGTTGCACATGGGCTTTCTCTAGTTGCAACGAGCGGTGGCTTCTCTTGTTGTGGAGCATGGGCTCTAGGTGCGCGGGCTTCAGCAGTTGTGGCTCACGGGCTCTACAGTGCAGGCTCAGTAGTTGTGGCATACAGGCTTTGTTGCTCGGTGGCGTGTGGGATCTTCCCAGACCAGGGCTCGAACCCGTGTCCCCTGCATTGGCAGGTGGACTCTTAACCACTGTGCCACCAGGGAAGCCCCTAGGTCATTCTCTAACATTTAAAAATATTCAAACTAAATGGGCTCATCTTTTACTTAGGAGTTTTGTGTCAGTTCTTTTAAGGGCAGTTGGTTTGAAGTTTGTATTCTCCTTGTTAGAATGGATGCTAACTTCATGTAAGGGAGAGAAACAGTTTCTATATCTATGTTCTGGACCAGTTTATATAACATAGAAAAAATTTGTTCCTGGAAAGTTTGAAATAATTCATCTGTAAAACCATCTGCGTCCTGCACATTTTTGAGGAGTAGTTCTGTGACAACTTTATTTTTTACATGAAAATTGATTTATTTAGATTTTCTACCTCGTCAAGGGCCAATTTTGGTAATTTATATTTTCTTAGACTACTGTTCATTTCTTTCTAATTTTATTATTATAGAGATGTGCAAAGCATTTTCTTGGAGTTCTTTTAATATCCTTTCTGTTCTCTTTTTCATTTCTGTCTTTGTGTATAGGGTACTTCTGGCAGCATAATTGCTTTTTCTATGATTGTTAGAAGTCAAGTCATTTTTAGATAAATTCTTTAGATAAAGTCCTATAGATACAGTGTTATGAATCGGAGCTCTGGTCCTAATCATGCTATAAAAATGCCAAAGTTAATCATAAAAGTAAATGCAAGGAAATTATAAAATATAGTTAATTAGAAGCAAATATTTATAAATTCATAAAACAAATATTTACAATAATATATATATTGCAAATATCCCCTTTTGAGGATTTTTCTCTGTGGAATTTCTTTAAATGAATTCAGAAAGTTTGGATTGAGATTGTTTTTCTCTGTTTCTTGAAAGATTCCTTGAAGCAAATACAGATGCTCTTCACTGATCAAGGTAAGATCTTCTGCCTTGAGAATTCCACTGTGCAGAGTTTTTGAATGGTAAATTCTGGAAGGTAGGGCTATTTTCATGATAATTCTATATGACTGATCATAGGGTACAAGGGGTAGAGATGAATCTGGACAGAGAGGCAGAAAGCAGTTCATCATGTGTCCTGTATGTTATGTACCATCTACAAAATTTGGGGCTAGATCCTTATAAACAATGGAGAGTCATTGAAGAGTTTTAACCATTTGTGTAGTGTGATCATATTGCATTTTATAAATATAACTCTGTCAATGTGAGGCATGGATTAGAAGGAAGAAAGCATGAAGGCAGAGAGACCAGTTAAGAAGTCAGGGAAATGACTTAGGATGCAGAAGGGATAGATTCAAACAATATTTAAAAGGTGAAATGGCAAGTCTTAGAGACCAATGAAATGTGAAGGGTGGGGTAAAGGAAGACATTTAGATTGGTTTCCAGATCACTCATGGCCAGAATGATTGGGTGAATGACGGTATCATTTGTTAAGGTAATTTGGAAAAGGAACAGGTGTTAGTGGGAAGATGATAAATTGCTTTGCACATATTGAATGTTCAATGAATGTTCTGTGGAACATTCAAGAAGAGCCGTGTGTGGGAGCCAGCTGTATATACTAGTCTAAAATTCAGCAGAGAGGTTTGAGCTGGATCATGAATTCTGGCACGATTAGAATATGCTAACCAAAGGCATGAGATGAGTTTGCCTAGAAAGTGTTTTGTGGAAGAATGAAGAGGGCCAGGACCAAATCCTGGGAAATACCACAGTTTAAAAACCATTATATTTATTTATTTATTTATTTTAAAATATTTATTTATTTATTTACGTATTTATTTACTTTTGGCTGTGTGGGTCTTCATTGCTGCACGCAGGCTTTCTCTAGTTGCGGCGAGCGGGGGCTACTCTTTGCTGTGGTGCATGGGCTTCTCATTGCAGTGGCTTCTCTTTGTTGCAGAGCATAGGCTCTAGGCACATGGGCTTCAGTAGTTGCAGCACACGGGCTAAGTAGTTGTGGCTTGGGGGCTCTAGAGCACAGGGTCTGTAGTTGTGGCGCACGGGCTTAGTTGCTCTGTGGCATGTGGAATCTTCACGGACCAGGGATTGAACCCGTGTCCCCTGCATTGGCAGGTGGATTCTTAACCACTGCACCATGAGAGAAGTCCCAAAACCATTACATTTAAATAAAGTGTTTTCACCACGCCCTCCCAAAATTCGGTCCTCTCTTCAGATGAATATCTTTTCAAGCACTTAGGCTCAAACCTTCAGGTCGTATTCCTTCCTCTCCTGCTGAGTCTATTCTCTTCAAGTGTCTCCTCTCTGACCCTTACTCTCCATTCTCCCTGCCCCTTCCCTAGACCCCTAATGTCACCCACCTGGCATGAGCCCTCCAGCCTCAGATAAGGCTCTCTTATCTGAGATCGTCGGGGCCAATGGCCTTCAATGTCATTTTTAAGTCTCTTTAAGCAAGGAATTGTAAAAATAATGACACTCAGATACCTTATGAACATATAAATATACACTCACTCACTCATCTTTTGATGTAGCCGTAACATTTTCCTGACTGTTGATCCATTTATTGCTCTTCTTCTTTTTTTTTTTTTTTTTTTTTTGTTGCAGTATGCGGGCCTCTCACTGTTGTGGCCTCTCCCGTTGCGGAGCACAGGCTCCGGACGCGCAGGCCCAGCAGCCATGGCTCACGGGCCCAGCCGCTCCGCGGCATGTGGGATCTTTCTGGTCCAGGGCATGAACCCGTGTCCCCTGCATCGGCAGGCGGACTCTCAACCACTGCGCCACCAGGGTAGTCCTATTGCTATTCTTTATTGTCCTCTTAAAAGCTATATCCATAGTGACTAATAATAATAGTAATAATAATAATAATAACAGCCCTTCTCTAACACTTTCAATGTAGCAGATACTCTTGTATGCACTTTAAAAAATTTAAACTCTATTAATCCTTACTGCAGACTATGAGGTAGGTACTATTAGTAACCTTATTTTACAGATAAGAAAACTGAGGCACATAAAGGTTAGGTAAGTCTCATAGACAGCAAATAACAGAACTGGAATCAGATTTAATAAGTTTAGCTCTATAGGCTCTTACTTGCTGTGCTACTCTCTGAAAGTGCAAAACTCTTACAAAGTAACTTGACTATAGAATCTTTCTAGATGTTCATTTTTCCCCCCTAACTTTTACCTGTCTCACCCACCCTTAATCTTACAGCATTTATTATACTCTTATTTAGTCTTTCCCAAAGCAGGTAGTTTCGTTTTTACAGAAACTACCACCCTCTTTCCTTTTGCACTCATAATTAACTTTGTCTTAAAATATTTAAATTATGTAATTGCAACTAAAGTTCATACACAACTTTGGGAACAAATATCATGACTCTTGATCAGCAAGCAACTCATCTGGAAAGAGGGAGAATACAAGGGCCTGTTTGGGTATATCTTCCTGGTCTCAGCATCCAGAGATTCGAGACACAGCACTGAGAGCAGAGATTAATGAGACATTTCAGTTACGAGGGGGTCAGTTAAGAGAACTTCTGCTTTCTCTCTATTTCCAGTGTCTTGCTATTCTGATCCATTCTGCCCAGGGCTTTCAGAGTGAGTCATTTTCCTAAATGATTAAGTCACTCACCTGATCAAAAACATGCAGCCATTTCTCCACTGCCACAGAACAAAGTCTTGAGTCCAACAGAAAACCTAAATTCTCAGCATAAAGTCTTCAATGATTTATCCCAGACTGATCACGGGAGGCCTCGGCCAGCAGCGGCTTGAAGCAGGGTTTCAGTTCCTGGCCAGTGATTGAGGTCTGGTCGTGGCGATGAGAGCACCGAATCCTAGCCACTAGACCAGTGGTCAGTGACAAGGCCCTGGCCCTACAGCTTTGCAGAAAAAGAATTCCCACAAAGATGGAAAGTAGTGAAACAAGTAAAGTATTTATTAGGAGAAAAAAAGAAGTACAGTACCTGTGGATAGACTCCAGGTTTCCTTTGACCAATTATTTTGACTTGCCTGGTTCAAAGTCCGTATTTGGTGTATCTCAGGATTGTCCCACATGTGCGGGCACATCTCTTTGCCAAGATGGATTCTACCGAAGAGACCTATGGGTAGTGAGCATCAGTTGGCATCACTCCATTTTGACCTCCAAGGAGCCTTTCTGCTCATGTGTAGTCAGGTCTCCTGACTTTGAGAATGAGGAATATGTGGTCTCTTATCTTGTATCTGGGCAGGGCCCAGCCTCCTCTCTCAATTGTCTTGTTGTTCCCATCTCGGAATATCGGTCTCCAGGGAACGAACTCAAACCTTTGCCCTGAGGGCCCATCTATCTCCTGCCTCAAAGCCACCTCTCTAAATACATTTTTCCTCTCCATGCTCCAAGAATATTAATCTATACTGAGTTTGAGTTTTGAGAACCCATAATCAACTTTATTAATAATTCCCCTAGGCAGCATCTAGGTTTCTTGTTAAGTCCTCTTCCCCTCTCTTTATCCTAGAAACTGCAACAGCTACAAGGGGTATAGGAAAGGGAAGGAGAAAGGCAGAAACAGAGTACACAGGATCGGTTGTATGAGCGCTCCAAGGCCCTGTGGCAGATTTTCCTGATATGGCTATGGCAATATATCTGCTTCAGACATGCTCTTCAGAACCTTGCCATTCTTCCCTCCAAGAGGTGGGGTCTCTGTTTTCTCCCTGTGATTTGGGGCAGGAACTTGTAACCACTTCTGCAATGTGATGCTATATAACTTCCAAAGCTAGGGTATAGAAAGGATATAGTCTACATATGGCTCTCTCCCTTAGGATGCTTGCCCTTTGAACTCTGCCAGCATATTGTGATGAACTCAAACTAGCTTTTTAGCCTAGAGACCATATGCAGAAGCCCAAGTGGAGAGGAACTCCAGGCCCCAGCTGACAGCCAGTATTAACTGCACGACACGTGAGTGAATGAGCCTCCAGATGGTTCCAGCCCTCAGCTTTGAAGTCTTCCAGCTGGGGCCCAGAAAGTATAGAACAGAGGCAAGCCAACCCCACTATACTCTGTCCAAATCCTGATCCACAGAATCTGTGAGCATAATAAATTGTTGTCTTTCTCCACCAACTTTTGGAGTAATTTGTTATGCAGTCATAGTAAGTGAAACAGGCCCTTTGTACAAATAAGTAGATACATAGGGGTCCTCGTCCCATAATTTTGAGTTAGAAATGGTTGGAGAAGCCCCTCCGTTTGAGGACTACTAGCTCAATGTTTTTATCCCCAACTCCTTTACTACCGGGGTTCCACTGGAGTATGAAGTGGAACTGGGGGCCTGGACCTGCCGTCTCAGCCAATAACCCCTCAGCCCAGGGCCCTCCTGTGCCTCCCCCCACCATCTTCCCTGTGCTCCGATTTTGTCAGATGGCTGCCAGCACAGTATCGCTGGATGATTCTTTTTTCCTTCTGTGAACTCCTTAAGCTCTTGCTTAAGGAGCATTAACGTTGACTGTGTTAGTTAATGCCAAGCTCAGTTATCTTAGGCCATCAGAAGAAGTGAAAGGATAGTGTATGTGCTCCCTAGAAAATCACTTCTGCTTTAGAATTTCTTCACATACCAATCTGTGTTCAATAACAATATTTTCACAACATTGATCAAAAGGGGGCAAAATGATCACAGTATGCTGTGGGTAAAAAAAGGGTTGGCGATATTTTGCTACTCTTGGCAACTCTCTCCTATCACTAGTCCCCAAAAACTCTTCCTGCCTCTTTTTCCCCTGCAGGCTCTTCTTCATGTCCTTGCCTTTGCCTGGAAATCCCCGGAATTTTACCTATCTTTTTTAGCTCAGTTCAACACGCCAACTCCTTTAAGTAGCCATGCTTGGTGGCATCTTATCCAACTTTATGCTCCTTCAGAATTTTGTTTATAATGCTTTTAAATCCTCTTCTTGTGATTAACGTATCTGTACATATGGATTATGTCCTTGGCTAGGTAGTGAGGTCTTTGTTAGTGCTTATGTCCTCTGCACTTAGCAGAATACCTTTCACATAAGAGATCCACAACACAAGTTTGTTGAGTTAAATTTCTGAGTTAAATTTCTAAATGACAAAGAATGGTGACATATACTAAGGTTATAATAGTATAATAAGGTTTATATGATATGTATTTATTATATATGATTATAAGCTTCAGAAATTTAAATCTGATTAGAGTCTTTGAGTCTGGTGTGTATGTGTACGTGTGTGTATAGATATATACGTAAGTATAAAAAATATATATATTTACATGTGATGTAAATTAGTGTCTCATTCCCTTCACATTTCTATAAATTATTATTCCCACTATTTGGGCTTAACTTTGTATTTAATTTCGGAAAAGGCTTCAAGGGACTTACCTGGGAGAACCAAGGAATTTTAGTGATGGCAAGTTATCACACACACCTAGTGTTTAATCTGGATAGTTGGTAGAAGTGTACCCTAATGATTTGGTTCTGATTAATAATTAATAAACCCTTACAGCAGCTGAATGTGAAAATTCGAACATGAAAAGTGATAAAAAAAATATGACAAGAAGGAGCAAGAAAAAAATGTTAATTTTTAAAAATATTTATTTATTTATTTATTGCTGCGTTGGGTCTTCATTGCTGCGTGCGGGCTTTCTCTAGTTGCAGTGAGTGGGGGCCACTCTTCCGTTCTGGTGAGCGGGCTTCTCACTGTGGTGGCTTCTCTTGTTGCGGAGTATGGGGTCTAGGCACGTGGGCTTCAGTAGTTGTGGCTCGCGGGCTCTAGAGCACAGGCTCAGTAGTCGTGGTTCATGGGCTTAGCTGTTCCGCGGCATGTGGGATCTTCCCAGACCAGGGATCAAACTCGTGTTCCCTGCATTGGCAGGTGGATTCTTAACCACTGTGCCACCAAAGAAGCCCAATGTTAATGTTTTAACATAGCTTTTACTTTAAGTTAAAAAGTGTTATTAGCATATTTCCATTTCAAAATATTTGCTAGACTGAATAGCTTCTACTTTGGAACTGAGATAAACTACATAAAATAATTGTTTAGAAAAAGTACACATGAATGAATTGTTCCTTAGTAACAATATGATATACATCTTCCATTCAAAGATATTAATATCAATCCTTTCTTTATGCAAAACTTTTTCCAGCTACAGCATTTCAATTAACCTACCCATCTATTTCCATATGAACAGGGATCTGTGCTAATTTTACACTAATTCCTAAGATGAATAATTGAGATATTGGATGCAATGCCTCAAAAAACTGAATCTTGTTTGGTGCTTGAAGTAACAAGTCCTGAGCCACGAGTTAATCAAGAAAACTATAGATAGGTCTTCATTAACATACCAAGAATCAGCCCACCAATAACGAAATCACTGAACATGCACATTTAATGGTGCAAAATTCAATCACATTTAACTCAGCCTGAAAATATCAGTATCTTAATAATTCCTTGTGTTTATATAGACGAGAAACTTTCCTGTGGAGAGAGCAAAGTTCTTTTGCATATCTTGATTAACCACATTTAAGAGCAAGTGCCATTATCCGCACCTGACAAAATATCAAAAAGGTGAAGGAACTTAGCCAAGGTCACACTGACAGAGAGAGATCTAAATCAGCTCTAGACATCTTGGCTGCAATTAACACTCTCCTGAATCCTGAAATAAACAAGACAAAATATATTTCTATACTTGGATGCTTCCAAGATATTATAAGGTCTCAAATGGTACTGTCACCAGCCTGTGCCTCCCTCCCAGTGCTATAGGCAATGAGTGAGGAAGTGTGGAAAGCAAAGGAGGCACCTGCGAGTAGTTTTGACGCCTTGATTCTGGAAAAGGATGTAAATGGAAACCAGGGACACGTCTATGTACCCAACTATTTTGAGCTGTGGCTTGGTCATAAACATTCTATAGTATGGTTCAAGGGTGCTGTAACGTGATCTTTTGGGACCATGGAATCAGGCACAAAGCACCCAGTCATAATATGGACCCCTTTAAAAATGCTAGAGGATGAAGCTTGCCATGTATGTGGTGCTGGGGAGCCCCAGATGCTGGTCAATCATGGAATAAGGGGTAGAGGAAGTCTGAAAGGGAGGTGAAATTGGCAGAGTTGTCCTAGGCTCTTGGCATATCCCCAGAGGCATATTCCTCAGATGTAATTTTGCGGCCTGGTTGGTACTTGTGTCTGGATAGAGAAATAGTTAAAAAAAAAAAAAAAAAAGAGAGAGAGAGAGAGAGAAGGAAAGAAAAGAAAAACTCAGATTAGAAGTTAGGGTTGATACTAGATCTGGATTGGAAAATAAAAGGTACATCTGTCCTCGTTCCTCGGTCCTGCAGCACTGGAAGTGAAACTCATTTGTCACCCTGGACTAGATGCTCTTTAGAAATCCTTCTAGTTATATCATTTTTGTATCCTGCTTAAGTAAAGAGCTTTTGAAGATTACAGAACAAAAATTTGTTTTCCCAAATGCTCTAGTTTGTTAATTGCTCTCTCTGAATGCATGAATGTGTGATTGTTTTCTTAAAGGTATAACTTAAGGCAGATATAGCACTACAGGTCATCTCAAGAGGAACAGGTAAAAGAGCAGGATGTCCTCTGTTTAGATACATCAATATCTAAAAAGAGCTCACAGAGAATGTCAACTGACTGATTCAACACATTTCCAGAAGATGAAGGTATATTAGAATCCTGAAGAAAACAAGGCAGAGAAAACTTTGCTCATTAATCAGCAATTACTGGTAGTTAGTCAATATCACAGGTTTGATAAAGTGCCAGAGCCCACTAATGGTATGAGAACATTAAGTCTTTGGTCACAAAGTCACAGCAAGACCTTGTTCAGACTTACTTTGGACCTGTCTGGGCTTGGAGCTGTTGCTGTGAATAACAAATCTGATATTTCTCTTATGCCCCCATTTCTGTGCTGCACTTGCACTTGGTGAAAACAAAAGCAGGCCAGAGCACAATAGCAGCTAGAGATTGGCATTACTGGTTGAGAACTTTGACACATAGAAAGCTAAACTCATCCAGCTCATGTAGTCTTGGCACATGCCAGAATTCGATCCCCAAGACTCTGCTAATACTGGCTGTTGGCTTCCTCAATTACTTTGAAAGATGGGCCAGCTACAGTCTTCTGAGACTAAAGGGATACCCACTTGGGCTATCACCTCATAGATTTTTCTCTTGCACTGGCCTTTTCAGTAAAATGAAAATAGAATCTAGATTACCTCCCCCTATTCCCGAGGAAATTTAAAACCATCTAAAGGAGTGACACACATATTTAACAAGATTCTATCCACTTACTACCTTATTCAAGACTCCAGTTAAAGTTGAGATATTGCTCTGTAATATTGGTGCTTGGTCATGCTAAATCTTCATAGGTCAGATACAATATTCGCAAGTGAAATGGCCTAAAGCTTTCTATTCAAAGTGCAGTTCAAGGCTTAGTAGCATCCATATAGCCTGGGAATTGTTATAAGTTCAGAACTCAAGCTCCACCCAAAATCAGAATCTGTATTTTAACGTGATTCCCAGGAGACTCAGATTCCCATTAAAGTACTGACATATACGACTTTTACTATTTTTACGACAAATGGTATTTGTCAGGCGTTCCTTGTGAAAGAATGCCTACTTAGATTCCTACTTGCAGTCAGAAGCACAGACAGAATTGGAATAGAATAAACCACCAAACGCAATTTGTATGTAAGGTCCAACTCTTTGTCTAAATGAACATAAATTCTTATTAGTGGGAGAATAAATAGTGATATTGTCCTTACCAAAAAATGGCCCCTCCCATCTTCAGAATATGACCTTCACAGAAAGTAGCTCAAAAACCCACTCTTCTGAATTTCAAATACTTGTGTTGTTTCCCTAAAGAGGTACTTTTCAGTGATTGCATTAAGCTTGCTTCCTAGCTGCACTAAAGGCTATGGAAAAATATTCATTATTAGGGAAATAGGACATACAAATATGAAATTAGCTCAAGACCTCTCATCCTATAAAATAGTCCAACATTATATGAATAGCAATCTACTTAGGAAATAGTAAATAAAGTGCTCGGTTCTATAACTGATTGATCCCAGCTGACCACTGTTAAATCTTGTCTGGCCCGTCTCCAAGACGTTTGTGTTGTCCTGGCAGCCGCAGGCATTCTCAGGGGGCAGGAGACCAAGAAGCGGGCGGAAGGGGGAACGCTGCCAGCAGCCCATCCTGGATTCTCACCCTCTTCTTTTAGTGACTTGCTTTGTGAGTCATTTGATTTGGAGGAAAGACCCCCTACTCTAAAGCAATCAGATCTGTCACCATTAAAGGCTGAAATGATAAGCAAGAAAAAAAAATAGCAGAAGGATAGTGTATAATAGGAACTTTATCCTTGGTAACATTTTGAGGAACCCATTAAAGAGGAAAGTCAATTTCTCCTCAAAACTTGGAAAACTTATAACCAGAAGAAAGAGAGAGAAAAAAAGAAAGCTACTTTTAAATTTATTTTCTATGTTTCTTTGACATAGAGGAAGTTTTTCCAATAAGGCACTGAGGGTTCTAACCAAGAAACCCCAAACAGAGTATCACAAAGGATGATACTTACAGATACACTTTTAGGGTGCTTCTTGCCAGATGATGTTTGTCTGCTCACACACTATCCAGAAGAGATAATGCTGGATGAAGGAAATAGGTCGTCAATGGGTACTGGGTTTGGGGGAAGCTTTATAATAAAGGTTCACCAATTATTGCAAAGATTTCATTTTAAATTATGCATAATAAATTATTCTTGGTTCATTTGTATTTACTATATAGGTGATATTATGTTTTTTTAAATAAATTTTATTTATTTATTTATTTATTTTTGGCTGCACTGGGTCTTTGTTGTGGTGCGCGGGCTTCTCATTGTGGTGGATTCTCCTGTTGCGGAGCATGGGCTCCAGGTGCACAGGCTTCAGTAGTTGTGGCTCGCAGGCTCTAGAGTGCAGGCTCAGTAGTTATGGTGCACGGGCTTAGTTGCTCTGCAGCATGTGGGATATTCCTAGACCAGGGCTTGGACCCGTGTCCCCTGCATTGGCTGGCGGATTCTTAACCACTGTACCACCCGGGAAGTCCCTGTGATATTATTTATATTAACTTGATGGGGAAAATAGTTATGGCTCAATAACAAAAAGAGGATACACTTCTTTATGTTCCAATGGATATATGTAACCTAGAAAATCATATTTTCATACTTTTCTTTTAAATAAATACATAGATTATATTACAGTGGGGACAGGATATTCACACTTGTGCCAGAGCACAAATAAATGAATGAATACTGAGTGTTTATCTGGATAATCCAGTCCCCTCAAATCTTCCACTGAGAACAAAATAGTTGTAAGGGATTAAAGACTTTGAATTATAGGGAACATTACTACTGAAACTCTCAGTCACATATCACTTTTGCTTTACCTGTATGGACAGAGAATCTTTGCTTTTCTTCTGTCGATTACCATGCCACTCTGTGAACAGACCATAGGGATCTGCCTAATGCAGACACACAGAAGCTCTTTTAAAAGCATCTCCACTTAAAAAAGGAAAAGTAGGAAGGAGAGGGATTGTAGCCTCAACTGGGTTTAGTGGAGGTCCTGACCACAAGCTCCATTTTCATAGCTGTGTGCTCCATCCATCATAGAACCACAGGTGTGAAGTTACTTCAGGAAGAGATCTATTCTGGCCACTGTCTCCAGGTGGTATTTCTCCTATATTATGCTTGACCAGTGAGAATCATTTATCAATGCTAAAATTTTAAGTAAATGATTCAAGCTACAGAAGAAAGAACAGTACAACCCAAAACAGCACAAACAGGATGAGTTAGATAAGTTATTTTAAAAATATATTTTAAAAATATTAAAAAAAATATTTCAAGACACCCCTTTGAGGCCTGTGTAGATTGTCTAAAGTTTTATCTGGTTATTTTAAACCATCTTACTGGTTTGTAATTAGTAGTCACTTTTCAAAGATATTAGAAGTTGTAAGTTAGGAGACCTATATTCAAGTCTCGGCTTTGCCAGCAACTTACCATAAGTCTTTGGGTAAATTACTCGCATTTTCTGGGCTTTTCTCACCTCTGGTGACAATGGGAAGGATTAGACTAGAATGAACTTGAAGGTTCTGTTCTGACATTTCGTACTGGAAAGACTCAATTTCTGATCTTCAACACCTTGTAATAAATATTAATAATATTCATACACTGCATACTATTTTATAACTCACAGATTACTTTCAAATATATGGTTTCTTTTAAATCTCTCCAGCCTGTGAGTTAGGCACATTTCATAGACCTGAGAACAAGCTCAGAGAAGTTGTAACTTATCCAAAATCACAGAGTTACTTACATAGCAGAGCTAGATAGACAGGTCTTCCTACTCCCAAGTTCAATTTTCTTTCTATTGTATTCAGCTATTTCAAGGTTATGGTAATATAGAAGCATGATTAGTTTAGTTTTTGTTAAATAATAACATGAAAATGTGGTATCATTAAAAAACAAAAAACAAGAACCCCAAAACCTCTGGATTTAAAGTCAGAGAACTAAGTTTCACGGACAGTTGTGACACTTTGGTTTGGGGAAGTCACCTAACCTCTCTGAGCCCCAGTTTCCTCATCTGTAAAAAAAAGGGGTTTGGACTACATGAATTTGGGGCTTACTTCTGCCTTAAAATTCTTATTTTCTTCTTAATGGCTGTGACGATTTCTAGACTAATTTTGTGATAGATTAATATTAAAGTGAAACTCTTTTCTAGACTGTTAGAGGTTTAAAAAAGTACATTGATAGACCACTTTCACTGTCTATTATTCATGCTCTTTGGCCACCTGCAAATTAAACACCTTGGACTAATATTACTGACTGAATGCCATTTTCCAACAAACTAGTTAACTTAAGATTTCACAGAGGGGTAAATTATTTTGGCTGAGTTATGTAGGAAATGTATGGAGTTGCATTTTCTGAGAGGTCTTGACAGAAGAACTTATTTGGGAACCAATGGCAGAAAACCTAAGGGAGCTCACTATGAAGACATTTTGGGTCCTCTTGGCAGCGTATTGAATGACATCTCTGTCTCTCTGGTATAGTATCTTATTGCCCTACTTATTGCCCTGAAAGTTTATAACTGGTAGAAATTTCTTTTTAAGATGAAGAAAAGAGCCTTCCCTGGTGGCGCAGTGGTTAAGAATCCACCTGCCAATGCAGGGGACACGGGTTTGAGCCCTGGTCCGGGAAGATCCCACATGCCTCAGAGCAACTAAGCCCATGCGCCACAGCTACTGAGCCTGCGCTCTAGAGCCCGCGAGTCACAACTACTGAGCACGTGTGCCACAACTACTGAAGCGCCTAGAGCCTGAGCTCCACAACAAGAGAAGCCACCGCAATGAGAAGCCCGTGCACCACAACAAAGAGTAGCTCCCTCTCGCCACAACTAGAGAAAGCCCGCGCACAGCAAAGAAGACCCAATGCAGCCAAACAGTAAATAAAATAAATACATAAATAAAAAGATGAAGAAAAATCACTTGAAAATAGCAGAGGGTATGACGGTGAGTGTTTCAAGAGTTAGAGACAAAGAAGGGTTTTGAACCTGCTGCTTCTTTGCCCGCCTCCCCGTCTGAGCAGAACATTGTAACTTTTGAAGCTAACATAGAATGGATCATAAGCAACTTGCTGAGCTGGTGACTTTATGCACAATTAAGCTTTGTTGGGACTTTCTTTATTTGTAATAGCGCTGTTACGGCGTGGGATGCTATTCAGCTCTAAACAACATTCCATTTAATTACGAGGCATTAGTTCACCCATTAAATCAGTGCCATCATGAACTGATAAGTATCACCCTTTTCCTTGGCCTCACTTGGCTCTTCTGCCCAGCAAACAAAGCACGGCAATGGCATGGCCCTTGAGATGAGAAGGATGGAGGGGGGATAGATTGAACAATGATGATCAAAATTCCATCTACTCACAGAAATGGAACTTTGCCATGGCCTTTTCCTTTCCTTAAACATAACCTTATATACGTTCCAAGCAGCACTTCAAGTGCCTTTAAAAAAAACAACACCAACTACTACATCTCTTACACACACACACACACACACACACACACAAAAGGAAATGTATGGAAGGGCATGCAAAAGATGTGCACTGACAAATATGAGTAAGTATGTTCATAGCAGCATCACTTGTAAGAATCAAAACTAAAAACAGCTCAATGTCCATCAGGAGTAGAATAGATAAATAACTTATGGTATATTTGTACAACAGAAACTCGAGAAACTACCACTACACGCAATAATATGAATAACTCTCACAAACCTAATTTTGAGAGAAAGAAACCAGATTCAAAAGAGTGTACATATAATGTATGAATCCATCTACATAAAGGCAAAAGTTAGCAAAATGAATCTCTGGTATTAGAAGTCAGGATAATGGTTACCTTTGAAGAGAAGTAAAGGGTAGAGATTTAGAAGAGCAAGGAGAGGCTTCTGAGTGCTAGTAATTATTTTTTTTTACCTGAGGGTTGAATACATGCGTATGTTCACTTTTCATCAAACTCTGCATTGTATTTTGTGTCTTTTTCTAAAGACATTTTTTACTTCAATGAAAAGTTTATTTAGAAATTATATGAGAAATGAGAAACTGTTTTAGTAAGACTGAGTCTGAGTGCTCTATGGACATCAGCTCAATTAAGTCTAGCTGGCAACCATAAACAGTCAGTTTCATTTACTTACAATTAATTTATTATTTGTAATCCACTCTTTATTTTAGAATAAATCGAGATTTACAGAAAAGTCGCAAAGATGATACAGAGAGTTCCCTTATATCACTCATCCATTTTCCTTTTATTGTTAATACTTTATGTTATAATAGTACGTTTGTTACAACTAAGAAACCAGCACTGGTACATCACTATTAACTAACTTCCATTCTTTATTCTAGTAGAACTAGATTTCCCACTAATGTTCTTTTCATGTTCCAGGATCCCATTCAAAATACCGTATTACATTTAGTGGTCCTGTCTCCTAAGGGAGAGGGCTCTGGTCTGTGACAATTTCTCAGTTTTTCTTTTTTTGTTGTTTTCATTAACTTGGCATTTAGTTCAGGTTTTTTATAGGATACCTGGGGTTTCTGATGTTTTCTCAAGGTTAGACAGGGTTTACAGGGTTTACAGATTTTGAGGAAGACTATCACAGAGATGAAGTACCCTTTTCCTCTCACCATATCAAGGCACGTGCTATCAAGTTGGCTTATCACTAACCGTGTTAACTTCCTTCTGGCCAAGGAAGTGTTTCCCAGCTTTCTCCACAATGAAGCTACTTTCCCCTCCCTTCCATATTCTTTGCAAGCAAGTCACCAAGTTCTGGCCACACTCAAGGAGAGTTGAGGGTGGAATGGGGATTAAGGTTCAATTCTGTTTAAAAATTTCCATTTTTATATACAATTTATACTGCACATCATGTATTAGCTCAGTTCATGTATATAATTTATAAATAAATATCCTTATTATTTTGCCTCTTTAGGAGCAATTAGATAGCAAGTAATGTAGGTCAACCTTTCTTCATTATTAAATGTTTTCCATCCTAATGGAAACCTTGCAATATGCAAGATAAATATGCAAACTAAAAAAAGGGTAATATTGTATCTACTCAAAATACATTAAAATGATTAAGGGAGACTGTGAGAGCATCTTCTTCAACAGAGGTAATGATCACGGCCTTTGGAATGTTGGGATGGAGATAAGCCTGCAGGCAGGACTTGTATCTGGGACAGAAGAGGTTTGCAAACTTGGTGAATTATGCCTTTAGAGCGCCTATAACTTTTGTTCCACTTTTCTTCTGAGAACCTTAACATCAGTAATCCCTGTGCATCCCCTGACCCAACAACTCTAGACTGGAGAAGTCCTAGCAGGCCGATGAGAGGAAGAGATTATTTCCGCAGTACATTTGCAACCGCTGCCTTCTGGGGAGTAACAGGCAATTTGTAGGGTACGACTCTGGCAAGGAAGGCAGTAGGAAGCTCCTCCCTTCGGCCTAGGAGGGGCGGTCCAGACGCCGCAGTGGCCCCGCCCCGTCCCTGGCCCCGCCCCTCCGCGCAGGCTGCGCCTCTTCCTTCCGGGTCGTGCTCGGCCGGGCGCGCCGCCTTTGCGCCGCTGCGCGGATCCTGGGAGTCGCCCCCGCGCCCCGGCCTCCCCGCGCCCCGGCCTCCCCGCGCCCCGGCCTCCCCGCGCCGGCTGGTCGCTGGTGGAGCCTACGGCGCGCGCCTGTACCGGACCCTGCAGGGTACGGCCCTTCCTTTACTTCTCCCTCCTGCGGGTCTCCGTCTTCCTCTTTCGGCGCTGGGGCTGGGCCGGGCCCGGGCGGAGCCGCGCTTCGGGGAGCCCGGGCGCCCGGCAAGAGGTCCCCTCCTCGGCCTTACCGGCCCGCCGCCCGCCTGTGCTTGCGGGGCTTGCTGGTGACCCTGCAAACAGCTTACTTGCCTTGGGCGCTGCTTCTCTGCTCTACTGTCTGCCGGGCGTGAGGCGTCGCCCAGTGCGCGCGGCGCAGGGTTGTTTACACCGCGGGGTTGGCGGGTAGTGCTGACCCTGCAGCCCCGAGTCGGCCACCTGCCCGCCTGTGTACTTGCTGCCTCCCGCGCGTGCTTCCTTGATTTCTTTTTGGCACCCGATGTTTTTTTACCTAACCAGGCCCATGTCTTAATCCAGGACTGCCACGAGATACCCGGCAGCAGCCCTGTTTATGTGTTTTAAGGATATCCTTAGAATACAGTGTGATGATGAACATCCACTTGGCCTCCTTGTCAGCATGTTTGCAATGGGAGTGGTTTTGCATTTCCTTGATGGTTTCCCAAGTGCTCGTTGCCACAAAGCCTCGCTTGCTGTCACTAATTAAAATATACAAGTAACTAGAAAGTCAAGATGCTCTAAACCTGTGGTCAGGTAGTTGCGTTGGCAAGGATGCTGTGTCTGGCTTTATGCCCCGGAGGACTCACGGCAGGTGTGGGGGTCTTGCTTGCTTTGGTCTGTTAGAGGACACAAGCTGCCTTTACTGCTTCTCGGTATTCTTAAGTTCAGAATATAAGTACATTTTTTTCCACTTAAAGCTCACTTCATTGCTTCTGTTGTCCTATATTACATATTGTACCTGTTGGTTGAGTAGAGGGAGATTTTCCTGAGACATCAGTGCTTCTCTAGCCCTTTATTAGATACTAAGTTCTTGGGGGAAAGGGACATGTACTTATTTTTCTAGTGACAGTATGCATCACCCCGTAGTAGGTGCCCTACTCGTTCATTGAATGGATCCTTCTTTCCACACTTCCTGTCTGAGTACCATTTCTTTTCTTTCTCTCTCTTTCTCTCTTTTTTCCTTTTACTACTGTCCCAAATTTTGGCTTTTCTGAGTTCTGCATTTTCATACTCTTCCCTTCTGTTATGGACTTGAAAATCAGAGGTCAGCTCAATGTAAGATGGTTAATTCCTTTTTACTAGCGCCGCGATCCAGTAATGCAATTATAGTCCTTTGTACAGTGACGTCGTAAGATGTTGCTGTTATCTTTTACTTCTAAATATGGCCCGTTAACAAAAACCGCCCTTTCTTTCTTTACTGGGTTAGTCTCATTGTCTCATCCTCTTAAATTTTGCTGTGATCAACATAATCGGTTTGAACTTCATGGATCTAACTCTGGTATCCTCTGAAGAAAAACCTTTTGCCATGTGAATTGTGTATAAGTATCCTCCTCTGTTTTCTTCTAGTACTTTTAATGGTCTTATTCTTCATATTGAAATCTTTAACCTACCTCAATTATATTTTAGTGTAAGGACGGAATTAAGGCCCTTTTTTTCCTCTCTCGTAGTTGTTAGTCATTGTCCCCATCATCATTTGCTGAATTCTGTTTTTCCCTACTGATGGCAAGTACTGTATTTATCTGAGGCCCTAATTCTTATATATTCTTGGGACTTTTTCTGAATTAATGTTTAGCAATCTCTGGCTTCCTGTACTGATACCATGCTGGTCTTATTACTTTAGCTTTATAATGTGTTTTAGTGTCTAGTGATTCACACAGTGCCTAAATATTTTTGGAATGGACACATTTAGTGAGGGTAAGTTGATTTCCTTTTTTACCCCTTCCTCCCTACGCCACCCCCTCCTTAAAGTTTCTTGCCTCTTGTTGAAATTATTTTTTAGCTTGCCTTTCTCATGGTCAGTTGAATCATTAACCATTGTTAAATAAATCCCTTCTCTTGCTAACTCACAACTCGCCATGTTAGAGTTGCTCCTCAGAGATGTACCTAGAAAAGCAGCTTGATTCAAAATCTGCATGTCTTTTGACTTTGCATTGTGTACTAGTAAGTGGAGTGTGTCTCTCCTCATCAGCTGTGACCTAGGATGTTCTGTACTTGGTTTCAGTAGCTCTAAGGGATAAATGCCTATAGAAGTGATCCCTGGGACTGCACCATGCCCATTTGTATTTTACTATCCCAGTTGAACATCTTAAATGTAATGAATTTTCAAGTGTTGCTATAATAGATACTTAGAAATGTTATTAGATCATAAAATAAATGTATACGTTCTTTAAAAAAAGTCAAGTAATACAGAAATAGCCAAAGGGGAAAGTAAAAGTGTGGTGTGCCCACCTATCTGGTAACCCCATTCCCCAGAGATCATTACTGTTTAATCACTTGTTCTCTTTCCTTCCAGACATTAAAAATACATGTGTATAAGCCTATGTGTGTTTCATAACTGGCAGTATACTACATATAATTTTCAGTAACTGCCAGTTAGTAATAATTGATGAACATCTTTCTGTGTTAGTGCATAGAATATTATCTTTTTAAAGTATTTTGATATTTCATTGTAGGAATAACCCAAAATTTATTTAAGCAATCCTCTGGTGATATTTAGGCTATTCCAAATTTATTTCTGTTAGAAACAAAGCCTCAGGGATTCCTTTTTTTTTTTTTTTTTTTTTTTTGCCGTACGCAGGCCTCTCACTGTTGTGGCCTCTCCCGTTGCGGAGCACAGGCTCCGGACGCGCAGGCTCAGCAGCCATGGCTCACGGGCCCAGCCTCTCCGCGGCATGTAGGATCTTGCCCAGGACACGAACCCGTGTTCCCTGAATTGGCAGGTGGACTCTCAACCACTGCGCCACCAGGGAAACCCTCAAGGATTACTTTTATGTGCACATATTTGCACATTTACTTAGTTCCTTAGTGTGAATGCTTAGATGTGGAATTGCTGGGTCAAAGGCTAGATACGTTTTAAAATTATGATAGATTGTTCCATATTTCTCTTCAAAAGGTTGCCATAAGAGTAAATTTATACAATTTCTGAGAATGCTGCCTGCTGTTGCTGTATCATTGCCAGGAATTGTCAAGGCTGAGTTTTACCCTACTTGTAAGCTCATAGTTTCATGGTTGCTGGTAGAAGACATGAGATCCTGGGTCAGAGAGAAAGCACAGCAATAACAGTAGCCAGAGGATCATCACTGTCTTGTGCCATCTCCTTGAACCCTAATTTCCACAGGGTGATGTGATATGGGTCAGATGATTCTAGCACATGCAGTAGATTTCATTACAGAGAGGAACCCTGAGCTTAGGGAACCTGACTCGTTCATAATAGGCTGCAAGTAAACCTGCCTAACCTTTGCCCTAGAGAGAGACATTATCTTTATTATGCTGGATAGTAAAAAAAAAAAAAAAACCTTCCCTCTACTCCAGAGGGAGACCTCTCTTTATCTGCCAACAATGTTTGCTGTATAAATACCCTTGAAAGGATAGTTTGGAACAGAGATTATCAGTGACCCTGCTTATAGGATATGCAGAAATGTGAGAGACATGTGAAGAATTTTCCTGAAAAAAAATCACTGCTAAAATGATATCATTTTTTATATTTTAGTAATTTTATGGATGAAAAGTAGTATTTTTACTGTTTTAATTTTGCATTTGTCTGCTTATTGATGGAGTCGAATATCTGTAAATGTTTTGTTACTTACCTGTTCATATTCTTTGCTTAGTTTTCTGTTGAAGTGTCCTCTTTTTCTTACTGATTTGTAATAGCTCTTTACATGCCATGCTATCAATGACCAGGTACACCATTTGCTAGTATTTTTTCATAGTTTATTCTTTAAATGCTGTTTCTGGGAGCTTTTGCCATGTAGAAATCTTTAGTATGTATGTTGTCAGTTCTGTGTTCTCTTCCTTTATGGCCTCCTGAGTTTCCGTTCCATATTTTAAAATACTCTTTGTACATATTCTCTTATTGGATATTTTGTATTATATATTTAGATTTTTTAAAAATGGTTGCTTTGATAATATAGTTGACCAGTGAATAACATGGGTTTGAATTACATTTGCCAGTATGACGTGGATTTTTTTCAATAGTAAATGCTCAGCACTACACAGTCCACTGTTGGTTGAATCTGCAGATGCAAAACTGAGGATAAGGAGGAACTGTGTATATGCAGGGCCAACTATAAGTTATACATGGATTTTCAACTGCACAGAGGTCCCATGCACCTAACCCCTGCGTTGTTCAAGGATCAATTGTATTCTAAATTTGCTTTTCTAAATGTATGGACATTTTCCCAAAACAGTTTTGATAAGCTGTCCTTTCCCTGTTTTTGGTTTGACACATTCATTGTACTATATCCTTATTTACTGTTTTCTCAAAACTGACAAATCAGTAAGCAAAATATATTAGTCTCTTACTGTGACTGTGAATTTGGTTGGATTCATCCTTAAAGATGTTTGTTCTTAGTGGATTTTAATCTTATAAAATATAAATTTTTTTTGTTCTGTTTAATGATTTCTGATATTACTGTTGCCATCTCTGTCAGTTTTGTGTATACTGGATAGATCTTTATTGCCCATATGTTTCTTTCAGCTATTCTACATCATTTTGCTTTACTTTCCTCTCTTTAAATGTAAAACATCATCTAGCTAGACTTTCATTTTTCCTTAAAACCTTCCCCCCCCTCCCAACTTGAAAATTTGTCTTTATTTTTTATTTATTTTGCATTGTTAGAAAACTTTTTAAAAAAGATAATTATAGATTCGCAAGCACTTAAAAGCAATTATACAGGAAGATCTTGTGTATATACTTCACCCAGTTTCTTCCTGTGGTAACATTGTGCTATAGCACAATAGTACATGCAGGAAATTGACATTGACACAATCTGCACACTTTACTCAGATTTCATCAGTTTTATCACTACAGGCACTTGTGTGTGTATGTGTGTTCTCTGACATTTTATGTAGATCTTGTCACCACCACCACAGTCAAAATACAGAATCACTCCATTACAAGGATCTCTTGCAAAAGGGCTTACTTCTTAATAGGAAAATTTAACCTATTCATATTTACTTTTTTTCTCCCCTTCAAGTTTGGAAATTCTAAAACCATGTAGAATTGACTTTCTGTTGCCCTCACACCTCCATTTAATAAGGTGAGACCTTGACTCCTTGCCTTCCCCACATTCTTGGTTCTATTGATTTGATTTCCTTTTTAAATCACTTGTCTTCTGTTTTTTTTTCCCTAACCATCCTTTTCAACTTTACCACTACTGCATCTATAATGATTTAGACTTAACTATAAGGTCACTGGTTACTAGAATATTATGTCTTCCCTTTTTAAAAATTAGTTACTTTAGTTCATTTGTTTTTTGACTGGAATACTTTCTTGAGTAATGTTTTTAAGAAGAGTTATGGGAAGTATACTTCCATGTCCAGAAACAGTTTTCTGTTTGTTGTTTGTTTTTCTATGTGAGTAAGAGTTTGAGTCAGTTCTTTTTCCTTAAGAATTTCTAAAATATTACAGTATTTTCTAGTATTTTCTTGAATTTTCATCAGCTTCAACCTCTTCTTGAATTCACTTTATATAGATATTAGGTATCTTGCATCTGTGTTCCAGGTTACTTATTATTTTTTTCATTTAGATTTTCAATTTATTTTGAACACCATGACTTTAATTTCCACGAACTTAAAAAAAATTTTTTTTCTAAATTAGCTTGTACTTATTTTATGGATCCTATGCCCTGTTAATTCACACTAAAGATAATAGTTATTATTTTAAAACTCTTCTATTTTTTGCATTAACTTTTGTTGGAGACCACTTTCTCTAATTACCCAAGTTATTTCTATGTCTTTAAGATGGCTAATTCTACTCATATATATAAATTCAGATCTGTAGTGACTGATTTGTTCCTGGTCGGGAATCTCTCTGAAGTCATGAAGGTCTCTGTTCTGGGCAGGTGGTCTCCAATGGCCAGGTGAGCGGCTGGGGCTCTAAGATCAGGCTTTGCCCTGTGCCTAATGAACGGGCAGGACATGCCAACTAGTAGGTATCTTTCAGGGTGTGCTGGTCAAAAACAGACTAATAAGCTAGGATGCCCATAAACAAGCCGATTCTGGGATACCAAATCTCCAACTTGACTGTCTTGGTCCATAGCAAAGACTGAAAACAGAAGCATACAGAACAGTTTCATTGCTGTAAAAATTCTTTTGCGTGGCCCCTTCGTAGTCATTGGAAGCAACCCTGTCTTCTCCCCTAACTCCCTGGTAACCACTGATCTGCTTTCCTTCCCTATAATTTTGCCTTTTCCAGAGTATCATGTACATGAAATTAAACAGTTAGGTAGCCTTTGTGTGTCTTTCAGTCAAAAAATGCATTTTAAGAGTCATCTCTGCTATTGCCTGAATCGTGACTCATTCCTTGTTATTACTTAGTAGTATTTCATTGGGTAGGTGTACCACTGTTTATCCATTTGCCTGTTGAAGGACATCTTGGATATTTTCAGATTGGAATGATGATGAATAAATCAGCTATAAACATTTGTGTACAGGTTTTTGTTTAAATATAGGTTTTAATACACTTGGGTAAATACCTAAGAGTGGGATTGCTGGATGGTTTGGTAAGAGTATGTAAACTTTATAATAGACTGTCAGACTCTCCCAAAGTGGCTGTACCATTTTGTATTCCCACTGGAAGTGTTTGTAGCATCCAGTTTGATATCTTAAAATTTGAATTATCTGTATTTAACTGTTCTCAGATTTAAGGTATTAAACACTATCTGTCTTAGGGTTTATTCTTTTGAAACTGCTCTTAAGTAAAACATTTGCTAGGACACAAAAATATGTCATAAAAGACAATTGGTAAATTGCCCTTAAAAATTGAAAACTTTTCTCTTTAAAAGATATTATCAAATAGATGAAAAGGCAAGGGCTTCCCCGGTGGCACAGTGGTTAAGAATCTGCCTGCCAATGCAGGGGACACAGGTTCGAGCCCTGCTCTGGCAAGATCCCACATGCCGTGGAGCCCATGAGCCACAGCTACTGAGCACGCGTACCACAACTACTGAAGCCCACGAGCCTAGAGCCCGTGCTCTGCAATAAGAGAAGCCACCACAATGAGAAGTCTGTGCACTGCAATGAAGAGGAGCCCCTGCTCGCCGCAACTAGAGAAAGCCCGCTCACAGCAACGAAGACCCAATGCAGTCAAAAATAAATAAATGAAATAAATTTATAGGAAAAAAAAAAAGGTAAGCACAGACTGGGAGAAACTATTTGCAAAAGATATATCTGATAAAGATTGTATCTAGAATGTATAAAGAACTCTTACAACTCAATAAATAATAAGAACAAAAAACCAATGAAAATGGGCAAAATTGACATTTCACTGAAGAAGATACGTATGGGAAATAAGAGCATGAAAAGATGATCCACATCATTACTAGTCCATTGAGAAATGCAAACTAAAACCGTAGGGTATCACCACCCACCCACTGGAATGTCTAAAGACTGACAGTATTAACTGTTGATGAAGATGTGGAGCAGCTAGAGCTCTCACTTATTGCTGGTGGGAATGTAAAATGTTACAGCCATTTTGGAAACATTTTGGTCCTAGAAACAACCCAAATGTCTATGAGCAGGTGAATGAATATGTCTGTATAATAGATATGATTTAGCAAGAAAGGAACAAACTGCTGTTACATGTAACAACAGGGAAAAATCTCAGTTATGCTGAGCAAAATAAATTAGACACAAAAGTACATACATATTTCACTTATATGTTAACTCTAGAATAAAGGACAATCTGATTTATAGTGACAGCAAGCAGATCAGTTTTTTCCTGGCACAGGGAGTGGATGGGTGATTGGGAGAATAGAGATATTCTATGTCTCGGTCCTGGTGGTGGTTGCATTGGTATATGTCTTTGTCAAGACTCATTGAACTGTACACTTAAAATGGAGTATATGTTTTGGAAAGTAAATTATACCCCAAAGTTAATTTAACAGTATTACGCCATTTTAACTAATGGCTCTTTTAGCTTGAATGGCTAGCAATGACATACCTACGATCTTGTACTTGGATTTTTGTTAGGAAGGCCAAATAAATTCAGTATATTTTTATTAGGTAAAATGCTCTTTATTTTGATGTACAAATGTATAGTTAGTATTTGGCTAAAATAAATTCACATTTACTTTGTGGTTTTAATAGCTAGAGAGAGATTTTTTTTCGCTCTTTAGTGTGTCCATTAAAATTATCTGCCACCAGATATTCCTAATTTTTAATACTGTAGGTTTTAGTTAAATATACATCGTGTGTCTGCTAAAGGTTTAGGGTTATTACAGTTCTTCCCATTCAGATGGTTTATTCTTATTCATCATTAAACAAGAAACATGTAAAATAGAGATAATATAGCATTAGTGACATTTGTAAGTAAGGTACTTTATAGTGTCATACCTGTGTAATTAGAAATATGTCCCTCTTTGTCACTTGTGAGATAGTATCTTGGGTAGGAAGAGGGTTTCCAGATCTATTGTATCAGAAAATCACCATTCATTTATCCTACAGTTGTGTGTGTGTGTGTTTTTAACATTGACTCCTTAATTCCTTTTTCGTGCTACTAAAGATTGCTTATGAAATATTTCGTAAGTTTAGATATGCTTGTTAAAGTCTAGGAAAGAAAGAGGAGAAATAAAACATTCTGTAGAACTAACCATTGTCAATTCCTAGTTTAAATTGATTCTAAACCTCCTCCTTTGTTTTCTGACAAGTTTATTCCTAGTTTCACTGGTTAGGCACTTCCTGCTTAGTCCTGACCATTTGCTCATTAATTGAGCAGAAATTTTGGAAGAGCCCACTGTGTTCCATACTTTTTGTATTTTCAAAGCTGACCTTGATTGCTGGAAGAGAAATGGATACTGTTTACCTCTTTGGTTTTCAAGATTTTTCCCTGGCTTTTAGGTTTTTCTTCCTGGTTGGTTCCCTTGCCTTCTCCTTCTGCTTTATATGCCTGGATTTTCAAAAAGCCTTGAAGCTGGATAGGAGGCTCTCTTCTCTCTGTTCATCCACATGGTTCAGTTAAGAACTCAACCTGTTTATTCGATATTGGGGCCTTGTTGATTAAAAACTATAGTCATAATAAAAATGTTTCAACTGGAGGAGAATTTACTTAGAGGAAGAGAGAGAAACGTGAAGTTATAATATTCATCCCCCCATAGTCTCCTTCCTGACACTGTCATATTTTTTCAATATAGTACATTGTAAGTAATTAAGGGATGCTTTTGTTAAGACTTTGCTCCTCCCTATAGCATATCTAATACCTGAAAAATATGAACCTGTCTTTTTACCCTTACTCTTATATTATTGCCTCTCTTGGCCTGTCTCTTTTCTTTTGCTCGAGGTTATCCCTTTTTTGTTTAAGAACTTCTTTTTCATCCACAGTTTTTCCAGTTCTCCATAATCACCGTATGGTCTTAACATAGATTTGGAGTGTTAAAAAAAATCATCATATTTGAGAGAATAGCTTTCTTTTACCTCTCCAATCATCTCTTTCATGAATCTTTCTTTAATTTCAATCAGAGTTTCTTTGTGGCCAAGGTCAGGTCTTTTTACGTATTCAAGGCAGCTTTTGTACTAACAGAAATTAGTACAAAAAGTTACCACTTTTTTACATTCTCTTTGAACAGTAAAATTTCAATATATATACTATTCCTTATTGGAGGGCTTCAAGGAAGGTCATACATTTGATTCTTACCTATTGTGTTTCCATTTTCCTTATCCATTTCCCCCCTCTTTTTCTCTATATCAAGATATGGAACTTTTTTTGCTTCATTTTTTGGTCTACATGTGCCTTATATTGAAGGGTTTTATTTCTGTGTCTACTTTAAACTTATTTATTTTAATTCTCTTCTGCCGTCTACTCTGCCAGTCTCCAAAAAAATGAATAAATGTTTATTGAGTATATATTGGCATGTGCTAAGCCCTCAAGATACAGTTCTAATTAAGACACATTCTTAGAACTTGAGGGGTTCGTAGTCTATTAAGGTAGAAAAAATATCTGAGCATGTAAGAAATGGCACACGAAATGTAAGAGCAAGGAAAAAGCAGGTAGTGGATAAGGTCTGAACCTTAAAGATGAGTAAGAGGGTGCCAAGCAAAGGAAGAGCAAGGGAATTCCAGAGCCACGCAGCCTCAGTGGGAGACTTGAAGATGCTGAGGTGTGAAAGCACAAGTGCAGTTGAGGCCGTGGTAGAGGTTCTGGTGGGTCTACAGGAAGGGTGGGGTGTGTAGAAGTGGAAGGGACTGGGAGAAGACTGGTCCAAGGTAGGTGGGAGGTTCTCATGTATCATGTTATCAAGAAGACAGCCTTCCGTTAATGGGACCTCTATATATTTTAGAAGAATGAGGAGGGAGAAGGCCCAGAGAGGAGGCTGAGAAGTTACCAGAGGGGTGGGAGGAGATCGGAGAGCGTGTGGTGGCGTAGAAGCCTACAGGGGGCAGGCCAGGGAAGGGGGCTGGTTATGTCAGCTGCTGCACCAAGGTCAAGTGTAATTCCATTCTTTTCTTGATTGATATTTTCCTCCATTCCCTCGTGTCTTGATGTCTAGACTCAACCAGAAAAGTCCTTTCCTTAAAGCAGTGTCTCTTGATCAGTTTCATCAGGATTCAGAAACGACAGCGTTTAAAGTTCAGCCTTTTTGTCTTGATCTGTTACCACATTACGCCTTCTGTGACATTTTGGTAACATCCTGCAAGGCTGCCGAAACCCTCGTTTTTTTCTGTCACTTCATTGACACATCTCTGTGGGCTATTTTACAAGTGAGTATTGTGTTATGACTTGCCTTCAGTGTAGGACTCTGCCTTTTTGCCTGGCCTTTTTATCTTTCCCATATCTTTTGACTTTAATATAAGTTGAGAATCCTCTTTGGAGTTTTAAACTTGTTTTCCAGGTTATTCCATCACGCCGTGAACCTAGGCATTCGAGTTCATCCCAACTGCCTCCTTTTGTTGATTTCATGCAAAGCCCTTTTCCTTCCTCCTCTTGCCTCCGCCATCTTCTCTGCAGCTCCTGCCATCCTGCTTCTCTCCGCCTCATCGACTCCCCACCTCACTTCAAATCTCAGTAGTAAACATATGTTCTCCCTTGTCTATACCTCTTAATTTCTCTTTTCCGCTGTTATTGCTTTCTCTGTATTGTTTAACTTCGTTAAGCATTTTATAATATGAAAGATGTGGTTGAAATAAAGTTGTATTAAAATAATATGTCTCATAAAGCAAGTTGTTTCCCAAGGTGTGTGAGAGTCTCCTCATGCAGGTTAAAATGGCTGTTGTTTTGTATTCCTTGATTGTGCTGGTATAAAATTTCAGTGAGTTGTGGGGAATTTCTTGCTTTGTAATCATTGTTGACAATTGATTAGATAAAATAACTTGTAAAATAAAGATCACCCTATTTCTATTTCAGACTTTTTGTTAAATGGAAAATCATATTTTTACGTATTGTGAGAATCCTTAAAATTAATGTAGCTTTTTTTTGTTTTGCTCGAATGTTTTATTATAGTCAAAATGATTTGAAAAGCACATTTAATATATTACAGACATTTCACTGTAAAAATGATCCTTGTATAATGTAGCTTTTTGAATGAACTGGAAAAGAAAGGTATATACCTCCCAAAAGGTATATCTTATAGTCACCCTCTTGGACAAATTTAGTGTACCAGACTAATATTTGTTTATTTGCACCAGGTGGGAAAAATCATTTTGTCTTTGAATTCCATTCTCCTCGTAAAGGGGAGTTATTGTATCTTTTGCATTTGGTTCAGTGCCCATTGGGATATTCACTGGTTATCACAAATGGCCTCAATGCCTTGGCAAAAGTCCAGATAGTACATGGACAATTTAAACTTCTGCATTGGTCGTTGCTGCCCACATGAGTCCTGAAACTGTGGCTCTATTCCCTTTTTCAGCTTCATTTCCCAGGGAAAAGTAGAGTGAGCTATCCTTTCTTCTCCATATGTTCGTCCCCACCCCCCAAACACTTTTATGTGTCATCTTAGTTGACTGGAAAGGAGTTTAGAATCAAGAAGGATGTTAATAATGGGTTTACACATTTCCCTTTTTTATTTCTATGCCATGTTTGTTTTCAAAAACAGGTTTTAACTTCATTACGTTTTCCCAAATAGTATGGCTGGAAAAAGAATAAATATATTTGCTTTTCCAGTGCTTTTTTTCCAGTGCTTTTTTTTTTTTACACTGCTTTTCCTTCTTTTAAAATTTTTTGTCATTTTAGCTTTATCTCACAAAAAATTAACTCTAAAGATTATTGTTATCCATAGTTGGAAAAAATCAAGCATCCATTTACATTTCTCTTCTCCACTGAGAAGTTTGAACTTCTTCATATGTAAATGTGAAAATGTAAACTTCATGCGTAAATGTAAACCTCTTTATATGTTATAAAGTTATAACTCACTTTTACATATGTTACTTCAGTGCAAAATTTTATTTTAACAACAGCTTAAAAATGATATTGCCCACACAACAGTCTTGCTGTTTCTGATATTATCCCATAATCTATGATGGTAAAAGCTAGCTGGGAAACAGTTGTAAAGTTCTTGGCTTAGTAGGTCAAATAGAATTTGTCTTTCACAATTTGTCTCTACCTTTTCGCCAAGAATGATTGTGAATGTTCACATGAATGATGATATCTTATTTTGCAGATGTTTCTTTGGTTTTATAAAACTATTACTTTCTGATAAATGCAGTTTTATAGAGAAAGTAAAAGGAGCTCAGTTGCAGCAATTTATAGACTGTGGAGGGAGGGGTGATGTCCATAGATTATACAGTCAGACCCATCCATCCACCTTGGCAGATGGGTTTCTGTCCTTCCCTTGAAAATTTCCAGGAATAAAACATCCACAGTCTTCTAAATTAGCTGAGCTGTCAATTGAGTTGGATACTTGTACATTATTCTTTATTTCATAAATTTCATTTTTGCAGTTTAAATTTGTTTCATTAATTCTCTTTTGAGAAAGAGATGGGCCAAGTAACTTCTTCAGAAAATTGCACTTCTTAATTTACCCGGGGACCTATTTTGAAATAAAGTGTATGTGGTAAAAGAAAGAGCCATTTCATTTCAGGTTTTGGTGTTAAAGATTTGATATTTGTGCATTTGTAAATTTTTTTTATTTGACATATTTATACTTGTGGTAGGTGAAATGTTTGAATAAAGAGGTGATATTCTAGATAATTATTTTCCCCACATTTATAACCTGTCCTATACTTTAGCACTTGGTGTTGTATGTCCTGAGGTGAATCTGATTTGTCAACTCATGATATGTCGGCATTAGAGCATGTGCTGCAGAAACTCCTTATTTATTTGAATACATGCTTTGTTAGTCTTTTCAGAAAAAGTCTTGTTCAGAGTGTTCTATTATTTCTTGTTTTTAGGGTGCAAGTTCTTCCATTTAGTGTGTCTGCCTACTGACTGTCCGTCCCTGTGGTTCATTTTCTTTTACGGTCTGTAAGTTTGTGCTGTGATGCATCTTTAGTAAGGGTTTATAGTCAGTCTCGTGTTGTGGAAGCATCCCTGCAAAGAGGTTCACATCTGCCCCTACCAGTTCAGGACCACTCTTTCTTTTTAGATCTTTTGGCTTAGGGATGGTGTAGGGATTCTCAGCCATGAAGACAGTGTGAACTTAGGCACACACCCTGCGTGGTACACGCCTAACAGGGTTCTGATTTCCCTCCGGTGACTTTCCGCCACTGCCTAGGTTGATGTCAAGTGTACTTTGGCTTTCTGGCCGGTGAGCTAAGTTTTTGCGTTCCTTGTTTTACAGATAGGGTGATTTTTCCTGAATTTGGCTTTATGAAGTTTCTTCCAAATGTGACCTGTGGCTTGAAATAACCTCTCTGCATGTGTGTTAGAAAGTCCCCTTATTACAACCACTAAGACCCATAATTGGTTCCCTGACTCATACTAGTTTCAGCTCCTGCTCTCCGCCCTTTGACTTTCCTCTTTGTTTCTCACAACTGTGGGTTTTCCTCATTTGTTTCTAACTCAGCTCTTTATTTACTGTTTTGCTGGTTATATTTTGTCAGGCATTTCAGTGTGTTTGGATCTGGCTGGGATTGAGAGGAAGAGGCTGCTGTTATCTAATTTTAAGTTATTTTAGATTTGTATAATTTTTTTGTTTGATCATCATCTTTCTGTCAACATGTGACATATTTTGTGCCTACTATGTACTGAGTACTTTGATAAATGAAATCTTTGGCTAGATTCCTTCCTTCAAGAAACTTGGTCCTAATTTAGGCCCTCGTGGAACAAAGGTATATATCTGATACAAAGGTGGTACCAGATAGTAAGCCTACTTATGGAACAAAGTGGTTGGAAAAGGAATGTAGAGGTGGAGTTAAAGTAAAATATGAAGGGTGTTTAGAAAGTGAAAGAGTTTACTGCATTAGACAAAAAGAAATGGGTCTAGCTTGAGGAGAGCCTTGAAATGTCAAACCAAGGGTTTTAGATTATGTCTTGTACGTAAGAACAAAAAGCTGTTAGAGGTTTTGGGTTGGAGAGGCATTTTATGTTTTATAATCTTAGTGTTAACGTTTTGCTCTACTAAAGAAAAGTTGTTTTATTTTCCTTCTTTTACTTAGGAGAAGTTAAACTCAAGACTTTACAGGTAGAAAAATGAGTATGCTTGATTTCCCTGTTTGTGTAGACAAGAGATTACTAGTCAGTGCAGACAGGGGCCAGGCCTGTGTTGTAAACTAGTAGAGCTGGCTGGGAACAGGAGTGGCCACCAGGCCTCTTCTCAACAGGGTTTTCTTGATTGTTAAAGGTTGCAAACTCCTCCAAATTTTAAAAATCACTATTTGGTTCTAATATATCTGCTGGCATGGTTTGACCCATAAGCTATGGGTTTGCAACCTCTATATAAAAAGGGTTCATTAATAATATTTTTATTCCATTCTGTCATAAAATTTTAAAAATATATTAATTATTCAAAATTGTCCACACAATTCAGAAAAATGTGATGTGTTCAATTTGAACGTTCTGTATCTAATAAGTAGCTATTTATCTATGATAATAATCTTGTTGGGATATTTGACTTCCTAAGTCAGAAATAAAAATATTTTCTAAAACTCTTGTCTTACAGGTAAAAGAATGTCATGTTTCAACATTTGTACCTGAAATCAGAGTGTAATTGTCAGGCCACATGGATGAGTGCCAACCTTTGCACATCTGGTATGTATCCTGTGACCATTCTATCTGGGGTGAGTGATTTCTAAGAGTAGCTGGCAACAAACCAGATGCCAGCCAGCCATGGACTACCCTCACAAATAATGCTAGGGGTTATAAATTAAACACTGTCTGGTGATCTGTGATGTGTGAGGCAGTTAATATAGTTGGTCTGGATTAACTGTCAGCTCCAGAAATCTATATTCCCATAATGTGGAATCTGTACTTCACATGTTCGGAAGTGAGTCATAATTAACAATAGGGAATCATTTGTTAAAATGTGAAGTTATAAAATGCCTGAGATCCTTTTGGATTTACAGCAGTATTTTAGTGGCTCCTCGTATATTTTAAATAATTTTAATTTTAAAAGTTCAAGGACTTAGTATTTCTTGAAGGATAGTTATAATTTTGCATAAAATAGGTTTTTTTGGGTCATACATCTGCCATTGCCTTATAATATCAGTTTTGCTTCCCATATAGCATAAAATTGTATACATTTTCAGTATTCAGCTTTCTTAAAAGTACCTTAGATAAATTATACCAGAGAGTCTCATTTACGTGAATGTTGTTTTTTTCTGTTTCATTCTGGGAAGTTACATTGGGTAAAAATCCTGTTTATTACCTTATCCATGCATTTTTCTGTTTATTTAAATTATTTTACTTCAACAAGCCATTCATTTTTTTAGAACATCCTTCAAAGAGTTCACGCGTCTTACCGAGGACACCTGACCTTTTGAAGCTTCCTAATTCGCACCTAGATGCCACCAGTCTTTCCCATGTTAACAGTTCTGACTATGTTTTATTATATGTGCCTTCGGCGCCGAGCCAGGACAGCTACAAGAGGAGAAATGATGAACAGCCATAGAACTATAGAAGCAAACAGCCGGACTTCCCCTCTCAATGCAGAGGTGGTCCAGTATGCCAAAGAAGTAGTGGATTTCAGCTCCCATTATGGGAGTGAGAATAGCATGTCCTATACCATGTGGAACTTAGCAGGTGTACCAAATGTATTCCCGAGTTCTGGTGACTTCACTCAGACAGCTGTGTTTCGAACTTACGGAACATGGTGGGATCAGTGTCCCAGTGCTCCTGTGCCATTTAAGAGGACGCCGCCTAATTTCCAGAGCCAAGACTATGTGGAACTTGCTTTTGAACAACAGGTGTATCCTACAGCCGTTCACGTTCTGGAAACCTATCATCCTGGAGCAGTCATTAGAATTCTAGCTTGTTCTGCAAATCCCTATTCCCCAAGTCCACCAGCTGAAGTCAGGTAAGACTCATTTTTTAATGACCATGTTCTATGGCTGAAAGGTTGTGGTGGTTTTAATACTGGAGGTCTTTTTTCACTGGAAGCATTCTCTTAAGTCATTTAAACAAATTCGATTTTTAAAATTTTCCTTAGTTTTCTGATAGGGAAAGAAAGATCAGACATATGGAATGTAATGCATTCTTTATACCTATAAAACCTCACACCATAATAATCATGGATTGTGAGATTTGTGTGTGAACTTACTGTAAATGAAAAGCACGATTTGAACCAATTGGGACATGGGCCAATCTGAGAAGTTAGTTGGAAATATGATTTCTAACATAATTTCAAACAGGCATCATATTACTGCTTTTAAATACTTTGAGTAACTCAAAGTCGACCTACAGAGTGACACCTTAGAGGAAGTCCATAGGGGATTAGCTTTAATCTTAGGCGGATGTTTTCGTAACAAGTATATTCATTTAAAAATAAATGCTGGGGACTTCCCTGGTGGCGCAGTGGTTAAGAATCTGCCTGCCAATGCAGGGGACACGGGTTCAAGCCCTGGTCCAGGAAGATCTCACATGCCACGGAGCAACTAAGCCTGTGCGCCATAACTACTGAGCCTGCGCTCTAGAGCCCATGAGCCACACCTATTGAAGCCCAAGTGCTACAATTACTGAGCCCGTGTGCCAAGAGCCTGTGCTCCCCAACAAGAGAAGCCACTGCAATGAGAAGCCCGCGCACTGCAAGGAAGAGTAGCCCCTGCTCGCCGCAACTAGAGAAAGCTCGCGCACAGCAATGAAGACCCAGTGCAGCCAAAAAAAAAAAAATTAATTAAAATAAGTAAATGTTGCCTTAAGTATTCATGCATTCTCCCTAAAGTTGCTCTCTCTATATATCTTTCTCTCTCCCTCGTTTCTATAGTTCAGCCTCCTGATTTTTTAAAATATAATTATTTGACTAGGTAATATATTCACATGGTTCAATAATCTAAAAATTACATAACGCAGTCTTGCATGTACCCTGTTCTCCATGTGCCTAGGATCCACCCCTCCCTCAAAGAAACCACTTTTATCCACTTCTTTGCATTGTTCCAGAGTTTCCTTATGCAGATATAAGCAAATACAAATGTATTTATTTTACTTTTCTTTATACACAAAAATAAGCACACTATTTGTATTGTTCTGTACCTTATTTGTTTCACTTACTGGTGTATATTGTATCTTTTCATGTAAGTGCAAAGAGAGCTTCATTATTCTTTTCTACAGTTGCAAGTAATGCAGTGTATGTGTACCCCGACTTATTAACAACTCCCCTATTGATGGGTTCTTAGTTGTTTCGATACTTTTGCTATTATTAATATTAATGCAGTGAATAACCTTGCCATGAGTCATTTCGCATGTGTGCAAGTATATCTGTGGGATAAGTTGCCAGAAAGATTGCTGGGCCATGGGTCTATGTATTTGTAATTTTAATACGTAGTGCCAAGTTTCCCTCCAAAGAGGCTCTCCTATTTCTATTCCCACCAGCAATGTATATGCATGCATGTTTTCCTGAAGCCTCACCTACAGAGTGTTTTAATAAATTGTAGCATTTTTGTCAATTTGTTAGGTGAAAAATGTTAGGGGAAAAATGTTATCCCATGTTAACTTTCATTTGAAATGCTTTTATCATCTCTGAGGTTGAATATCTTCTCATGTTCAAGAGCCATTTATATTTCCTTCTCCTTGAACTGTCTGTCATGTTATTTGTCCATTTTTCGAGTACTTATTGATCTTATCTTTATATTGCTTGATTCATTCATTAAATATTTGAGTGTCTACTATGTGCTAAAGCACTGTTCTGGGTATTGAGGATACATTAGTGAACAATGAACAAAATAGACAAAAATCTCTGCCCTTATGAGCTTATTCTAGCCCAAGGGCAGTCTGTGACACCTGTTAAACTGTAGGAGCCCAGCTGCCTGTGGAGGAGTGAGGGCGCAGATCATGTTGCACGTTTGCATCTAACACACTGCTTCCTGGAAGTCCCTGTCCCCTCAACTCCCAGGGAGCACCTCCCAGTCTACCAGGAAGCAAATGCAGAGTACAGCTCAACTCAAGCTGGAGACTGCTGGTATAATCTTTATGTGTTCTTATCAGAACGATTTTGATAATTCATTGTGAACAATATTATATTAATGGGTCAGTTTTTTTAAAAAACAGGAAACCAGCATCCTTTAATATACAGGCTTTTTTTCCTGAGGAGAAAAAAAGTACTTTGAGTAGGATCCTTTCTTACGTGAGAATTGTTTCATTGGACTCTGTCATTTTTTGCCTCTTTCCTACAAAGCTATCTAGTTTTTTTCTAAAAAGATGAACCAATATGGAGATAAGATCTATGCAACATGTAATGTCTTTCCTCTGATCTAAAACTTAATGTCTGCATAACTGATTTTGAGTATGAATCATGCTCTTGGGTTCCTAGCTGAGAGCTGTAGTGCGTGATTGTGATCAAAGTGACAACTTTATTTATAGATGTATCTCTACTTTGCCTAACTGATTTTTAGGCTTATTCCACAGAAAATACCATTAACTTTTAAGAGAAAAAGAAGCTAACCAATATATATTATTGCAGAATAAAAAAGGGCCTTTTAAATTTTACTGATTATGAAATCAGTTTCAGTGTTTAAAAAAACTTGTTAGAAAATGCCAAAAAAGAAAATATATATAAAAAAACCCCCACAGTTCTTCTGCCCAGATTCAGTAACTGTTAACGTTTTGGTGAATTTCTTTAGACAGTCAGAAACATTGATTGAACACCTTCTCTGCCCACTCACTGCCAGGAACGAAACAGAGCCAGACAGATGTGGGTCTTGTTCTTTGAGTTTTACAGGCCAGCCTGGAAGAGGGCCGTGAGATTGCAGGGTGCATGTGCTGGCAGAGGGGAACGCCTAACCTGTGGGGCTCCGAGAAGTCCTCCCAGAGGAAGTGACTTAACTGGGACCTGAGGGTTGAGTGAAGCTTTAGTTTGGGCAGGAAAGGTGGAGAGAGAATACCACGTGCAAAGGTGAAACCATGAGGTGAGATCTTGGTGTTCTAAGAAGTGAGAAAAGCCCCAGAGTGGAGAGAACAAGCTGTTGAAGGCCCACAAGCTTTGGGATTTCATAGAGCTCTTGGATCCAGTTTCCCAGAAGCAGACCTTGAGAGAACTGTTCCTCTACCAAAGATTTGTTAAGGAAGTGCTCCTGAAGAAACTGGTAAGGAGTGGGGAAGATAAGGGAGTGGGGAAAGCACTGTAGGGAAGGGAAGAAGTCAGGCAAGGATGCAAAGTCCTGTGAAATCCCAGTCAGCCTGGAGGCACAGTTGCCCGGAAGCTGGGCTCTGATGCTCCTGCCTGTCTGTCTTGGGCTGTGAGCTGGGGGAGTGGGAAGGGGGGATGGAAATCTTCCAGGCACATGCCACTGTCAGGATGAAGAGGAGGCTCTGGGAGCCTACGTAGTTCTCTGTAGAAGGCTGCAGGTGGGAGCCCTTAGGAGCAAGCCCGCACATCTGGGACATGGGCACCAGACCTACCAGGAGATCTAAGCAGAGCACAGGTAGAGAAAGTCAACTCCAGTAAACTGGTAAACATAATGGTATTGATAATAAAAGTTAGAGAACTGATACACGGTTGTCAGATTATTTACTTTGCTACCAACATCATTTTTCATCACTATTATTTCATAAAAGAAACCCCAGTTTATACTGAGAAATTAGCATGCTCAGAATCTTGAATAAAGAGCAGTTGGCAACTTACATGTATATGTGTGCATATCTTTATATATACCAATGTATGCTTTATTTTTCACATTTAATCATGGAAAGCTCTATCACACACTGTGGTTTAGGAACCACTGGACTGGACTGCCTGTTACTTTAATTAATTGCATATGGTTTTATTTCTCCCTTAGGAGTTAGCAAATAAGAGAGTGTGTTGGAGTAGCTCAGGAATTTATGAGAAATGAACTTGTCCCAGAACATTTAAAATTTAAAAGCAATCTTTCTCCATTTTGTCTGATTGCATTTCTTTGTTCAGTGAGTGAGGTAGGAAAGTTACAGGTAGTTCTGTAAGATCTCAAAGTCTCCTGACTTCGGGCCTAGTGCTCTACTGAGAGAAAAGAAAAAAGGTAGTATAGAGTGTCCTGGTTCTGAGTATAAGATCTTAAGAGATGCTTGTGTAAGAGTCAGAAAAAAGGCTAGTGCAGGGTTACACACGGGAAAAGAGACAGGGAAAGAGGAGGAAGAGAATGACAAATTGAGGTCATATTAAGGAAGCTGGAATAAAGCTATTTGGGGATAAAATTTAGTGGTATGGATTTTTTTTTTTGAGTGTTGAAAGCATTTTCACTACAGAATATTGAAGTTAAGAAAGCAGGGAGAAAGAAAGTGGCCATCACAGAAAGAATTTGTTGCCAAAGGAAGTTGCTTAAGCAATGATTTCACGAATTGGTCATAGTCTGGTCCCCTTGACTTTGTGAGTCAAGAAGCATGATTTTGTCATTTAAGTCAGAAATGATCAGACCCTTTATTGGTTAGTTCTTTTTTAAAGCAGATGCCACTTTGTTAGTTACAATTAGAGACAGGCTGGGAAGCAGGGAGTGAGTAGGTGTACCTATTAGAGTACTTTAATTTTATTCTAGTTCGTTTTCCTATTCTATCCCTTCACTTTCAGCAGGTAAAATGGAACAGTGTTGGCAAGAGAACTTTCTTTTTGCTGGTTACTAGATGTGCTTACTAACCAGGGGGAATTTTGGTTATAAGGAAGCTCTGCATCCATGTGTCTGGCTTCCAACCTGAATATGTTAGAAAACTTGCTTTCTCCGGTTTCCATTGATGAACATCTCTCTTCCTCTCTTGTCTACCTGCTGCTTCCTGGGAGCCCTAGAGAGATGTTCTCAGTGAGTAACAACAGGTCAACAGTTACAGAGACGGAGTGCTTTGTGTCCAAGCACTGGACATATAGTAGGCATTCAGTGCAATCAACAGAAGGAGAAATAAGTGGGCTGGTAAAGAGAATGCTGGTTACCAACCCAGAATTAAGGGCTCCAAGTGCAGACAAAGCACAGCCTGATAGGGATTCCATGCTGAATTTTGCACATGATACTGTAGATTTAAAATACTTACAAAGGGCATTAGTGTTTGTCAGATTTGTCCAGTAGATGAATACAGTGTGTGGGCATATATAGTCAGCACATAAATGTGCAGACTACAAAGGCCATGACTTAAAGCAGTTTAATCTCATCAACACTGTTCTGGGTCTAGAGGATTAAGAGTCAGGGCTATCTCATGGAAAATTGTGTGTGTGTGTGTGTACACGCATGCACACGTGCATTTGCTTGTATTTGCTTATTTTCACTGACTAGTTTTTTAAATTCTGGCATTAATTTTCTAGAATAAAAAGAGATTGGCATAGGAAATATAGCCATTATTTTATAATAAATTTAAGTGGAATATAATCTGTAAAAATATTGAATCACTATGTTGCACACCTGAAACTATTATAATATTGTAAATCAACCATACTATAATTTTAAAAAAAGATATTGACATATTCTCTTGTTGGGTAACGTAGATATCTTTCTAACTTTAAAATAATATATTCTAGTTCTATTAGAATTTTCAACAAAAACACCTAAATATAGATACCCCCAAATCAATTTGTATTGGTCTCAGAGTTAGTATTAATTTAATTCAACTGGCCACAGACCTGTAAAATAATTTTTCCATCTTTTTACCACTTTTCTTTATTACTTCTTAGGCTATCAAGAAAAATCAAAATAAAATATAAATAAGCTAATGATACTTGAATTTTTTATGTTTAGATGTTAAAAATATTTCTAATAACTGATAAGGTTTGATATTTTTCAACTTTAAGTATGCTGTCATATTTAAACTTATGATATATGTAACTAAATATATAATGTTTATGCTATATAAAGTCAGAAGCAAAAATGGTGCTAACATAGCATTAAACATTTAAACATGCTAGAAATGTTAAGGAAGTCATTTTAAAGCATCATCTTAACCTTGTCCATTCTGCAAGGTAGAGAGAGAGAGAGGACTTTAGTAGATTAATACATTATTACAGTAGAATATTTCTGCTCTAATCAGTGCTTGGCAAGGGACCTGGCAGAGGTGATTTCTATATTACATTTTCAGTGTTTCTGTTAAGGCTCATAAAAACTTCTAATTGAAGTTAAACAATAAAATAGGCTGGTTTAGTCCACATGTGTTGTGAACCAGTACAGGCAGTTATTTCACAGGGTCCTGAGTGGTCCTTGTTTCTTGGACATGAGACATTCCTCCAGCATCATCTCATGTCATTTTCCAGCAGCAACAAAAGGATGAGTAAAACCACAGTTTGAATTTTCTAATACCTTCCACCATTTACCCCAGGATTCTTGGAAATGTACTGTCCAAGATTAGGAATGCGTTTTTCCATGAACATGGTTTTAAATGTTTCATACTTCTGTTCTTGTACGGCTAGCTCTATTTAACTGTGTGGATTTTCAGTAGAGTGTTCAAATCAATTCCATTGTTAGAAACCCTAAAGATTTTTGCATTTAGGCTTTAGGGGCACTTCTTAGGTCTAGGCTGGCATTCCAAATATGCTTTTCTGCCTTGTCACAGAAAGTGAGAAGATGCCCAGCTAGCTTTCCTTTCCTTCTTAAATCTGCCACAACCTGCTCTGTTCCTTAGAACTCTTCCCCTGCCTCCCAAGATTGGATGTAGAGAGGGACCAGTCTCTCCATTCCTACTTTCTGGTTGTCTCTGAATACAAATACTCACAGGTTCTTTATATGTTTGATGGGTTTTATTCCTAGTTTTCAGGAGAGAAGTAGCAAATCTAACAAATACGGGATGATTATAAGGGTTCTGTTAACTGCAAAAGTCCTACTGTTATGGTTAGTGCTATGTTTACTGGAATCCCATTGAGTTTCTGACTTATGCTTTTATTCCTAAAGGTGGAAATTAACCAGACTTCCCTTCTCCTAAGAGTGGTACTATATGCCTTTCTTGCCCCCATCTTGGCCTAAAGACCATTATGGTACTTGTATGTAGATGACTTCTATAGTCTCAGCTCAGATTTCTCCCCTGAGTTTCATACTCTTTTGTCTATTTCAGTTCCCTAAATGCCTTGCTGTAATCAGTTTTTACCTGGATCTCAATAGGCCATTGGCTTATCAAGAAAAAGAGGGAGAGGACTGAAATCAGTAAAATTAGAAATGAAAATGAAGAAGTTACAATGGACACTGCAGAAATAAAAAGCATCATAAGAGACAGTAGTTGTATGCCAATCAAATGGACAACCTGGAAGAAATGGACAAATTCTTAGAAAGGTATAACCTTCCAAGATGAACCAGGAAGAAATAGAAAATATGAACAGACCAATCACAAGTAATGAAACTGAAACTGTGATTAAAAATATTACAACAAACGAAAGATCAGGACCAGATGGCTTCACAGGCTAATTCTATCAAACATTTAGAGAAGAGCTAACACCCATCCTTCTCAAAGTCTTCCAAAAAATTGCAGAGGAAGGAACACTCCCAAACTCATTCTATGAGGCCACCGTCACCCTCATAGCAAAACCAGGCAAAGATGCTACAAAAAAAGAAAATTACAGACCAATATCACTGATGAATATAGATGGAAAAATCCTCAACAAATACTAGCAAAGAGAATCCAACAACACATTAAAAGGATCATACACCGTGATCAAGTGGGATTTATCACAGGAATGCAAGGATTCTTCAATATATGCAAAGCAGTCAGTGTGATACACAATATTAACAAATTGAAGAATAAAAAACATATCATCTCAATAGATGCAGAAAAAGCTTTTGACAAAATTCAATACCCATTTATGATAAAAACTCTACAGAAAGTGGGCACAGAGAGAACCTACCTCAACATAATAAAGGCCATATATGACAAACCCACAGTAAACATCATTCTCAATAGTGAAAAACTGAAAGCTTTCCTCTAAGATCAGGAACAAGACAAGGATGTCCACTCTTGCCACTGTTATTAAACATAATTTGGGAAGTCCTAGCCACGGCAGTCAGAAGAAAAAGAAGTCATAGGAATACAAATTGGAAAAGAAGAAGTAAAACTGTCACTGTTTGCAGATAACATGATACTATACACAGATAATCCTAAAGATGCTACCAGAAAACTACTAGAGCTAATCAATGAATTTGGTAAAGTAGCAGGATACAAAATTAATGCACAGAAATCTCTTGCATTCCTATACACTAACAACGAAAGATCAGAAAGACAAATTAAGGAAACAATCCCATTCACCATTGCAATGAAAAGAATAAAATACCTAGGAATAAACCTACCTAAGGAGGTAGAAGACCTGTACTCAGAAAACTATAAGACACTGATGAAAGAAATCAAAGATGACACAAACAGATGGAGAGATACACCTTGTTCTTGAATTGGAAGAATCAGTATTGTGAAAATGACTATACTACCCAAAGCAATCTACAGATTCAGTGCGATCCCTATCAAATTACCAATGGCATTTTTCACAGAACTAGGACAAAAAATATTAAAATTTGTGTGGAGACACAGAAGACGCTGAATAGCCAAAGCAGTCTTGAGGGAAAAAAATGGAGCTGGAGGAATCAGACTCCCTGACTTCAGATTACACTACAAAGCTACAGTAATCAAGACAATATGGTACTGGCACAAAAACAGAAATATACATCAATGGAACAGGATAGAAAGTCCAGAGATAAACCCACACAGCTATGGTCAACTAATCTATGACAAAGGAGGCAAGGATATACAATGGAGAAAAGAAAGCCTCTTCAGTAAGTGGTTCTGGGAAAACTGGACAGCTACATGTAAAAGAATGAAATTAGAACGCTCCCTAACACCATACAAAAAATAAACTCAAAATGGATTAAAGACCTGAATGTAAGACTGGACACTTTAAAACTCTTAGAGGAAAGCATAGGAAGAACACTCTTTGACATAAATCACAGCAAGATCTTTTTTGATCCACTTCCTAGAGTAATGGAAATAAAAACAAAAATAAACAAATGGGACCTAATGAAACTTAAAACCTGCAAAGCAAAGGAAACTACAAACAAGACGAAAAGACAACCCTCAGAATGGGAGAAAATATTTGCAAAGGAATCAACAGACAAAGGATTAATCTCCAAAACATATAAACAGCTCACGCAGCTCAATATTAAAAAAACAAACAAACCAATCCAAAAATGGGCAGAAGACCTAAATAGACATTTCTCCAAAGAAGACATACAAATGGCCAAGAAGCATATGAAAAGCTACTCAACATCATTAATTATTGGAGAAATGCAAGTCAAAACTACAATGAGGTATCACCTCACACTGGTTAGTATGGGCATCATCAGAAAATCTTCAAACAACAAATGCTGGAGAGGGTGTGGAGAAAAGGGAACCCTCTTGCACTGTTGGTGGGAATGTAAATTGATACAGCCACTGTGGCGAACAGTATGAAGGTTCCTTAAAAAACTAAAAACAGAATTACCATATGACCCAGCAATCCCACTACTGGGTATATACCCAGAGAAAACCATAATTCAAAAAGACCCATGCACCCCAATGTTCATTGCAGCACTGTTTACAATAGCCAGGTCCTGGAAGCAACCTAAATGCCCATTGACAGATGAACGGATAAAGAAGATGTGGTACATACATACAACGGAATATTACTCAGCCATAAAAAGGAACGAAATCGGGTCATTTGTAGAGACGTGGATGGACCTAGAGACTGTCATACAGAGTGAAGTTAGAAAGAGAAAAACAAATGTATATTAACGCATGTATGTGGAATCTAGGAAAATGGTACAGGTGAACCGGTTTGCAAGGCAGAAATAGAAACACAGCTGTAGAGCACAAACATATGGACACCGAGGGGGAGAAGCAGGGGCAGGGAAGGGGGTGGTGGTGGAGGGATGAATTGGTTGATTGGGATTGACATATATACACTAATATGTATAAAGTAGATAACTAATAACCTGCTGTATAAAAAAAAATAAAATTCATTAAATGTAAATAGGCCATTGGGGCAAGGAAATGAACTGACAATATATTGGAGGGGAAAAAATTTGATATGATTAATAAGCATATGAAACATTTTAAGTGTTATTAGTAGTCAGTGAATTATAAATTATGTCACAGAGACCTGGGTCACTGTGAAATTAGAGATTATTTTTAAAAATAAAGAGTGCTTTCAGTGGTCATTCTTACATACTGTTGGCATAAGCTTCTTTGAAAGCAGTTTATAGTATGTATTGGGAGACTTAAAAATGTTCTTAATCTTTGACATAAAATCTTTATGTAAAAGTTCTGCTAGCTAAAGTAAATAAATAGAAATAGAAGTATTTATTGAAGTATTTTTGTCTATGTTTTTAATTTTCTCTGTTATATTAGAAAACAATATTAGAGAAATGGTTATTTATGCCATATGTTGGAGAATATTATATATCTAATGATGCTATGTTACAAAGAATCTTTAAATAATTTTGGAAAATAATTTTTTAAGAAGACCTATATAAAGACATGGAATATGAGTTAGGCCTTGAAGAAAAGATGTGCAGATAATTGTAGGTTAGGCATTTCATTGGGAGGGGAAGACAACATGAGCAAACACCTTCGTGTGGAAATAAGTTTATTATCTGGAAAGTAATGATTAACCTGGCTGTAAAGTAGAAGTTCATTTTGAAGGAATAGGAGAAAATGTTATTCACCTGTTACGTGTTAGCTACTTGCTAGGTACGGAGGATACAAGGATGACTAAAAGATGACAATAATGGAAACTTAGGAGAAGGGCACATATGAGACAATTTCATGAAAACTCTGATAAAATGTAATGACTGGATAAAAGAAAATCAAAGAAAATGATAGTTTTGGGACTTCCCTGGTGGTCCAGTGGTTAAGACTCCGCATGCTTCCAGCGCAGGGGACGCGGGTTTCATGAAAACTCTGATAAAATGTAATGACTGGATAAAAGAAAATCAAAGAAAATGATAGTTTTGGGACTTCCCTGGTGGTCCAGTGGTTAAGACTCCGCACGCTTCCAGCGCAGGGGACGCGGGTTTGATCCCTGGTGGGGGGATCTAAGATTCCACATGCTGTGTGCTGTGGCCAAAGAAAAATATAATGAAAGTTTTGAATTTGTATGGCACCAGTAACAGAAACAGAGAAGGAGACCTTGGTGAGGCAAGGTGAGAAGTTAAGTTTCCACCGTTGGTTTAGGGCATGCACACAGGAGTGCTTTCTACTGTGTGCTTTAATACTTCGTGTTTACTTTATCTGTAAAACTGAATGTTGTTCATGTACCTCTGACTACCTATTCCAGTTTTTAACTTACCAACATGAAATCTGCCAAAAAGGACCTTCTAAGGAGTTGTAAAAATAATTTAAGTAGTAAAAATATTTTAAGTAATAAGGTCTATGGCATTTAGGTTTTAAATTTTTTTCATGTCCTGGAAACAATTCTTGGTTTGATCCTATCCACCTTGTTTAATGCTTTTGCTTCACACTGTAACGTATTGGGCTGGGCCCCTAACATTAAGGTAACAGTAAATCTCATTCTAAACTGTATTATAGGGAAGTTTCTTTCTTTGGCAGATGGGAGATTCTTTGGTCAGAGAAACCTACGAAGGTGAATGCTTCCCAGGCTCGCCAGTTTAAACCTTGTATTAAGCAGATAAATTTTCCCACAAATCTTATACGGCTGGAAGTAAATAGTTCTCTTCTGGATTATTACACTGAATTAGATGCAGTTGTATTACATGGTACAAAGGACAAGCCAGTGCTTTCTCTCAAGACTTCACTTATTGATATGAATGATCTAGAAGATGACTATGAAGAAAAGAATGGATGTGGAATGGACAATCTGAACAAAAAGTTTAGCAGTATTGCCCTCAGGGAAGGGACAAGTAATGGATATTTTGATAAACTACCTTATGAGGTAAGCCAAAGATATTCAGTAGCAATATTGGACATACTATCATTTAAAAATGTTTAGATGTTAATGTTTATTTTGCTAGATGTCAGAGAAATCGGAGCATTAGCAAGATATACATAATCTGATGTATTGTGTATTTTGATTTTGGAAAGACTAGACAAAATTGTGTTCAGTAACTTCACCACCTTTGTTTTGGATTGACTTTAGTGATTCTGGATAAACTATTAAATATATGTTATTTTATCACTGATTAACAATAACCAAAATACATAAAACAATGATAAATTACACTCCACTTTAATTCATAATTACACAGTGTTAATATGGGCAATATGTGCTTAACTTGATACCGGTTATATTAAAGATGATTTGCTATGAAAAATAAGAGTATTAATAAGACTGTGAGAGAAATGCTTATTCTGTTTAATAGTGCGCAGTTTCTCCAAGTGTCATATACTCTTCTATACTAACTCTATTCTATATTCTAACTAGCTATGATTTTTGGTCTAGGCAGGTATAGAGTGCCCTTTACCTAAAGTCTTGTTTTCAGTGTGTCACTACAGGGGCGTTTCCAGGGTATATTTAGCACTCCTGGCTCCCAGGCATCAAATGCTGTGAGCACACCCCCTGGGGTGGGAGTAGGGCCAGGCATTCCTTCCCCTGCTGAGAAGAGCTGTGTGTGGTTAAAAATAATACAATCAGATCTTTTAAAGAAAATTTTATAAACTTAAACTTTCACCAGTTCAACTATCCCCCTTCCACACTGGTGGGTATTTCAGGTTTCATTGTAATAGTAGCTTAACTTGCATGGAACAATAAGGTAGCCTCTTGAGTGCCTAACAGGAACTATAATGCCTGGTCAACATTTCACAGTTCAAATGCTATGGTACATCCTGTGAAGTAGCTAAAGTTGCCACATAAAGATGAATTTAAGGATCCAAGGTAATTCAGTCAGTAAGCCATGGAACCAGGATCCAACCCAGGCCTTCTAGGTCAAGTCTTGTGTTATGGAAGGAAGCTTCATAGGTGGACAAGACACCCTGGCCCTTAGAGGGAGGAGGGAGGAAAGATGGAGGAGCAGCTGAGCTGGGCGAGAGGCGCGTGGGATGTTGACAGTGTTGTTCCCTGGGGCTTCAAGGAGGGTCTGTCCTGGCCGCAGTGGCAGCAGCTCATCTGGAGGAAGCTCACTTCCTTGATTCTTACCCATTTCCCCAAACTACAGTATAGAGATTTAAATTCAACGAATGTATTTGAAAGAGTGTGTTGAATTTTATCCAGACCTGGTAAAATGCTTAACATATCACATTCAAATGAATAACGGGAACTTCAGGCAAAGGGAAGAGAGTGTCCAAAGGTGAGAAGAAGTGAAACTGTGTGACCTGTCTGGGAACTCCAGTATTTCACTGTGGCTGGAATAGGATTTGATAGCAGAAGCTGCAAGAGATGAACTTGGACACAGGCTCAGGGCTGCCTCGGTGCATCACTCCAGAGGCCACCTTCCATGCAGATGACAGTGATTGGGACATCCCAGTCCTGGCAGCGCACAGGCCACCCTGCCACGTTGTAGAGGGCTCTGTGGGTTTTACCGAGAGGTTTGCATTTTCTCTCTTCAGCCAGTGGTCCTCAGGCTGCTGTGTCTCTCCTGTACGCAGCAGAATCAGTTGAGGGGAGTCATAGAGACCTTAGATTTTATAAATCATTTACTTTTGATAAAAAATTAGAACAAATCCAAGATGATACCTATAATAATTTCACACTCACTTTCTTGTGTTCTCTGAATTCTTCATATGCTTTTTTTAGTGGGAGAGAAAGATGTGGAATAATAGCTAGCATTCCAGAAATTATCCATAATATGCAGGCATTTTTGCACATGCTTTGGCCCACAGTTAGAATGATTGCCCAGGTGTTTGGCCTCATGTAAAGTTTGTTTTTCATATGTGTCATGGTATGAAGAAGATTGTGAACCTTTTCTGTAGTCAGTAGGGAAACATTGAAAGTTTTATTTACTTTAAAAGAAGAATAACAAAATGAGATTTCCTTCTCAGATTATTCTGTTGGTAAATGAAGAATAGACCAAAAGGAGGTCAAGGTGGGAAGCAGGGATACCAGTCGGGGAGCTACTGCAGAAGTTTAGGCAAGAAGTTATGAAGCTCTGGGTACTGGAAGGTTGGGAAAGGAGGTAAGCCGGAGGAGTATTCTAGAGATGCAGAAGGTAGAAATCAAAGTAACTATTGAATGTGGACATGAAGCAGAACATCACAAGGCCTTTCAGGCTTCTGGTTGAAATGACCTGGTGGATGGATATGCCATTAATCATAAACCAGTGGGTGAAGGTGGAAGGGTGCATTGACTTGGAGGTGCCTGTGATTCATCAAAGCCAACTTCTCTGATTGAGAAGTTGACAGTAGGCAGTTGCTATGTGAGTTGGAAACGCAGGAGGCAGGTCTGAGTTTACATTTGTGTGAGTCTTCTCAGAAGAGGAGAGGGCTACCATGGTAGATGAAACTGACCAGGAACACTCTGAGGGTGTGAATAAAGGGCCAAGAAAAGAATTCTAGGATTGCTAACATCTAAGAATCCAGTAGAGGAAGACAAGTCAGAAAAGGCACTTGGGCCAAGGATGAGATTGTCTTAAAATCAACGATAGGATGCTAAAGAAGTATAGAGAACATAAAATGGGTGTGGTCGGCCACACCACTGCAGAGAGCTCAGTGACAAGTGCCCACTGGTTTTGGTCATCGGGAGATCTCTGATAATCCTTTACCATTATCAGTTCAATGGAACTATGACCGTAGGATGAGAGATGAGAAAAACCTTACCATATCTGGTTAAGGCATCAAGGAGCAGGGGAGAAGCAGAGACAAAAAGTGTCTGCTCTCTGAGCATAAGCAGAAAAATATTTCTGTTAATATACACCAATCATGGGCAAGACTGTCCACCAATAGTGAATAATACTTGGCATCCTAACACTCCACCCCTTCATGTCACACTCAATAACGCATATCAAAATGAGGAAGAGTATGAAATTATTATAGATACTATTTGCTCTAATTTATCTTTTAAGAGGAGAAAAGACGAGTGGCAGAAGATGTAGCAGGGTGGGAAGGTTTCTGTTTGTGATGCAAGCTGGGAGAGATTTCAGTATGCTTTTATGCTGTAGGGAAGGAGCCAATAAAGAGTAAAAGCTTCCAGTACATGCAAAGGGTTTAATCAATACAACAAAATCACATAGACGAAACCGAGAGATAGAATCAGTCGTCCTGAAGGACATTAATTAGCCATGATGAAAGCAGTACAATGCATTAAGAGTTGATGCTGCAAAACACTGAATGATCTCACAGTGAGTAAAAAGAGAAACTCTTTTTTTAAAAGTTGCCCAAATTATATAATCCAAGTTATTTAAAGGAAAAAAAAACCCCACATTTAAATATGTCAAGTGACATAATGTTTCCTTAGTTGAAAATAATTGTGTTATGAGTAGAGTGGGTTTTGAGGGCAGATCAGCTGTGTTTTGAGACATACAACATCTTACTTTCAGCATGGCGTCAAATGGTTCTTTAGGCTAGGATACCCCCATATAAAAACATCTTTTGACAGACACTAGATACTAGATGGGTAATAATTAATGGGTATTATCTTGTGGGCCTAAAACCTGTTATCTTTTGCTTAATCAGAATCCAAAAGTGCTTTTTCACATGCCAATGTCATGGTCTCAATAACTTCATTATTCTTTTTCTACTTTGAAATTTACTTAAAATATAATATTAAGGATCAGAAAATGTTTTCACACAATATACATCTTTTAATATTGGTGACTTTGGAATGATGCCAGCAATTGCTGGGAGTTATTTAAATTATAAATCATCTGGAAAAAAGTAAATTATTTATCCTCTGATACATGGATATATTTAACTTTTAATGCCTCTTTTCACTAACTGCTTAAAAGTTTTACTGAAATAGCTTTTAATATTGTAGTTAAAACAACAAATTTTTAATTCATTCTACAAATATTTAAGGTCCTACGGTTGCCAAGCCCAGATGGCTCATAGGTTCTTTCAGACATTTAAGAAGTGATCAAATCTTGTATTATTTAAACTCTTTCATAGCATAAAGAAAAAGGGAAGTTTTTAACTTCTTAGTGAAGCTGTTATAGTACTCTAGCACATAAAAATAAAATTACAGACCAATTTTACTTCTGCAAACAAAATATAGTGAATAGAATTATTTAAAAATATAATACAAAAAGGCATTCAGGATGTACTCCTGGAATTCAAGGGTGTTTAGGTATTAGAGAATCTATATGATAATAGTACAGTGCTATAAAATAATATCATAGTCAAAGGAGAAAAATCCTACGATCGTCTCAGTAGATGTGCAAAATTGTTTGACAAATGGAAGCTGGATAGATACCCAAATTTTTATCAGTGTCTGTTAAAAAGTAAATACCTTATTAAGCTATCTACGAATTGTCTGCTACCAAATATTAGTAACCAAAAGCTAACATCATATTTAATTATCAAACACTAGAAATGCATGGTTCAATATGGTAGCCACTAGCCACATGTGCTGTTGAGCACTTTATGTCTAATCTGAATTGAGATGACCTGAAAGTGTAAAATACACACAGGATTTCAAAGACTTAATATGACAAAAAAAGATTTAGTATCTCAGTAATAATTTTTATGTTGAACACATGTTGAGATGATCATTTTAATATATCTCATCAAATAAAATATATTAAAATTAATATCACCTATTTCTTTTGAATTTATTTTATTTTTTAACTTCATTGAGGAATAATTGACAAATATAATTGTATATATTTAAAGTGTACAACATGATTTGATATACATTGTGTAGTGATTACCAAGATCAAGATAATTGACACATACATCACCTCACATTGTTAACTCTTTTGTGTGACTGTGTGTAGTGAGAATGCATAAGATTTACTCTCAGCAACTTTCAAGTATACAGTACTGTATCATTAACTAAACTCTTTTGACTTCTAAAAAATTGTAATTACTAAAAATTTTTTAATTACATATGTGCCTCACATACAAATGAAAGTCAGGAACAAGACGTCAGTGTTACTTAACATTGTTCTGGAAATACTATCCAATGCTGGAAGATGGGAGAAAGAAATAAGAGGCATGATTTTTGGAAAGAAGGCTGTAAAATTATCATCATTTGCAGACAATATGATTTTGTATTAGAATACTCAGGAGAAGAGACCAAAAACTATTTGGAACAATAAGTAAGTCGGCAGGTTACAAAGTTAATAGATAAAAATCAGTAGCTTTAGGAATCAAAAAAGATCATTAAATGGTAAATCATGCCACGCCCTTGAGTAGGAAGACACAATGAAGTAAAGATTAAAGATGTCAGTTTTCCTTAAAGTAATCTATGTGTTCAATGAACTTCCAGGTAAAATGCAAACATAATTTGTTGTTTGTTTTTTAATAGAAAAGTTCACCTAAAAACTATGAAAATGCTCAGGAAAATTCTGGAAAAGAAGAGTGATGGAGGGAGCACTAGTCCCACCAGATAATAAAGCACATTATGAAGCCATAGTACTGATATTTGTGGATCAACAATGAAGATAGAGTCTCATTTGCAACCAGAGGATCCGGTGCATTCCCACACATAAACTTTTAAAAAGTCAGAACAAAAGTTATTTATTTGACCCAGAGGGCTATTGATATGGGAGAAATAAATGGAACAGAAGAGAGTCTAGAAACAGACCAACAGGAAAGAAGGGAACATTGGCAGTTCCCTTGGCAAAGGATTACATTTCTGTAGTTAAAAACAAAGCAAATAGGGCATTCCCTGGCAGTCCAGTGGTTAGGACTGTATGCTTTCACTGCCGAGGGCCCAGGTTTAATCCCTGATCGGGGAACTGAGATCCCACAAGCTGCGCAAAACAAAACAAACACAAAACAAACAAACAAAACCCCAAGACAACAGTGCCATACTATTTTTGTTTCTGTTTTATTTTATTTTTTCCTTCTCCTGCTTTCAGAATGGCAACATTTAAAGTATTGATACCAGTGCTGTCTAGGTTATGAGTGAATGGGTACCTTTATGCCCTGTTTGTGGTAAATTGATGCAAACATTCTGAAGGGCAATTTTGTGTTTATATCAAAACTTTTAAATGCATGAAATTTACCCTAAGATGTATTTGCAAAATTTGCCAAGATACACAAAATGATATTGCAGTGTTATTTATAATAGGGAAAAAAGCAGGAAATATATCAATGAGAAATTAGCTGAATTAGTGTATCACATCTGTAAGGTGGAATGGGGTGGATTTGTATGTGCAGATATAGAAATATCTACAAGATACATCATTCAATGAGAAAAGTAAGGTGCAGAACAGTGTATAAAGTATCATTCTTTTGGTGCAAATCCAAGAATAGAATTTCATACATATTTATCTGGAAGAGATCAGAAAAACTGTTAGCAGTATTTACCAAGGGGCAGAGGGATTATTAGATTGGAGGTTGGAGAGGGAAAAACTCATTTTCTACCTGCCTTCAGTGTTTGGATTTTCTAATATTTTACCTGAATTTTCTTTTGTTGTTTGTATAATTTGCTTGTTGACAATTTGCATGTCATCAGAATGATGAGGTTTTAGACTAATTTTTTTTTTTTTTAACGTGGGCCTCTCACTGTTGTGCCCCGCCCCCTGCGGAGCACAGGCCCCGGACGCACAGGCTCAGCGACCATGGCCCACGGGCCCAGCCGCTCCGCGGCATGCGGGATCCTCCCGGACTGGGGCACGAACCCGCGTCCCCTGCATCGGCAGGTGGACCCCCAATCACTGCGCCACCAGGGAAGCCCTAGACTAATTTTTTATTTCCTTACATTTCCCTGTTTTTATAACACATACACACACACCTTAATGTTATTTTTCAAAAGCCCAGTTCAAATGTTAAAAATAAATAGCAGGGATTTCCCTGGTGGTGCAGTGGTTAAGAATCCGCCTGCCAATGCAGGGGACACGGGTTCGATCCCTGGTCTGGGAAGATCCCACATGCCACAGAGCAACTAATCCCACGAGCCACAACTACTGAGCCTGCGCTCTAGAGCCCACTAGCCACAACTACTGAGCCCACGTGCCACAACTACCAAAGCCCGCGTGCCTAGAGCCTGTGCTTTGCAATAAGAGAAGCCACCGCAATGAGAAGCCCACGCACAGCAACGAAGAGTAGCCCCCCACTCGCTGCAACTAGAGAAAGCCCACATGCAGCAATGAAGACCCAATGCAGCCAAAAAGAAATTTAAAAAAATAAATAAATAAATAGCAAAAACACGCCAAGCCTTCTTATACTCAATATATGTATTAGTCAGCAATCCTCATATTTTATATGTACTCTTCAAGCTTATTTTAAATATGTTGTTGTCACTCCTTGTCATATTTTGGCCTCAAGCAGTGTTATTCTGACCTAAATTTAATACTGGGCCTGCATAATTAAATAAATTGACAAAGAGCATTTAGGTTAAAGGGCATAATTGCAAATCAAAACGTATAGCTAGATAAATACACTGCATTAAGTAAGAAACTCAACCTTCCCTCTCATCTAAAGATTTTTTTTACCATTTAGCAAATATTTGATTTTTTTTTGCTTAGTATTTCTTGGTTCAGAATAGGCTATTTAGCAGTGATTCTTTGAAAATTAGTTTAGGAGCCCCTGACTGTTCACCATTAAGAAAAAAACAAATCTTGAACTAGTTCAAAGAAACTTTTAATTAGAGATAAAAAGCTTTTTGATTCCTCCTCCTTAATACTTTTTTGTATCTGTTAGCTACTCCCTAGTCACTGCCAGTTGCCTTAAGCAGGCCCCTGATTCCTCTTCCCTGGAATCTACAGTAGCCGCCAGGCGGGTTTCCCTTCTGCCTCCAGTAGTGCCCCCTGCAATGATCTTTCTAAACCATAAATCTGACTCTGTCACTCTGCAGTTACATAAGTCCCTTCAAGACTCCTCATTGCTTTCAGAATAAATCCAGGCTCCTCTGTGAGGCTCTCTGTGACCCAGTCCTTACCACTAACTAATCTTTCCCCTCCCCAGTTTTGCCTCTCACTCTTTAAAGCTGAGCCTTGCTGGTCCAAGTCCGCTTTCACTGTGGTTAGGCCTGTGTCTTGGGTCAGGCTCTAGTAGCGGTCTATGCGTCTATCCAAGCTATTAAAACATATCATCGTACCTATCAGTCCCCACTGGACTCTGGAAACCCTGAAAGTGGGAGCTCTTCTCACTAGTGTTTGATGTGTAGTCGATGTTTAGTAAATGTTAAGTCTGTGAAAAATTGTATTATTCAATAGATTACCAAAATATATCTTTGCACTGTAAAAAAAAAAAAATAGTCGACATGAATTGAATATACTTTGAATGCTCTTGAAATGTAGTATATATAGCCTTATGTATGTATGGTTACTACTGATTTGGATAATTCTGTTGAATGTTGATTTATTTAGTATGTGAAAGTATTGTTATAAAATGTATGATACTGTTGTTCTTTATTAGATCATATCATATGCTTCAAAAAGTGATACTGTTTTTTCAGTCTGGGTGATCTTGGTTTCTCTGTTTTATGTAGCTCATTCAACTGATTCTGAATCATCTGACACTACCAGACCTGTGTAGATTAGCACAGACTTGCAAACTACTGAACCAGCATTGCTGTGATCCTCTGCAGTACATCCACCTCAATCTGCAACCATACTGGGCAAAACTAAATGACAGCTCTCTGGAATTTCTGCAGCCCCGCTGTACTCTCGTCCAGTGGCTTAATTTATCTTGGACTGGCAATAGGGGCTTCATCTCTGTTTCAGGATTTAGCAGGTTAGTGCCAAGCCTTGTTGAGGTTATTTAGATCAGCAGGCTATACTTACTATGTAGTAGTTTTGATAATAAAAGTTTGAAATTATATATCATGTACTTTAGATCATGTTCAGAGTGCTTCTGCTTACAAAAGTGGATGAGTTAGTTTCACTGTCCTCTTCAGCTAGACTTCATAAGATGGAGGGAAATTATGCCCTTTACCTCATATTTTTTAAATCCCAAGTAACTTTCAACAGAGCTCCTTTTTGTCTTTCTCGTATTTTCAGCACAGATGATTAACACATTTTAAAAACTATTTCCAAATCAAAATCTACCTCCCTAATGTGATTTGTCAGAAATGGAAAACAATTTATTATAGAACATTTTTAATTAAATCTTAATTACACGTGCAATACATCACCCAAATTTAGAAGCTCATTTAAACTAATTATGTTGAAAATGCAATTGCATGTTAAATAGGCGACCACACTTGCAGACCTGCCCAGGTGTTTCTGCTCCTTTCTATTTAAGCATTTAGTTTCCTTACTATTAAATGTCACCTGTTAAACATTTGAAAGCTTGCACGAGTACATATTCATTTAGTAATGCCATAGTCTTTTTTTTTTTTTTTTGCGGTACGCGGACCTCTCACTGCTGCGGCCTCTCCCACCACGGAGCACAGGCTCCGGACGCGCAGGCTCAGCGGCCATGGCTCACGGGCCCAGCCCCTCCGCGGCATGTGGGATCTTCCCGGACCGGGGTACGAACCCGTGTGCCCTGCATCGGCAGGCGGACTCTCAACCACTGCGCCCCCAGGGAACTCCCCATAGTCATTTTTCTTGTGAAACAAACAGGTGTTTTTCTGCTAACCTTGATGGTTATTCTCATTGTATGTTACAGTATAATCCGTTTCATTAAGTTAAATAACGAAGAAGTAGACACTTTGGGGAAATTACCTGTTATTTTTGATTAATGAATAATCTCCTATCCTGTTTTTAGAAGTTAGAATGAACTACATCCCTCCCTACACATAGCCCCAGTGGATACATTCCTGAACAGTGGTTTATGAATTAGAAATCTATATTTTGAGCTTTGTTCCCCTTGACTTAAAGTATAAAAATAAAGATGCAGTTCCAGAAATAAATATTTGATACCATTAGATTCAGATGAAGTCATGTTTGAAATAGTACCAATGTGTTCAAAATGCTAATATTGATAATTTATGCATCAAAGTAAAAAATAAACACAAGCAGTAATGGCTTATAGCACATGTTGAAACCATGGATGCACTGAGTTTCTTTCTTTTCTGCCAGAAATAGAGCCAGGGGAAGGGGTTCTTACATAAAACATGCTGGGATTGTGGGTCAGAGTCTAAAGATTTTACAACAGGCTATGTATACAAAATTCTTTTTTATTATGTAAATTTGCTTAAAAGGGTATATATATATTATATATATAATATATATATATAATATATATAGTAGAAAAATAAGGCATTTCTTTTTGGCAGTGTGATTTTGGTAAATTTTTATAGAATCCACATTTTGAAAATTACTGGATCTTTGACAGCTCTCCAGTGGAACACAAGCTTAGTCCTTTCTACGTCCTTTTGCTGCAGACACACACACTTCATTGGCTAATTTTCCTCGCTATTAATGGGACCAATAAGAACTGAAGCTAATGATGACTGTGGGTATTCAGAGCATGCACTATAGATCATAAACCAAGACTAACTGACTCTGAGAGCAGATAGAACCATTGGTATCAGTAAGCATTATTTTACATTATAAGGACTTTTGGGTGTTTTAATCCCTCATAGCTCTTTTTTCAATGTTTCCCACCATTAGGAACTTACTGTTTGTTTTCACTCTTGGTGTGTAAGGCATTAATGGTGAGTGTCGTGGACCATGTAAAGAGATAGATAATATAGTTCCTGCTACGGAAAAGATAAAGATATAAGAATAAACATTTAAACATATCCTTCCTATATTTTTATAAATAAAATAACAGGGAGGCAACTAATGAGTTAAAGAAAATATTGGTAATGAATGCCTGAAGTCCAGCTTCTTTGGCAAAATGTTGCATATAACCACGGTATAATGAATAAAATGTAGAGATAGTATTAAATCAGTTTTTAAAAACTTGATGCAGCTTCTTCGGGTGCATGAGCAGAAACATAAGTTGTGAGAAGAAAACTTCGCAATGCTATTGTTAAAATCTTAGACACGTGATGGATAAAGATCTTTTATGAGGTTAAAGCTCCAATCTACTTTCTCACCAGCAATTTCTCTTCCATTTTCAGTTCAGCCATTTAGTTGCTGTGGGGCTGTTTAAATAATCACAAAAGTACATACATAAATTTAAGTTTTCCATATTTCACAGGAGTGTTTCAGCCAGTAAAACCATAAATCTTGATAGCATTCCTTTAAGTACAGTCATTGTTCTCATTAAGAAAATAAAAAGGTTAAATAACAGGGAGAGAGAATCTGTTTTTGGGTGGGAGATACTGGCGTTTTGCCTACTGATTGCTGTTGGCCCCCTTGACTTGACTGCTGAATTGATAGTCATTATGGCTTATAGGCAGCATCCCCAGAATAAACAATAAATATTCATGGCTTGATTATTAATGAATAATCTATGAGTAAGTATGGTCTATTTATGCTCATTACTGTGAAGAAGACTTACTTGTAATACTTTAAAGAAAAAAAGTACATTTTTAAAATAGAGACCAATGATGATGAGCTTGCTTTTTGAGTAAGTCTTTGGGAAAAGTTTGATATAGTTTATTTTTGTTACCTAAAAACCTTATCTTCACAAGCTGGAATTGTTTCACTGGATCTTAAAGAACTTAGGAATTTATTTTATTCAAAATAACAGGGAAATTGGAATAATAAGAACTTAAAATTTTTAATCAGTTATTAAAATCCTATTCTATCTACAGATTTGTGATTTGTAACTTCAAGTACTGCTCATTTATATCATTAGTCATTAAAATCACATCTACTGTAATTCCACTTTTCTCTTATAATACACTTCCGTAAAGTCTTGGATATGCCTTTGCCTCCCTGCCTGTTGGTGCTCTGAGGCTTAATCATTATCATTCTGATGTTCAAAAAGTCTTAGGTTCTATTTAGTTTTCCTCTATCATTTTTCTTCAGATAGTTGCTCAAAATAATCACCTTGAGCTCCACCTCAGTTATGTAGAGATTTCTATCCCTCGCCCTTCTACTTGTTCCCTTCAGAAAACATTATTGGATGCTTTCTAGATTCAAGAACTTGATGTTTTGACACAGAGCTACAGTTTTCTGGAATAGAGAGCTTTTTGCTTATTCATATATTTGTTTATTCAGTTGCCTGCCTGTGTTTTACACTGTTGTCTCTTTTAGGTGGTCAATTCCTAGAGATTAAAGACAATTTAAGACTTTCTTTTCCACTTCCTTCTACCATTGCTAGATAGTACCGTACACAGTTAAGCAAGAAGTTTTGTTTTGTTTTTAATTACTTTATTTTGGATCAGCTATAGTAAATAATGCTCCAGCTATTTGGGATTAAAATTATCTTAAATATACTGTCTTATAAAACTCAAGTGAGGGTCAGCTAACAAAACATGAGATTAGCAATCGGAAGCCGTGGATATTTATACCTAATTCTCTGCTTTACCTTGATACTTCAGGCAGCTTGTAAGGATTAGTGCCTTTTATTTTGTGATGAATAAACTCAGATTAAATCATTCATTCATGTGATGTTAATTATTTTAGGGTGCAAGTTACCATTTAGTAAATTACTTTTTATGTACTTATATTAATCTAGACAAATGAATTCACCTCATAAAGATAAGCAATTTATTTCTCTCTCCAGAGACTCCATTTCTCGTAGGAAGAAACCTCGTTTGGGATTGTTTATCTGAACTTAGGTCTTCTCTTAATACCCTCAATATCAAGAAATACTTGATGAGAATTCATAACACGGTATGAACAGGCTGCAGGAAGTAGACAAGCTATAATTCTCCTTTCAAGTGACCAGTATCACAATTGAGATGAATAAATAGATGACCAAGACAAAAACATGTATGTAATTATGCATTAAAATAAAACTTTATGAGGAGCAGTAAGGAAAGAAACGAGTTGTGTTCAGCTAATTAATTGATTCTGCTGCTAATTCTGCCTTCTTGGAATGGAAATATTATGAAAAAGTAGGTAGTGTAGATCTTGTAAGTTTAGGAAGAGAGACTATGGGGATATTGACCAAATAATCTCGGTAAAAATATGCAATATATAAAAAGGAAGAGAGAGAGTCATAAAGGTAGATAAGCATGATCATTATCTTTATTGTGCTTCCAAATTTTTTCATTCATTCAATCAATTTGGGATGTTTTCTAGTCTATTAACAGTTGGCTTTCTGGTGATTTACTTTCTATCTTTAGAAGGGAAAAGTTCATTAATGAGAGCAAAGAGAAAAGAAATGTCAAAGTATTCCAAATCCAATACCAAAAAGAATTGTAGAACAAAGTGCTTTGCCAAATAATGAAGACCTTCAAGAGATAAGATGCCTAAAGATTTTAATTTTAAGAGTGAATATACTCATTTAACTTTTGTAATCTGCAAATAATTTTAGAAGTATCAAATCAAAATAGGATACTCCAGATCTCTGACACCCTACATTCATTTCTAGATTGCTAGCTTATAAATAGTGAAGAAATAGCCATAACTCAGAGTACGGTAAAAATGTTAATTTTGTCATATTTCTTAGGGGTTTGACCCTCTTAAGGGAAAAATTCTCTGAGTCCATAAAACTTAGTTTGTTCCAGAGTAGAGGAAATTGAAATTCTTCAACTGAATTTTCACCATTGGAAGATTTATTCAACAAAGTCATCCAGTGTTTTTTACATGCCTGACATCATGCTAAGTACTGGGTACACCAAGAATCTGTTTCAATTGCTGAAGGATTTGAGGCACCTTATAAAACTCAATGCAAACAAATCAGTATGTAAGGAAACTGTGGTTAACAGAAAAATAAATTATGGTTGAGAAATAGGTGAGCCTGAGTTCAGTTCAGTATGAAGAAGGTATGTCATCATGTAGTACACACTGCCTCCCTTTGAAATAGGTCCTGAGTCTGAATATTGAGCACAGCATTCAGTGCCACCACCGGATCCAGTGCACCATCCTCTCTTCCCTGAATACGATCGTGGTGTCCTGAGGGTCCCCCTGTTTTTACCCCTGTTCTCCTTCAGTCTGTGCGGAGCACAGAAACCAGAGTGACCCTGTTAAAATACAAGCAGGGGCTTACGTGGTGGCGCAGTGGTTGAGAGTCCGCCTGCCGATGCAGGGGACACGGGTTCGTGCCCAGGTCCGGGAAGATCCCACATGCCGTGGAGCGGCTGGGCCCGTGAGCCACGGTGGCTGAGCCTGCGCGTCGGGAGCTGTGCTCCGCAACGGGAGAGGCCACAACGGTGAGAGGCCCGCGTACCGCAAAAAAAAAAAAAAAAAAAAAAAAAAAATACAAGCAGGTTGTGCCACACGTCTGCTCGGCACCCTCTGATGATTGAGGATCCCATCTCCCTCAAAAAAAAAGCCAGAGTCTTTATAGGACACACACTCTGAACTGCCCCGTACCTCTCTGATGTGCTCCCCATCTCCCTCACTTTGAGCCTCCTGACAGCTCCGTGCTCTAGGCATTGTCTGAGCTGTCCTGCCTCAGAGCTGCTCCCTTCACCTGGAGTGCAGCTTCTCCAGGGAACTGCTTTGCTCACCCCCTCACTTCCTTTGGGTCTTGATTCACCTTCTCAGTGAGGCTTCCCTTACCACCCTGTCTACCCTTGACACTTCCTGTTGTCCTTCTCTGCTTTAATTTTCTCCTTGGCACGTTTCACTCTCTAATATACTATTCATTTTACTCATTTAATTTATTTGTTTATGGTCTACCTCTCCTCCCAAAATGTAAGTAAGCCCCATGAGAGCAGGAGCTTTGCTTTGCCCACTGCCAACTTCCAAGTGCCTAGAGTAACATGTGGGTCGTAGTTGGAGCTCAATAAATATTTGTTGAGTGAATGAATTAAGGTGCTTGATGCAAACTGGCAATTTAGCTACTATAATACAAAGGACACAGCAGTGAGACAGGTCGGAGGAATTTAAGGAGAGGGAATAGCGAGAGGACTATCTGAGAATTTGAAGGAAGGTGAGGGCGGTTGTGTGAAATGCCACAATAAATCAGGTAATACAAGGCCTGGAAAGAAAGGCCATTTAATTTGGCATTTAAAAGGAAAGGATGAATTCAGGGAGAGCAGAACATACGCTGCAGTGGATTAAGAATAAAGGGATGTTCTTGGATGTTTGGGTGTAAATAAGATGTGTGGGCTACTGAGTTATTTGCAACATTTAAAATTTGTAGCAATTAAATTTTTTAATTGTTGTTTGAATGTGTGTTGGCCAAGATTTCACTTTTATTTTAATGTTCGTGGGGTACTTTGGTCTTTGCAAACTGCTTTCACATTATTGTGGGATGTTCAAAACCACAGGGTGGTGAATGCTGTTAATATGTTTCTAGTCTGCCTTCTACATCTGAGGAAATGCTGAGACTTGGGTAAATGCCTTTTCCAAGGTCACATGCTAGGGAATGGTGGAACAGGGCAAAATATCCATCTTTTGACTTAGAAGTCCAGTGTTACTTCCTTTACTTTCATAAGTGATTGATTTAGTCAGTTTTATTTTGCATGTATATTTGTAAGCTAATAATTAAATCATGTAGAAAAAAGATGTGGCATAAATAAAATAACAGTATGTGACTGATGTGACACTGAGATGGGCAAGAAAACGTCAAGAGACCTGGACAGGGATGAGTAGTGCGCTTGTTTAAGGGATAAACAGGCACACCACTTGTTGATAAAGTTTCAGGGATAAGAATACTTGTAGGCTCACATTTTACTTTTATTATCAGATGATGATTATGGAAAGGACTGTTTTCCCCCCATCTGTAATGTAATGAAGATACATATTGTTATTACTACTCTGATAAAGGGTTTTGTATCCTCCACATGAAGTTATTTCTGTGTATTTTGTGTGAAGCTGCAATTGAATATCTTGTAATAATTTCAACGTCAGTCTAGGCATTAAATAGTATCAGTTACAAGGAACATATCTCAACAGTATAGTTAAACCAACCCAGAAATTTTCTTAGTTGAGAGGAGACTAGTCTGATTTGTTTTGAGGTCATTTAGAGATGGCACTTTGTGCGCCACATTCAAAATAAATTATCCAGTACTGAATGGGTACTGTTTAGGGAGAAATATCTTCCAAGAGTTTTAGAGTTTTGTTATGTTTTGTTTATTGGCTCTCCCAGCTCAGATGTGAATTACAGGTAAGTAGAAGAAAAGCACCCTCTGCTTTCTTAATTTCCCACGTAGCAGTAGCTGACCTTTTATGTGATGTGAATCCATTTTATCTTCTTAGGTTGATATATTTTAGCCTAACCGTGCCTGTTTTGGCATGCAGTAAATGAGAATTTAAGTGAAACAAGTTTTTTATTTTCCCTAATAGAAATCTATTTTTCTGAAAGTGTCTGCTTAGAGTCGATATAATTCCAAAGTACTTGCAAGAAATATCTTTTAGTTTTATGAAATTCACACGGAACATTGTTTTTACAGGTTTCTGAAGGTCTGTGGATCTGAATTAGTGCGTCTTGAATTATCTTGCAGCCACTTCCTTAATGAAACTTGCTTGGAGATTATTTCTGAGATGTGTCTAAATCTACAGGACTTAAATCTCTCATCCTGTGATAAACTACCACCTCAAGCTTTCAACCACATTGCCAAATTATGTGGCCTTAAACGACTCGTTCTCTATCGAACAAAAGTAGAGGTAAGATTTACACCTCTGCTAGTGTTAATAGCCAACCGAATATTTAGTTACCTGTAATTGCTCATAATAATGTGATTTCTGATTTTCAAATAGTTTAAGTGTATGATGCAACCTGACTATTCTAAAATCATCAGAGCTGGCTGATTCAGTCATTTCAGAATTAGTCTATTGTGTTGTGGTTATTTTTCATTTTAAGAAAATGTTATCCTCTGTGCTCTTAGAATTTTTGTAATGCTGTTTACGTTTCTAGATAAAGAAGCAAGCAATGGGCTGAGGTGAGCCGAAATGCAGGCAGGGAATGAATTAGAGAAAGAGGTGGGAGGAAAGTATGTAGGAGAACATTTGCTTGGAGTGGGAGGAAGCAAAGTGGAGTTTATCCAGGACCAGACTTTGGAGTTAAAATCCCTAATACATAGTTTAGGAGTCTCATTAAAGAAAAATGGAGTCATATACTATTTATTGATCTGCTTGCTTTTTTTCACATAGCTCTAGGACATCTTACCAGGTCATTACATATACTACCACCTGACTGTTTTCATTTTTTTTTATTGGAGTATAATTGCTTTACAATGTTGTGTTAGTTTCTACTGTAGAACAAAGTGGATCAGCTATATGTATACATATTACATTTTACCATAATCTACTCAACTGTTCCCCAAATGGTCAATATGTCAGTTTTTCCAGCTGTTTTTCTTTTACAAACCATCTAGCGATAACATTATTTTGCACAGAGTTTTATATGTACCGGTTACTACTGCTATAGGATAGAGTTCTGTAAGTGGTATATCTGGTCACAATATGTGCCTGAGCCCCTGTGATAAACATCCACTTACTGCCATATACTTGTTTCCTCTACTCCAGTAATGTTGGCCTTCTTTCTATTCCTTGAACATTCTGATCCAGTCCCAGCTCACAGCTTTTTCTCCTCTGCCTGTCTGGAATATTCTTCCAACTCATTACATGGCTGCCCTCTTCTCAACTCAATGTCCAACTTAAATTTCTTTTTTTCAGAGATGGCTTCTTAGACATTGATAAAAGGTAACCCTCCCCCCCCTTCTAGTTTGCTTCTGTCATATCACCCACAGTGTATTTTCTTTTTAGCAACTTTATCACTATGAGATTATCTTATTGGTTTTCATACTGTCACCTGTCTCCTCACATTGGGATATAAGTTTCATGAAGGTAGGACCCTTGTCTGTCTTTTTCATTGCCGTGTTCCTGGTATGTAGTATCATACTTGGTAAAGATTGGCCATTCAGTAAATATTTAAATGAATGCATAAGATAGCCAAATTACTTTTCCAAAATGGTGTACCCCACTCTAGTGACCCCTTGCCTGTCTTGAATGTTGCCTTGGCCAAGTGTTCAATCTCTCTCTTTCCTCATATCTAAAGTGGAGATAATAAAAATACAGATCTCATAGGGTCATTGTGAGAATTAATTACATGTAATGTACTTAGAGGGTGCTGAACACATAGTAAACTCTCAATAAATATTAGCTACTAATAACAGTAGTAAGAGTATGGCAGTTTCGTGGTATGTTTTACTATGTGTTAGGAAAGTCTCTATTCTTTTTAAACTTAAAATAAATTCTTGTATACTATTCTTTCAGATATATTTTTCAGCAAGGATTTTATTAGCAGTGCCTTTATTATATTTCATTTTGCTCTTTAATAAGGCTTCCTATCTGTTCATATAGGTCTTGTTTTACATCCAAGAACATGTTATAGTTTTCTTCTTTCTGGTTAAATTTAACCCTTCTATTTTTTAGTCTCAGATACTATTTTCTTTTATTTAACTTTAATTGGTTATTGTTAATATAAAGAAAAATAAGGTTATTGTATATTTATCTTGTATCTGCTCACCTTACTGAATGCTTATAATTGTTCTAATAACTTATGTCTTTTGGGTTTTCTAGTGATACAATTATATAATCTGGAAATTAATATACTTTTTCTCTCTGTTCCAATATTTAAAGTGTTGCTACATTAAGTAGAACTTCATAAATAATGTAGAATAATAGAGTCACAATAGGTATCCCAGTTGTAATTCTAATAGAGAGGGAGTTTTTTTTTAATATTTATATAACAAATATTTGCATGCCTGTTACGTGCCAGGCACTGCTCTAGGCACTGGAACTTCATTAGTGAACTAAATAGAAATTCCTCATGTAGCTTACTAATTTTATATATTGTTTGATGTTTCTTTCTGATAAGTAGTCTTTATCATTCTCATTTGATTAAGAATATTTTTATCAAAAATATATATTGTATTTAAAAATTTTAAAGCCTCCATTACCACACTGATCTTTTTTCTTCTTTTATTTATTAATATAATGACATGTTGAACAATCCTTACATTCCTGTGGTAATTCCTACATGTTTTTAGTTTTTTTTTTAACATCTTTATTGCAGTATAATTGTCCTACATGTTTTAACTTAATACATAGCTGGGTTATTTTCCTAATGTTTTGGAGCCAAGCTTTATCATTTAGAATCCAATATTTTGGATTCTAGCTTTATCACTTACAAACTATGTTACCTTGAGAAAGTTTCTTGACCCTTTGTGCTTCAGTAAAGTGGAGATAATGATAGTATGCCTTTCAAAGAGTTGTTATGAGGATTAAATGATTTAATATATATAAAGTGTCTACAACAGTACCTGGTTCATTGTAAATATTCTTTAAGAGTTAAGACTTATCAATACTTTTTACATCTGCTTTCTTCAATGAAATTGAGCTGTGTTTTTCCTTTTCATGCCATTTTATCATGTTTGGAGCTGAGATTATGACACCTTAGCAAAATGATTTGTGACATTGACATCTTTTTCTTTGATCTGGAATAACTTTAACAAATGAGAATTATCTGTTAGAATTTATCTATAAAACCATCTGGGTGTATAGCATTTTTTATTGGTAGATCAGAGTAGATATCTTTAGCTTGACGTAGTTTTTAAACTAATCTATGGAAGTCTGAATATAGTATTCCTGGTTTGGGGCAAAATTTTTACCTAGAGTTTAACTGGTGACCTGCTTTGTTGGAAAGAAGACTTTGATTCTAGTTCTGGCCCTACCAGTGACTAGCTTAACTCACATAGTCTCTCAAAGTCCAAGATTCTTTCTTTGTAAAATGAGAGGACTATTGTCCCTGAATGCCAGTTTAAAGATAGTGTTAGCCCATGTTTTCACTGGTCTGTGGTGAAATGACTCGTCATTTATGTGGGTGTAAAATTGTCAGCTCTCTTTTCTTGGGTAGACCTATCTATTCTGGAATTATGCCACACCTGCTTTTTACTGGTGTATTTACTGTTTTATATTGCTCTGTGTGTCTGATATCCTCTGAGCAAGATGATGCCTCATTTTAAAATATTCTGATTAAATTTAACTTTAAGAAGAAATGTAGCATAGTTCATTAATAAGTGAACCTTCAGGAAGAAAAATCGGGTAAAAACCAAGAAATTATATCAACTTGCTAGGCATCTTACATCTGTGATGATTTGTAAAAATATATTCCATGTGATGCTTTTGAAATGTCATAAATTAACATGATCTAAGTGTTAGGGAATCATTACATAGTCCACAGTTTTCTTCCATTTACCCCAAGAAACTGATAGAATATGACTACATTTTTTTTTAAGTGTGATTTATACGAATTGAGAAGATTTCATCTCTCAAGAGTGGAGACCTATACATATGTATCCAAGTCTAAATAGCATCAGCTCAGCTTCCCTCAGTTACTTAAACATAGATGTGAAATCACTGTATGACTGCATTAAGTAAAATTTGGTTTGTACCATATGTTACTACCTATTAAAGTTTGTTTTTATTTGTCTATCTGCTAAAATACCATAAAATCATTTATAAATTTACCCTACACAATTTTTCTGACATTTAGTACATAGAAAAAATTATACAGTTGATTTTCATTGATCTACAGTTGACTTACAATAAAATAAAAAATAGTGTCATCTTAGTGATATAAATGGCAAAATTCAAAATTAAGAAAAACCTACCCAGGCAGTGTTTACTTTTACAGCTTCCCAGGTCTCTCTGCCTGTACTTTATTCACTTCTGTTATCTTGTCATTCCCATGGGCACCAAGTAACTTAGAGGAATAAAGGGAAAAGACAACACAATCAGCTGGTCTCTTTTAAAACAAACAGAAGCCACAGCACTGGTATTCGCATCAATCTATAAGCACCTCCCTTGTCACTTAGGCAAAGCATTATGTCACCCCCTTTTCCCTTCCATATGTTCACTGCTTCAGTCCTGCACTCAATGATGTTGGTGGATGGGAGAAAACAGAGTGAGAAGACAAGATGTAGGGGATTGGCTTCTCTCTAAACCTTCCACATAATTGCTGGCAGTACATTCAGATGTTATAAACTGTCTTGGAAAGAAGGAATAGCAGTTGACTTCAGATGCCTCTGATGGCTCTAAGGAAATATATGAGGAGAAAAAGAAGATATGAATTTGAACTTCCTGGGAGAGGTTTTTTTTTTTAAAGGAATACATATTATCCAGTGCCACTTTTACCCTTGTTTTTCTAAACACTACATAATTATAAAGTAAGCAAAAATTAGTATTTCAAAATATTGACTCTATTATAGCTTATAATCTTCAGAGAGGTCAGATTTATGATGTAGTGGAGTTATATTTATGTGCCTATATATAATTTACATTAATAAATGTAATGTATTTATGCCATTTTATAAGATTGAAGCAAATCTCTGTGCATAGTGAATACAGCTTTAGAGGATATTGGAGACCTGGGTTTGAGTCCCAAAGTTTGGGAAAACTTACTGAATACGTTGTTTGCTGTCCTAGACATTTCGCATATTATTTAATCCTCTACACTAGTCTATTGAGAGTAGGTGTTACTCTTAAATCTTACATATGATGAAATGAAGGTCCCAAAAGATTAATGTTTCCCAGTGGCACAGAGCAATAAGTTAGAGTCAGGATTTGAACCCAGAATTGGTGGCCTCAGAGTTACAGTGAAAATTGTAAGATACATAAGAGCATAGAATAGTAGTTATTCCAATAGCTTGGCTGCCTCTATCTAAAATAGAGCTTTTCTCTTTACCACTTAATCCTTTTCTAATCCGTAATTGGTAAGGAAATATAACATTGTAAATAAGATACACAACATTTTGATCCAGTGTAAAATGCAAACTATTAAGTTATATTCTGTAAACATTTTCTAGTCTAAAATATCTACTATAGACAAATGGACTTTTGCCTTTTATTTTTATTATGAACAAACTTAGTTTGAAGTCTTAGTTCTGAATTTATAACAACAGTTAGTTATTCAAATCACATTTAGTATCATTTAAGTAATAGTTTGTAGAATCCGTACATGATGAACTACCTCAAGCACATGGTTTATATATATAGGCCAACTCTCAATATTACACTATAGTGGGGAGCGGCATTGGTACATATAATTTCCCCAAATATTTTAGCATGTAAAATGGTGCATTGTTGATGTCTAGGTAGTGTGTTCTTAAGTGGTTAGGTATAGCCAGACCTATTGCAGGTCTGGTTACTCAATAAGAATGAGAAGGCAGGAGAACAAAACTATAGTAGGGTCAGAATTGCCTTATATAGGTAGATCCTGGTGTGCTGATGTGGCACCTCCCTGAGCCAATGGTGAAACAGGCAGTGGGCCCAGGGCACTGGGCTTCTCTGTACCTGACATTTTACCAACAAGGCCTGCCGCGTTGACCACTGAGCCTCATGTGTAACCTTGTCAGACACTGAGGCTATATCCCAGTGCATTTCATTTGTACTGCTTAATTGCTGCTTTGGTAGTCAACTGTGTGAGAGCAACCTTAAAACAAGCCCCAAGTGTCATTGTCACCAATTTTTGAGCCCAGCCTTTTATGAGCTGGCCTAGGTCGTTAAGATTTTTCTCCCCAGCTCCACTGCTTTGGCTAATACCATAGCTAGTACCCTACAGTGAGAGGAAGCAGCAGTAGGATCCTGTTCAGACTTTAGGTATGGTTAGAACTGCTTAGCAGTGAGGTCTGGGTGTTGATTCAGACATTATTTGATTATTTAAAAGCTGGGAAGATATTTGTTATTTGGTCTGTATCAGAGATCAGTGTCAAAAACCTCAGTCCTAAAGAGTTCCAAGGTGATGGAGGAGTAGGAGGACGTGGACTTCATCTCTCTCTACAGATGCATCAGGAACACATCTACAGATGCAACAGTTCTCACAGAACACCAGCTACACACTAGCAGAAGACCTTGGACACTGGAAAAGACTGTAAAGATCCCCGTATAACTGGGTATGACAAAAGAAAGAAGGGAGAAGGAGGAGGAGAGGAAGCGGGATGGGACCTGCACCCTGGGGGGTGCAGGGGTGGGAAGCTGAAGCAGGGGAGAGATTCCCGCATCCGGGGAAGCCCCCTCACTGATGGGGAAATCGGTTGGGACAGAGGGAAGCATTTGAGGCTGTTGGAGGAGGGTGAAGCGACCAATCTGTGGCAGATGGGACCGAATGAAAAAACTCAGTCCTTCTCTTGGCTTTCCCACTTGACAGATTTATGTGCTTGGGTCAGTCACTTATACTAAGCTAAAGGTTTATTTATCTGTTAAAAAAAAACTTACCCTATCACATAGGCTATTGAGAAGACCAGATTAGGTTGTACATGTAAACAACAACACACTTTATAAATTAGATGGACTTGTGTAAATGTGAAAATGATAGTATAGGTTTACTCAGCATAGTCCTACACAATCATTCCCAACTTTGTGAAGCATTCTTTTAGGTCTTCTTAAATAGGAATATCTTTTCCATCATGTGCTAAGAGAGATTTAGGCCAAATTACTGCTTTCACACTTATGACCTGTTTCTGGTAAAAGGAATGTTCATTCCTAACTTAAAAACTCCCTAATGGGTGGGACCATGTTTGACTGTTTACTTTTTACAACCAGTACGTAGTACAGTGTCTGGTATTCACTATAGTGAATATGTCTAGTAGATACTCAGTAAACTTGTGTTGAATGAATGAGTGATAACTCTCACTTGTCAATTCATTTTTTCTTTATTTGCTAAGTTAGTAAGCATAAGTTTGTCTTTCTACAGAACAACCACATCAACTAAGCAGAGGGGTGGGTGGATCTACAACTTGGAAAACTTGTAAGAAAATATTTGAACTGTATTTGTCCAGAATTTTTAGCTCTAAAAAATAGTGAAATATAGTTCTATTTGTTTTGTTAGTTTATTTCATGAGATCTTTTTCTTTCTTTAGGTATGTTTAGGATTGTGATGAAAAATCGCTTCATCAGAGAAATAGCAAATGTCTTCTTATAACATCAGCCGAAAAAAGAAAATCATTAAATAACCTCTTTTCACAGTTAGGGGTATACATTTGTTGAATTTCAGCAGTTGTGGAGCAGTAAATGTATGCCTGGTGAAAAACAAGATAGTACTAGGTGATGGAGAGACAGAAATGACCCTCAAGCTGAGATTTAGACCCTGTTTATTGCGTGATCCCAGCATAACTAGTGAAGTGAGTGGTTAAATGCAGTAATTTTCTTTTTACTGAATTTGGTAGATCTTTTAGAATTGTGTAAGCAAGACTTTTAGGCAAAAGATGGGAACTTAGAGCAAACAGGAAGGAGAACTTTAGTTGTACTTAGTTTCTTCTGCCATTCGTGACAAAGAAGTAATTATAGTAGAGTGAGGTATATAATGATTGGAAAGACTTTAAGTACCTTTAGTCCTTTTCATCTCTATTCACAGGATTCTTATTTATGGTAAACATTAACTGCAAGTACTTCTTTAGCCATACATGATGATGTATTCTCATGAGAGGAGGGCTATAGAAATTTAACTCATTAAATAGACTTTTAAATACTTAAAAGGAAAAAGCTTTTATTTTGGAATAATTTTAGACTTACAAAAAGTGGCATAAAAAGTAGATTTTCCTACTATATGCATATTTTTTTCCTGAACCATTTGAAAATAAGTAGAAGATATAATTCTCTTTTACCCCTGAAGGGACATATACCTGCAACCTATTCGTAAATACTTGTGCATGGGCTGAATTGTGTCTCCCCAAAATTCATATGTTGAAGTCATAACCCCCAGTACCGCATAATGTGACTGTATTTGGAGAGAGGGCCTTTAAAGAGGTAATTAAGTTAAATGAGGCCATTAGGATGGGGCCTAATCCAATATGAGCGGTGTCCTTTTAAGAAGAGGAGATTAGGACACAGACACACACAGAGGGAAGACCATATGAAAACACCGGAAGGAGATGGCCAGTTTCAAGCCAAGAGGAGAGGCCTTAGAAGAAACTAACCCTGCTGACACCTGATCTCAGACTTCTAGCCTCCAGAATTGCAAAAATTAATTTCTGTTGTTTAAGCTACCCAGTCTATGGTACTTTGTCATGGCAGTTCTAGCAAACTAATACAACTTACAAAGGATAGCATAAGGATAACTTTTTAACATATTGCATAAAAAGTGACTTCAAGAGAAGTCCTTTGCATTGTCTAAAACAATCTGAATTAGTGTTAGGAATTTGAGCCTATTTACCTTTTCTTTGTTTGGGAAAAAATATCTGAAGTTGGGGGTGAGATGGGGCATGATAGGTAGCTCAGTAAGAATGTCATTCTGTTGCTTAGCAGCAGACAAAAAAACCAAGAGTGTTTTTTTAAAAGTTGGAGTTATAAATGGAACACCTGCATCCAATTTTGATTGCCTCACTTCAAGAATGATAGAGCATAAATTGAAAGAATTTGAAGTAGTGCAAAAACTGATTATAGGTATTGTAGGGGACTAGTATATGACAGTAATCCATAAATGTGGTTCAGCAACTGTTTACTTGGCCTACTAGGTTGGGATGACAGTTTCAAGGACCCCACTGCCTTCATCTTCATGAACTAGGAGACAAACAAAAGTAGCTGATCTTTACTTCTGTTGGATATCAACACTCTCCTCCTAGTTTCTTTTTTCTGTGCCAGTTTATTCAGCAGAGTGAATATATAAGTAAAAATGCATACCACCCTGTCTGTTAATGAAAGCACCTGAGCTTTCCTACAAAAGATACATAAACTGTCTTTTGCAAACAGCATGATTTGATTTAGTGCCATGAATTTGCTTTCTGACACATAGATAATGGTGTTCTCCTGACTGCGTTCTTATTTGATTTAGAGAACACATTCCTGTATAAAGGTAAGTAGAAGCAGGGATGCTCTTTCTTTTAGTAGAGCAAGTGCATTTAACAGACTTAAGGAAAGGAGTGGCCTCTCACCAGAGCCACTGCTGATTATTAACTAAGATCGAACAATTGAAGCAGGAAGAACCTACTTTGCTCACCTAAATTGACTAATGCAGGCTGTCATTAACTGTCACCTAAAAGGCAGTCCATTTCAGACAGATTTGTTTAGCTAGACAACATATAAAACAAAAGATACTAATAATTACTTTGTTCTTAAACAGAATCAAGAATTAAGATTTTAATAACTTTTACTATATTATATTCTAAAACTAACAAACTTTTAAAAGTCTTTATGTCTCCAGACAAGAATATGTCTATACTTCTTTTCTATCCTGGATTGCTTTATAGAAGTGCCAGTGGGAAGTGCCAGGCTTTTGGTGGGATTGAGTGTGTGTGACCTGCATGATGGGCTATGATTCAGTCACAGTTGAGAAGCTTCTTGGGGGTCAGATTCATTATCATCCACATTCATGACAGTAACCAGTATACCGGGTATAAGAAATCTACCTGGTAAGGACGCATTCATTAGAGATAGCTGATTAACACATTCTCTCACTGTTGGCATGTCACAGGGGAAACCAGATCACAGTTATAAGACCTGTCTGGTGAGTTCAGAATGAGAACAGTGAGCATTAGTTATGTGACTTAAATGCTTAAAGGCATCAACACAAAACAGATTGATACCATCCTCTTAACAGGAAGGAAAGATATGCTTTTGGAAGAAAATAGATAAAGTCTTTGGACCAGTGCACCCTCTTCAGCTGAGCATCGTTTAGATGAACAGCGTCAGTCAACCAATGTGTGCTTCAGATTCCTATGCTCCCTTGATGGTCCAACCCTTACCCCTCTGATCAAAACATTCTTTCTTTTATATAGGCAATAAGGTTACAGTCAAGTCCAGCTGGCGTGCAAACTGCCATGACTTTTTGACTGCACATCTCTGCCATCACCCATCATGGGTTGATATGGAAATTGATCAGTTTAGTCATCTGTGAGCAAAGATGTATTCAACTGTATTATTATAGGAGAGATCCACTACAGTGGTAAAAATAGGCTCTGAAAGGAGACTACAGGGCAAGGCAAATGTGTGTGATTTAGTCTTAGGTTTTGTTCTTTCACACATTTGGGTTTTTGGAATTTAACACATTATTTGAACCTTATACTAAAATTTCTGAGACTGTGGTCTAGAGTAGGTCTACAGTTAGGTTTAGAGAACTTTCCTTTTTTTTCCTCAAAGGCATGTATAAGAGCTTTATTAATCTATGTCATTTATGATCTTGAACACTCTCTTTTTAGAGAACAATCAGAAGTCGTACTTTTCCACCACAATGCTGATCTTCAGGTTTAACCTATAAAAGGCAATATTATTTTCAAGTTGTGATTATGTATCAGTATATAAACTATACCGTATTGTATATTTAAACTGTATAAAAGAACAATTTGGTTTATAGCAAATATCTATAAAGTAATTGAATTGAAATATTCTAAATATAGTTAGTTTCAAGTACTTTAAATAGGTCTTAAAATACTTCAACTTTTATTCTATATTTCCCTTCCCCAAATTTAGAGATTGGAACACTGGGGCAAAAAAAAATTAAATTAGAGAAAGAGAAATTCATACATATATGTAGATGGATCTTCAATTACAATAATTGAGTGATTGTGTTCTTAGGATTTCTTTGGTGGTATTTCTTATGTAAATTTATAAATTTTCATTTAATGAACATACTTTCATAAAATCCTATCTCATTACTTGTAGTTATTGCTGTGATATGTTTGAAATATATCATCAGTGAAAGTATACTTGTGATCAGGTGATGTCACTAGTCTCTCTGTTTTAGCTGGTGCATGTCTGTGATATATAAACTTATCTATTTCTTTAAGATGCTTTCTAGGAATCAGGGTTTGGTTATTTATTTGTTTGTTTGTTTTTGCCGTGCCATGCAACATACGGGATCCTAGTTCCCCGACCAGGGATGGAACCTGTGCCCCCTGCATTGGGAGCACAGAGTCTTTTTTTTTTTAAATAAATCTATTTATTTATTTATTTATTTTTGGCTGTGTTGGGTCTTCGTTGCTGCGTGCGGGCTTTCTCTAGTTGCGGGGAGAGGGGGCTACTCTTTGTTGCCTTGTGCGGGCTTATTGCGGTGGCTTCTTTTGTTGCGGAGCATGGACTCTAGGGGTGAGGGCTTCAGTATTTGTGGCGCATGGGCCACATATAGAGAAATACAGACTTGGGATCCTATCTTCCTATACTGAGTGTTACAAGTAAGGGTTGTATTCTTTATTAAAGATAAGCAACAATTTTTAACTGCAAAAATTTTTAATTGCAAAAATTATTAATTAGTTATAATAATTATAAACCTGTATTAATCCAAAATATGAACACAGCATTGCATATGTGGTTTATGTAATGCCTCATTATAAAATGTATATGGTATGCATAATTATAACTCTACTAAGCTATAAATGTGGAATATCTAAGCCATTTATGTGAGTATAATAAGTATCAGTTATCATTTTATAAGTATTTTTGCTTAGCACTTTAGTAATGTGGAGCATAGGAGATTTTGAACTTTATGCGTAGCATCTCTTAAAAAGCTGTCAATGAAAATTTGAATTCCTGCTTTCTTTTACCTCTTAATAAATTTCCTTGTAACAAGTAGAGGCATTAATAATTCTCTATAACTTAATAGTTATCCTTTGGATTTTGAGGCTGCTGAACAGGGTTAGTAGGTAAATTTTAGGTTGAATATAAAAGGGTTCTTTATTTCTTTTTTAAAAATATTTATTTATTTATATTTTGGCTGCGTCAGGTCTTAGTTACAGCACTCAGTCTCTTCATTTTGATGCGCGGGCTTCTCTCTAGTTGTGGCGTGTGGGCTCAGTAGTTGTGGCACGCAGGCTCTCTAGTTGTGGTGCACGGGCTCAGTTGCTCGGCAGCATGTGGGACCTTAGTTCCCCAACCAGGGATCAAACAAGCATCCCCTGCATTGCAAGACGGATTTTTAATCACTGGACCACCAGGGAAGTCCCCAAAGGATTCTTTCTTTATGAACATAAATCCTACTACCAGGTGCCAGCTTTACCTAGAGTATGTTTTGAAAATTCTGTAAAAGAAATTAGTATGGAGCCAGTCACTTCTTAGTGACTCCAGTTCCACAGTGATTTAAATAAGGTTGGCCTTTGTTTAAAAATTGCAAACTCATTTGAAAATGAATCTGCTGCATTGCATTATTAAAGCTCTAACTATTTAAATTGTGTTTTAATTTTATAGAGCTACTCTTGTGCTTTTATTGAATTTTACAGGTCTAACCAGCAGAATTTGTCAATTTGGGAAGCTAAAAGATATCTTAAGTCTTAAGTAAGAGGTTCATAAAATTGTTCAGTTTTTATTTCTGAATACCTTTTTTTGTAGTATACTTAATATAGGTTTAATCCATCTATTTGTGTGTTCTACAAGGGTAAAAGTGATGCAAGTACTCGTTAAGGTAGAATTGTTTTCTTAAGTTGGGGGTGCGCGAATTCTTTCTGCGAAGGGCTGGATAGTAAATATTTTGGGCCTTGCAGGCCATATGGTCTCTGTCATAACTATTCAGCCCTGCTGTTGTAGTGTGAAAACAGCTATAAACAATACATAAATGAATGGGTGTGCCATGTTCCAATAAAACTTTATTTACAAAAACAACCAATGGGCTGAATTTGGTCCATGAGCAGTATTTTCTCAACTGCTCTAAATCACTGAGACTGTGGTCTCTCTAAAATCAGGTCATTTTATGTCTGGAAGTGAAGAGGTAGTTTCTCCTTTTTGCTTTAGCATCAATAGTAGTACTTTAATTATGAATATTAATAGCATAGAGAAAGAAGATACTAAAGATATTCCAGGAGGAAATCAGTTAACTGGATTTGGAGAGATTGCAAGCTGATCTATAGATGTGTGCTCTATACCTGGGTACTCCCACCATCTCTGGCTTATCATGAGCTCTGCTGGAGAAAGTCAGGAAACTGTTAACTTGTGCTTGCTCACCTCAGTGCTACCAGTCAACCCTTTTATTTATCTCTATTTGACTCCTTGTTACATTCCTCACAGCATCCCTTCCAAGGTCATCCTTATCCCCTTATAGCTTGGTCTCAGCATTTGATCTCACATCTCTTATTTATCAAAGATGTGTGATATTCAATATGAATCTCTTATGTTCTGCGTTAGTTCCTTTTTTAAGGTAGGAATGAAAAATGATAATTCTACTACTAAATGAATTTTTTTTTTTTTTTTTTTTTTTTTTTTTGCGGTACGCAGGCCTTTCACTGTTGTGGCCTCTCCCATTGCGGAGCACAGGCTCCGGACGCACAGACTCAGTAGCCATGGCTCACGGGCCTAGCCGCTCCGTGGTATGTGAGATCTTCCCAGACCGGGGCACGAACCCATGTTCCCTGCATCGGCAGGCGGACTCTCAACCACTGCGCCACCAGGGAAGCCCATGAATTTTTTTAAAAATAAATTTGTTTATTTTTTAGATTTTATTTTTGGCTGCATACGGTATTTGTTTTTCTCGTTTTGGCTGCGTTTGGTCTTCGTTGCTGCGCTCGGGCCTTCCTTCCTTAGTTGCAGCGAGCAGGGGCTACTCTTCTTTGCAGTGCATGGGCTTCTCATTGCAGTGGCCTCTCCTGCTGCGGAGCACGGGCTCCAGGCATGCAGGCTCAGCAGTTGTGGCATGCAGGCTCAGCAGTTGTGGCGTGCAGGCTCAGTAGTTGTGGTGCACAGGCCCTGCTGCTCCGCGGCATGTGGGATCCTCCCGGGCCAGGGCTCAAGCCTGTGTCTCCTGCATTGGCAGGCGGACTCCCAACCACTGCGCCACCAGGGAAGCCCTAAATGAATTTTTAATTCTCAATTTAATATGCAGACTGTGTAAGTTATTGTAAAATATTTGCCTGAATAAGTATAATAGGCCATGGATTCCTCTTCTACGACTTGAAATTCCTCCAGAATGCATCTACCCTTACATAGGTGTTTTCTAGATACATAACTATGAGAATATTAATTCAAAAGTGATCATAATGTATAGTAAAGTTATGTAATTTTCAAGCATGTTTTTAAACCCTGAGTCATGATAAAGGTCACTTCTGAGAAAGTATGTGAATGGATGGAGGGATACACAAATAGAGTAGATAAGCAAAGAAGGCAAAATGTTAAGATTTGATAAATCTGAGTTGTGACTACATGGGTGTTTATTGTCTTGGACTCTATACTTGTCTGCATATTTGAGGTTCTTCATTGTAAGTAATTTAAAAATAAATGACCAAACAATTTCCATGAATCATGAAGAGGTATATGTATATGTATTTTTTTTTAATTTAAAATTTCTTATCCACAAGAATATATGGGATCCTCTCTAAAAATTCTCTACTATGTTCTGGATCTTGCTCTGGGAAAATCTTATAAAACAACCTTGTGATAAGATATGGTACTTTAATAAAAACAAACCTAATGTCGTTTTCCCATCAGTAAGTTAAAATAGCTAAGTATTTTGGAGAATCTGAAACTTAACTTATCTTCATATACCTCTTCTGATGTCAACATTCTGAGACCTACATGACATTGTCTTATAAATGTTATAAGTTGTGTTGAAACTTAAACATAAAATCAATATAAAAGTTTTTTTTTTTGCTTAAATTTTAAAAAATGCACAACAGTGAAACAATTAGTCTTAAGTTTGGTACCAGTCTAGGGCCTATTATAACTACTATTATTTTATTTCTGCCCTAAGTTTATTTTAAATGAAGTACTTTGTTACTTTATTTTCTCAATAAGAATCTGAATAAATGTTTTGTGTTGTCATTGGCACATTCTTCAATCCCTCCCCAACTGATAAGTTTTTCATTTCTGAACACTTGGAATAGATTAAACAGAGGCTGTATAATATCATCTTAATTTTGCTAGATATGATTTATTTAGTTCAGATGTTTAGAAAGTTTGCCACATGTTTGTGTAGCATTTTTTTTTTAATTTATAAAAGGAAAAATTAGAAATCTGAATGCTTTGCATTGCTCGTTTTTAAATTTTTCATGGCAGGCATGTCCTCAAGTGAAATTTTGACTGTTCAGAGATATTTCAGGAACCATGATTATGTAGCAGTCTCAGACACCTTTGGGTTTCTTTAGTGGTGAGACCGTTTCCATTGCACAGGATGGATGGGCTGAAATGGCAGGAACATGACTAGAAAGTGCACGTTTCAGTCAGCATGTTGCTAGTGACAGGTGCTCGATGGTTGTTGGGATCCTTGTCAACAAAGAGAGTTCTTTGACATTAAAGTCACCGGCTCACTCCTGATTTGGGGTGGCTATTGGCAGTTCCATCCGCCTGCAGCTGATCAGTGAATGTCAGAGCTGCCGCTGTTCTACAGTTGTCACCAACCCACCGACCCTTGGTGCTTTTTTTTTTTTTTTTGGAGGGAGGGAGGGATGGTTTAACTTGTCTTGTTCAGTCTTCACCAGGCTTTCAAATTGCTTACATTTGGAAAATGCACTGAGAGGTCATAGGGAATATAGGTGTCTTTAGGGCATGCAAAATCATATACAGAGTGACGACTTACTACGCGGAGACGAGTAATGATTACCTTGACTCCAAGCCAATCAATGGTGTGAACACCTGGGGACTCATTAAATGGCATTTGTGGTGTTTGTAACCGAGGTTTTGAGCTCTATTTCAGGAAAAGCAGTGACAGCCTTTAATGTCTAATTGACCTCTTCTCTTTGTTTCACTTTCTTGTCCTTTCCTTACTTGCCTCTGATGTGGTTCCTGATGGCAGCAAACAGCCCTGCTCAGCGTTTTGAACTTCTGTTCAGAGCTTCAGCACCTCAGTTTGGGTAGTTGTGTCATGGTAAGTATTTGAAAATTCTTTATTCTCAATTGCTGCTTCTCTTTTTCTTCCCATGGGTGACTTTCATCCTGACCCTCCCCACACCCACCCACAGCTTTTCAGATTTATGGATAACTATGTGCAACCTGCTTTAAAACATTTTTCTTAAATGGGAGAATTTGTCTTTGAAGCATTGACATTATTTATCTGTGAGAACAAGGAAAGCAGTATAGTGTGGTGCAAAGAGTGTGGTTCTGCCTCAAGCCAGATGTTGTCTCAGACAAGCTATTTAACTCTCTGGGCTTCTTTACAAAATAATATATTAATCATACCCAAATGCTGGTAAGTTTTTCACAAAGCTAATACCCAAAGTCTGGTAAGTTTTTCACAAAGCTAATTTTAGTTTTTGAGTTCAGAGATTATTTTCTGGAAATGCTGATGATAGTAGATAGGTTTATTTTGTTTGTTTTACTGTCCTTACTGAGTAAGATGAGAAGATGGACACCAACCTATGTTGGAACTAATTTTTTTGAAACGTTACTGGTCTGTGAAATCCAAAAGCCTAGGCACTGTTGGAATAAATAATCTTGCAAGTCCTTTCAGATATAAAATTATAATTTATATGTCATTGGAAGAGTTCATGGGATGAATTAAATGTTTTTCAACTAAACTACATGGTTAATAAATAAGACTGACACTCAAGGGACAGTAGAACTCTGTGTGTGCACGTGTGTGCACACGTATGAGCCTGGGTGCATGTGTGCATGCATACACACTCACAGGAAATGCATCTCCCAATATAACTGACTGTGGAGCGATCCATTCCTCTTTATTTTCTTACCTGTGCCCCCATACCCAAAGCAGATTCAGGAGATCCTAAACCATTCCAGTTTTGTATCCACTTATTAGGAAGACCTGGATAAGCAGGATGGTTGCAAGATCAGAGAAGTTTTTAGGCCTTATTAAACCCCATGTATGGGCTCAGGCCCATCCCGGTCTCGGAACCAATCTTGAGAGCCCACTAACTCAGCATTAGGTTTCCCTTCTGGTCAACTTTTGACGTTAAGCCATTTCATGGGCTTCTGTTGGGTCCTTCTAGTGGCTCTTCTAGATGGGCTCAGTGACACTCCATGGTACTTTCTGTGACAACATACCAACCAGTTACTGTCACTTGGACTTTGCTTATCGTTAGCCTGCCTTCTTTAGATTGGTAAGGACCCTGCTTTGACTTTGGCCAGAGGTATCTTATTCTGCCTGTTAATTACCTCCCCATAACCTAGAGCAGCATTCTCTAGAAAAACAGGCCTCTCTAATCACAGACACTTTAGAGTTGGAATTATGTATGTTTATAGTTGGAATTAGGTGTAGTTGAAGTCAGCATTTTCCAAAGTTGACCTATGGAACATTAGTCCTAAAAGATATTCAAGTTAAAAAGTTGTGTATTGTAGGGGGAAAGAAGGGGGAATAGGAATTCTGGGTCTAAATTAGGAAACGATGCTCCTATGTCCTCCCCCTGGAGTTTTCAATGGTATGTCCTACAATAAAGAAACAGTTTGCCTTTGCTTAAAACAGTGTTTTCCAACTTTACCTGACTAATGAACCCATTTTTTCGTGTTACATCTATTATTATGTAATATGGTATGGGAAATGCTACTTTAGATAAATAGGCTATTTTTAAATTAAAGTATGTAGTTACCAGTATTGTTACAATTGATATTTATTTGCCAGGAAATGAAGTTTTAAGGACTTGACATTCGAATTTCAGAAATACTGCTAATATTGCTGATACTGCTACTAACGTGATGATTGAACCATTTCATACTTGTCACAGAAGTACTGTTCTTCACAGCAGGTCTGGGTTCACCAGGACAGTAACACATTCAGCTCTTGGTTGATACTTTAATACCATGTTTATTTCAGTTTCTTTCCTGTCAGCTGACCAAACGCCAGGATGATTCATTTGATATTTTATTTTTGACTATCAAAATAACAGCAATCAGAATCATGGGTTTTGGAAAATTTTTAAATTGCTCCTTTCTAAAGAAGCTAATTGGCTGCACTAATGATCAAAGCTACAGTTTTGTGTTGTTTGGGTCCACTCACTTAAGAAGATAGTTGTATTTACCCAAATCGATTTCTCGTGGTCTTCTGCGTGATTGTTCCTGAAGAACCTTAGAAATCATCACCACTGTATCTAATCTATCAGCTCTTTGGTTCTGACTCAAAATATAGCCCCCAACCTGTCCACTTCTCCAATGCACTGCTTCACCTTAATCCAAGACCCAGCATCTCTCCTCTGCACTAGTGCAGGCCTCTTCACTGGGCTTCCTCCTCCATTCATACCCACCTTAGACCATCCTCCAGAGTCCTGAGGGCTTTTTGTTTTAATGTGAATCATATTTGTTTCAAACCCTCCACTGATCTCCTTATAGTTAAAATAAAAATTCAAAGTCCTTCACGGCCTTATGGCCTGGCCCCTGCGTAGCTCTCTGGCTTCACAGCCTGCCCTCTCTCTCACTCCCCTTGGGCCATGTACCCATCATATTTCTGTTCCTTGAATGAGCCACGCTCATTCCCGGAGATCCCGGCAGCCACCACTCCCTCCCTCAACCTCTGCCACTCTGATCACTCTCATGTCACCCTGTTTTATTGTTTTACTCATCACTCTGAATTTATTTTGCTCATTTATTTGTATGTCTTTCCAAGAAATGTGAACACAGTCTTTTTTTTTTTTTTTGATTCACTGTTACTCCTAGTATCTGGAGTGATGCTGGCATATTGTAGATGAAAATATGAATAAACAAATGAACAAAAGGAAGTAATCATTGGAAATGTTTGCTGTTTTGTTTCCTTTTGACTTCTGATGATAATGCGGATACCTGATTATAACAAAATCAAATGAAACTCCTAAAAGAATCTGTTTAAAGAAACATTATTAAAACATTCAAAGCCCATGAACTGAAATGTTTAATTCTTGAATAGTAGAAGCTTATCCCACGATCATGAGGTAAATCATTGGACACCTCCAATAACTGACAGCAACTAAATTATCACAATCTAAATTATTTTTCAGGTTGCATTTTCAGTCCCCAAATGCCTCATTTAACCCAAAACTAGTATCTTTATTAGTACCATCAGCATATTCACTTACTATTTTAGAGCCTAGCTAAGTGCATACCTTTATCAGGGAGATCTTACATATATCAAAGTAGCAACAGCACGGTCAAAATGGGAGGCATACAAGGACAATACATAATCCTCAAATTCTTTAAGAGGGACTGAGGATTTCAGACTGCTTTGGGATTTAATTCATTAACATCCTCTGTCTGGAATTCTGTTAAATGGATTTTTAAGTAAGTGATTACTCTCGCTGTTTTACGAAACCGTGGCAGATCTGTGAGATGAGTGGGCAGATCTGTGTTAATGACAATGTGGGTCTGTTTGCACAGAAGCAAACAACAGGAGATGATTAAGAGTGCTTTAACATGCTCAAAACAGTTTGTGTTTCTGAGCATAATGTGGGAAAGATTGAAATTATTTGATTTCCAGATTGAAGACTATGACGTGATAGCTAGCATGATAGGAGCCAAGTGTAAAAAACTCCGGACTCTGGATCTGTGGAGATGTAAGAACATTACTGAGAACGGGATAGCAGAGCTGGCTGCTGGGTGTCCACTTCTGGAGGAACTTGACCTCGGATGGTGCCCTACTTTGCAGAGCAGCACCGGCTGCTTTGCCAAACTGGCACGCCAGCTTCCAAACTTGCAGAAACTCTTTCTAACAGCTAACAGGTCTGTGTGCGACACAGACATTGAAGAACTAGCATGTAATTGTACCAGATTACGCCAACTGGACATATTAGGTAAGGATACAATCTATACATTTCTTTTAAAGCCTTGACATAAAAACTAACCTCAGACTTTTTATAGGGAGAAAAAAATTCTTGGATACAATAAAATTGTCCTGATAATTATAACTGTACTTAAGTAAAAGAGTGAGGGCAGTAACAGAATTTTATAGTTGAACCTGTCAGAAAGCTCTAAATAACCATAATTCTTGGTCTGGTAAGAAGAGTGAGAATTTGTGTGAGCTGTGCTCTCTATTATTATTGACAGATAAGAAATTAATCTGTTTGTTTAATGAATTCAAGACACACACACACATATGGCTTCTTGATGTTAAATTCTTGATTAAGGAATATTGTGAAATTTCCATCCCTGATGATTCTAGTTTTTAGGAATAGTTCTACCCTAAGGCAGAGCTATTGAAAATCCTTCCCAGTGCTGGGATTTCTTGTGTCTTTTTTGCAATTTACAGCCAGAAACCCTGTGATATTTTGTTACTTCTGACATTGGCCAGAGGTGCTAGCAATGCCACGGTTGTAATTGCTCACACAGTAGTGAACCCAAATAGCACTTGCACTGTGTTGCTAGTAATCTATTAATACTAATAGATTAGTCCTTGAAGTGTTAATTATATCCTTTACTGTTTATTCAACATTCAACCAAAGGGAAACCTGAAGATTTTCAACACTTATGTTTGTAGTTTCAGTTAAAATCTCTCCACAGTCCAGGCTTATGGTACATTTGTAGATGTTGCTTATATAGTTGCATGTTACTTATTCAAGTTCCTTGTAGGCAGAAATTCTTGATTAAAAATTTAGGAAGGGAAAATTAGGCATATGGGATTAACAGATACAGACTACTATATATAAAATAGATAAGCAGGGCTTCCCTGCTGGCGCAGTGGTTGAGAGTCCGCCTGCCGATGCAGGGGACACGGGTTCGTGCCCTGGTCCGGGAAGATCCCACATGCCGCGGAGCGGCTGGGCCCATGAGCCTTGGCCGCTGAGCCTGCGCGTCCAGAGCCTGTGCTCTGCAACGGGAGAGGCCACAACAGTGAGAGGCCCGTGTACAGCAAAAAAAAAAAAAAAAAAAAAATAGTTAAGCAACAAGGATATATACACTGGAATTATATCAAGTATCTTATAATAACCTATAATGGAATATAATCTGCAAAAATTACTGAATCACTGTGCTGTACACCTGAAACTAACACAATATTGTAAGTCAACTGTACTTCAAAAAAAATAAATAAAATTTTAAAAATCAATAAAAACAGTTGACTGAAAAAAAAAACCTTAGGGAGAAATTCTTGCCTATTATATGTACACTTTAAGCTAGATACTTCATCTGTGTTATATTCTCCTTAATCTTCATCGCTCAGGAAGCTGGGTATCATTGTCTTTTCATAGATGAGGACACTGGAGCCAGCAGTTAATATGTGGCAGAGCAAGGGTTCACGTCCAAGGGTTTTGTCTCCACAGTCAGTACTGTCTTTTCAAAACACCACACCACTTACCTTGCTTGTTTCTTTGCCTGCCTATCTACCTTCCCCCTTGAATTAGCCTAGACTTTTTTTAATAAGGTAATTATTTTGAAACATTCAAGAAAAAGTCATGAATTCACAGGGACAATGAGGAAAGGCAGTCAAGGGCCTTTTAAAATGATCACTAATTGCGTCAGGCTTCACTTCAGAGGATGGTGCCATTGTTGTTTAAAATCTAGTTTACAATTCTCTCTCCAAAAGACCCTCAAATAAACCCCAAAAAACATACACTAGAGATGGAGAGCAGCCAGTATCTGAAAGAGATGCTACCAAAGAAGTCGGTAACACTGATCCCAAAACAAAAGCACAGTTGTGATGAACAGTGGCTTCAGTTGTCAGGTGGCCTAAGTTTGGTCTATAAATGTATGAATTACTTGACAGAGACATAAAAGAAAAGCAGGTACGAAGTATAAAGACTTCTTTTTGAAGACATTTGTGACTTTCATGAGCATAAGAGCAAGGCAGTATCATTATTTATTATGTCAAATCTAATTACCAATGCAAGATGACTGTCATGCGAATGTATTGGAACATCTTATTTCAAATATAAAGAGCACAGTAAAAAGTAATATCACTAGTAGTCAGTAATTAATATTGTTAACAACAACATGACTATGTTCTTTATACTGCTCTGAGCATATATTAACTGATTTAATCATCACAACAACCTTATGAGGTAGATATTATTATTAGCCACAGAGAAGGAAACGGGTGGAAATAGGTTAAGTGATTTGCCCAGGGCTCATAACTAGTAAGGAATCTGGACTTGAACCAGAGTCTATGCTTCTAACCACTGTGCTATATTTTCTTTACTTTTATTGTTGTTTTTTGGTTTCCTTTCGTCGTTTAGTGTTAGAATCCTTATTTTTTTTTAAAAAAAAAGGATTCTTAGTTAAACCATGCCGATATTCATTATTTGTCATTTTGTGATAGCACATATGAATGTTAAGTGGCATATCTTTGTCATACTAAACGTACTTATTGATCAGTACAAAGCTGAATAAGACACAGTCCCTGTCTTCAGGAGTTGAAAACCTAGCAAGAAGGAATAAAACAAGCATATAAATAACTGTAATGAAAGCCAGAAGCAAGTCCACTTTGATGGGGCTCAAAGAAAAGAGAGTATATATATGATCAGAGAAATAAGGAAAAGCCTAATTTAAAAGGCTAATAGATATTTGAAAGGTATCCTTAAAAAGTGAGCAGGAATTTGGGGGAGTAGGGCATTTTAGGCAGAATGAATAGCATGAAGTAAAAGCAAAGGTGTTAAAAGTACAGAATATCTTTAGAGAATAGGCAGTCTAATTTGATCCAGAATGTTGGTATAATGGAGGGTATCCTGGAGAGTTTTGAACACCAGGATGAGGAGTATGCACAAAATTAAACAAGGAAGAGGTTTTACTGGGTTTTACTTAGGGATATGAGTGATATATTTAGAGCTGTGTTTTAGGAATACTTATCTGGAAATGAGTAGTAGGTGAATTGGAGAAGGAAGAAATCAAAATCAAAGAGATTAGCTTTAATAATCCACCTCACAAGGGTCTACACCAGGGTGATGGCATTAGGCAGTTAACCACCATTCCTTCCGTTTTCCATTCATTACACACTTATTGAGCATATACTGTGTTTGGCATTATTTTAAACACTGGAGATATTCAGTGCCCTGAAGGAGCAAGCTGACTGAAAACAGAATTGTGTCCTAAGTGGATAACAAAACAACAGCACAAAGTACCCTGGAAACATAGGACATGTGACCCTAGCCCAGTTAAATGTTCAATCTCTGACTTCCTTCCCTGGCATTCTCTTAGGCTTTAGGAACTCCTAATTTATCAGGAAACTCAGATTCTAATGACCAAGACTGGCAGATAGAAAAAAGTCACAGCCCTAGGTGAAAAGCTCCACAGAGCCAAATGGCTTAGGTGAGGTTCTCTGATCTTATATAACAGAAACCTCCTCAAGATAACTTAAGCATACGAAAAAGACGATTATTATGAAGATACAGGTGTCCGTCTCAGATCCCATGGGTAGAAGCTGGGTATGGTCAGACCTCAGGAGAGACTGGAAAACCATCAAAAGGCGAGGAAGCTTTTTCTCTTTTTCATTCCTTCTCCTATCCTGCATACTCAGGCCCCTGTCCCTAACCCACACCCTCTGCCGCTGTACACTTACAGAGGTGTTTGTGTCTGCTTCTCCCTTTGGTTTTGCTTTGTTCTTTTCTTGTCATGCTGGCCATCTCTGTTCCTCTGGGTACACATGGCTAAATATAGCAGCCCTGACCCAGTTTTCCATGTCCTTAGTTCAAGAGATCAAATGGGCACTGGAAGCCTTACTGAATGCCAATTCTAAATTCCCAGGAGAATCTGCATTGGTTTATCATGGGGCCAGTCGCAGCCAGGGTAGCACTATAGTTACAGCTTCTGGTAGAAATATAGTTACTTCTCCCTTCTCATGGCGGGGAGGGGCAAAGAAAGGATTTCTCAGAGAAAAAGGCATAGACTAGTGTTTCAGAACATTTAATCCCCATCCCAGGTATATATATGTAATACGATTGTGATGATTTTTTTTCTCCTTAGAAAAGCTATAGTTACAACAGATGACATCTTAGAGCCTAGTGATATTTGGTACTTATTGAGTGCCTGCCATGCATGCATCAGGTGCTTTGCATAATTTATATGATTTATAACCCATCTGAATATCTCATAATCACTTCAGATTTAACATGGGCTAAATAGTACTCATCATCCATCATTTGTCTTTCAGTAATGACATTTTATACCTACCACTTACTGTAAAACTTATCAAATTGTGTTGTAGTTATTTGCTTTCAACTCTAGTCAATGAGTTCCTTAAGGCAGACATGTGTCTTACTTATCTTTGTATCTCCAGTGCCTGAAACAGAAGTTTCTACAGGGTAGTCGCTCAGTAATTGCACTGCATGGAATTAGAGGTTGAATCATTAAGTATTGCTGTCTGATTTGACCCATGGGTTCAGGAAAATGAGATGTACAAACAGTTTTGAACTGGGGTGAACAGAAGTAGGAAAGTCCGGAAAAGCTGATTGGAAAGGGTAGGAGGTAGGAATGAAGATAGAATGGGTAGAGATTGACAAAATTCAGGTCCTAGATACCAATTTGGCTGGGAAATTTTATTTTTTTTAACAGGACTATTTCAATATGAAGTCTTGTTTTAAGGAATGTTTTTAATTTGTAAAAGTCTATTTTAAGTGTATTTTAAATAATAAAAAGGGACTTTTATCAGGATATTATATAAATGTTATATAATATTTTGTTTGTTTTTTTTTAAAACAGGAACAAGAATGGTAAGTCCAGCATCTTTAAGAAAACTCCTGGAATCTTGTAAAGATCTTTCCTTACTTGATGTGTCCTTCTGTTCACAGATTGATAATAGAGCTGTGCTAGAACTCAATGTGAGCTTTCCAAAAGTGTTTATAAAAAAGAGCTTTACTCAGTGACTTCATATATGTCTTATAATAAAATTAATGTGCTTTTGTAGGGTTTTGTTTTGGGGTTGGTTTTGTTTAATTTTTATAATGGTGGGAATATCTTAAAACATTTGTGGATTTTAAAGAAAAATATGGAACTGTCCATTAAATCATTAAATCAGTGATTTAAACAAATGTTTTCACAAAATATTGTAAGCACTTTCCTTCAAGAATATGTGAGTGGCTCATATTATTTTTGTCTTATGTTAATCAGTGATATTATGCTTTAGTCAATAACTAGATGTTTAATAAAAGAGTAATATGGAAATATTTTAACTTATTTTGAAAGGAGCACTTTGAATAATAAAGTATCATGATATTTATGCAAGAATAAAGTTAATTTTTCACACTTCCATGTAAAGATGCCTTATTAATTATAAGCCTTATGACCTGACCAGTATTTCTTTTGGTATGTACAAAATTTTCAGAGTTGGTTGGAGAAAGAATCTTACTTTTTATCTGTTAAGATTATTTTTTACATTGATATACTAATTCTTCAACTTGAAAATTTTCAGTTTTTCCAGTTTTCTTCTGATATATTTATCTATTTTACTACTGGATAATAACAGTAGTAAAATATGGGCATAATCAAGAACAAGAGGTAAACTATTAAATGAAATAGTTTTCCAGCTGTTCAGCAGATGCCTTAAAAATTTGCCAGAGGGAAAGGTTTAAGACTTCTTCTGCATTATATGTGGATTTTATTTTTATTTTTTTTTCTGTGCCCCAGCACCTTAAATAATTAGAAATCAGGGACAGTGGAGAAAACAAAGCAAACAAACATTGTTTTGTCAAATAGTAAATTGATTTAGTTCTGTTGCTAAGAAAGTAGACAGAAAATATTTTGTGGAATGAAAAGTCAGGGCTGTTTCGAATAGCAAACTAATACTAAATATATAGTGTAACAAAATTTACTTTCCCGCACAGGGCAAAATGTTAATTTCCAATATCCACACATCCTAGAGTGATCCCGTAGAACTCTGCTGTCCAATACAGCAGCCACTAGCCACATGTGGCTATTTTATTTAATTTTAGTTAACTTAAATTTAATTAAAAATTCCATCCCTCGGGCCTCCCTGGTGGCGCAAGTGGTTAAGAGTCCGCCTGCCGATGCAGGGGATACGGGTTCGTGCCCCGGTCTGGGAGGATCCCATATGCCGCGGAGCGGCTGGGCCCGTGAGCCATGGCCGCTGGGCCTGCGCATCCGGAGCCTGTGCTCCGCAACGGGAGAGGCCACAACAGTGAGAGGCCCACATACCGCAAAAAGAAAAAAAAAAAAAAAATTCCATCCCTCAGTTGTACTAGCCACATTTCAAGTATTCAGTAGTTACCTGAAGCTAGTGGTTATTATACTGGACAGCACTAGTCTAGAATTTCTTGCTATAAGGTGTAATCATTTAAGAAAAAGCCTATTTAGTTTAAAAATTAGCACAGTTAATATATATCTCTAGGAAATTTTTGAGGATACTCTCAATAGTACATATATGAAAGCATTTTACCCCCAAAGTAAAGCTAGTGGATTTATACATATGGAAAATAGTAGGCATTCAGTAAATACTGAATGAATAAGAATATAGTATTGAATTAAGCCATATGTCAAATTTTAAAATTATAAATGTTATGAATTACTAGTAGTACTGTGTTTATTCTTTTATAGAATATAAAGAATGTAATACGTGACATTTAAAATATTAAAATAGTAATCCAGTCTCCTCCACCTAAGAAACCATTGTATGAGAGCTGCTGTCTTGTCGGTATGCCCCACAATGTCTTCTATTTGATGGCAGAAGCAAAGGGCAGTTGGAAAAGGGCTTGGTTATCCTCTATTATTAGCTTCATGCATTTGGATTTTCTCTTCACCCAGGAATATGTGTAAACATCTTAACTGTTTTATTCAGTGGACCTTTTAGGAGGATGAGATTTATAATTGGACTACCAACTGGGTGAAGCAGTGCTTTTGTCTTAAGCTAACAGCTGCCATTGAGTTAATGCTTACTTCGTGCCGGGCACTCTTTCCTGTGTTTTGCATTTACTAACTCACTTAGTCCTCTTAACAACCCTGTAAAATAGATACCATTGCTTACTCCCATTTACAAGTGAGGCAGAGAAAGATTGAAGAACTTACTCATGATCCCATAGCTGCTAATGGCAGAGCCAGCAGCATACAGACTCAAGCCATCCAGCTTTAGAGACAGTGCATTCAATCTATGCTTTTAAAAGTGTCCAGGTAGTATCTGGTTCTAGAGCAGAGGTCAGCAAAAAGTTTCTGTAAAGGGCCAGATAGTAAATATTTTAGGCTCTGTGGGCTAAGAGGCAAAATGGAGATTATTATGTAAGTACTTATGTAACTAAAGAGAAAATGAATTTCCACAACATTTTTATTGACAGAATTCAAAACATAAGAATAATTGAGAACAGTTTTTTGTATTACAGTTCTACTAAGAAGAAGAAAGAAATACTTTGGGGGAGGATAACATTTCACTTAATTGGGATTCACTGTTAATATTTCCTGTCATTAAAATTGATTGTAGGGCCTCCCTGGTGGCGCAGTGGTTGAGAGTCCGCCTGCCGATGCAGGGGATACGGGTTCGTGCCCCGGTCTGGGAGGATCCCACATGCTGCGGAGCGGCTGGGCCCGTGAGCCATGGCCGCTGAGCCTGCACGACCGGAGCCTGTGCTCCGCAATGGGAGAGGCCGCAGCGGTGAGAGGCCCGCGTACCGCAAAAAAAAAAAAAAAAAAAAAAAAAAAAAAAAAAAAAAAATTGATTGTACATATTCATCTGTTAATATTGATCTATAGTAAGATTTTACATATTTTGTTTTTGAAAATATCTTTTCATACAGATAAGTATTGCCAGATACTTACATTAATCCATGAGAAAATGATTTTCATGGAGCATATTTATCCCTTGGAAGGCATTGAAAGAATTCCATTAGGTTCTTTCTTCTCTTGATATTTTTCTTTTAGAATGTTATTACATTGCAGATTACTCACTTCCCGACTCACTTCCTGGTTGAAGGTTAGGTGGAAGCTTCTCAGTTGCATAAGTGAATGGATTTTGACAAATGGGTATTTCCTTTACACTTGCATTGAGGTCCAGAAAATGCTGCTGGACATATCCTTTGAGCTCAGAAAGTATATCTACTGCCAGTTCATGTGAGAATAGAGCTCCTGCCGCTTATCTTACCTTTGATAGCACAGGAAGTATATAAAGCAGCTTGACATGGCTTCATGATTCAAACAGTGTTAGTTGTCATCAAAATTACTGGGGCTTCCCTGGTGGCGCAGTGGTTGAGAATCTGCTAATGCAGGGGACACGGGTTCGAGCCCTGGTTTGGGAGGATCCCACATGCCGCGGAGCAACTAGGCCCGTGAGCCACGACTACTGAGCCTGCGCGTCTGGAGCCTGTGCTCCGCAACAAGAGGCCGCGATAGTGAGAGGCCCGCGCACCGCGATGAAGAGTGGCCCCCGCTTGCCACAACTAGAGAAAGCCCTCGCACAGAAACGAAGACGCAACACAGCAAAAATAAATTAATTAATTAATAAAAACTCCTACCCCCAACATCTTCTTTAAAAAAAAAAAAATTACTTTACTGTAGTCTGTTTCACATCTAAGCACTGTTTTGCTGGCTTCACTTCCAGAGCTTCTGATTCAGTAGAATTTGCATTTCTAATGATAGGCGATGCTCATGCTACTGGTCTGAGGGCCACCCTTTGAGAAACACCACTCTACAGTTCTCCTTGAGTTGGAAGCTTTTCTCTGAATCCCAGTGAATCCCACCTACAATGGGAGTAGCTAATCTCACTGTTGTGCACTGTTTCAGTTTTTGGTTGCATTCATTACAAAACATTATCAAAGCTGCAACAGAAGCTAAATTACAAAGCCATTCAGTATTCTGTAATACTGTTTGAGTGCATTTCTTCTGGTTCTGAAAAATCTCAATATCAGCTCTGATCTCAACAACTCACAATAAAACTACCACTGCTTAGCCAACAGACTATTGTGTGGGAGGGCAAATCAGGATATTCAGCTTCTATATCTGATGAAAAAAATAACAGCTGATGACGGTAAGATGAAGTTCACCATTGACACTGCTAGTTCAGTAACAAGATTGAATCATACATATTCCACAGAGTACCTGCAGATGAATAATACAGTAAATAACCATAGGTTTTAAACATTGCATTTTCACAAACTTTGTAAATTTGACGAACTAAGCCCTTGTTTACCCCACACATATTTTTACCACCACAAGTTGTAACACATCTTAGCAGATTCTACTTCAGGTTATAGTGAACTCACGTTTTCTTAACTTCTTAGAAAATATTCTTGTCCGTAATTGTCCTATGCAGATGACTCATAGAAACCAGCTCTTCAGTCACTTCAACCTTGGCATTGACTCAACAAATAAATCACAATAACTAGGCAGTATCAGTAACATCTTTTGACACATCAAGAGCCAAGGAGAACAACTCAGAATCATTTGCCTTGGTTTTTTATTGACTAATGATGTTCTCAATGTTCTTAATTCTTTGAGCAACTGTTCTTGCCAAAAGGCTAATTTAATAGTCTTAAGCAAGTTTACTTTGGACACATTTCTTTAGCTGATGAATCAAAAATAATTTAATTAACTCACCATTGGTAAATGGCTTTCCTTGCTGGGCTAACAAATGAGCCACTCAGAAACTTACTTTGGCTGTAGCTTTATTTTCATTTTTTAATTTTTGTAAAGAAATTCTGCTGTGATGAGATATCTTGTTTTAAATTTTCTAACTTTTCTGGCCACTGCATTCCTATGAATTGAAAATATTGTGGTGAGTGCTTAGTGTGGTAATTCCACCGTGTATAATATTCTTTCAGAGCAGCTACAGGATCTTTGCATTTTAGACACAATGCTTTGCCATCTAATCCGATAACAAAATAATCCATACTCCTCCGTGCCTTAAACACGTGGCACTTGAAGTCTACTTTTTTGTTGTTCTGACATTATCAGTATGCACTGGTAATAAAATATTTTGAAATACTGTAGAATGACAGTATGTGTGGCATTCAAAATGTTGGTAGTAATAACTGTCACTACAATTTGTAACGTGCTGAGCAGTAGTGCAAAATGATGAGAGCACTGCATAGGTCTCTGCTGCTACAGTTCAACTCAGCCATTGTAATGTGGAAGGCACCATAGACAAATAAGTGAATATGTGTAGCCACGTTCCCATAAAACTCTATTTCTGGACACTGAAAGTTGAATTTCATGTAATTTTCATGTGTCACAAAATATTCTTTTATTTATTATTAGCCATTAGAAAATGTAAAAACCATTTTTAAGTTGCAGTCTGGATTTGGCTTATGGACTGAATATGCGACCTCTGAGAAGATTCTCAAATCAGTTAGTTAACCCAGGTTTGCCCATTCCTAATTTTATAAACCACATTCAAACCTGTCCTCAGCTTATAATCTTTCTAATTTTACCATTTGGATTTTAAAATTAAGGACAGTATTTTACTGACTCAGAGAAAACAAAACTTTTTTACCATAACAAGAATTTTGGATTTTTTTCTTTTTTATTGAGGTATATTCGACAATTTAGAATTGTATATATTTAAGGTATACAATTATTCAATTGATAATTCGATATACATATACATTGTGAAAAAAATCACATCCAAGCTAATTAGCCTATCTGTCTATTCAGATAGTTAACACATTTTTTGGTTGGTGACATTAAGATCTACCCTCTTAGCACATTTCAAGTAAAAAGTATTGTTAACTCTAGTCACATTGTTGTACAATAGATCACCAGAACTTATTCATCATGCATAACCGAAACTTGGTACCTTTTGACCAGCCTCTCCCCATTTCTCCCTCCCAAGTCCCTGGTAACCACCATTATACCCTCTGCTTCTATGAATTTGACTATTTTAGATTTCACATATAAGTGAAATCATGTAGTATTTTTCTTTCTTTTTTTTAATCTGAAAAAAAATTTATTGATGTCTCTCTGGAAGTGAATCAAGTGGATGTACAGCAGAAAGAAACACAGCATTGAAAATCAGCTATACACCATTATAAAGTAAATTATAAAAAAGAAATACAAAGACAGTGAGAGAGTGAGAAATACTTACAAAATACGTTCAGGGGCTGTGATGCAACGTGGACTGACCGCACTAGACCCACAGCTGCATGAGACCTAAGGCTGGACACTCGGGGGGCTGAGAGAATTGGTGAGGATGGGTCAGCAAATGCAGCCCCTTTAGAGTAATACTTCCTGGCCCCCAATTCCATGGGTCCCAAAACTCCAGGTGCAGGGGAACCTTCCTAGAGCTGAAACATACATGGGACACAAAGAGGATGGTACATCGTCTGATTGGGAAGAGTTTGGAAAAGGCCCCTCATCTCCTCATCTCCTGGTGCTCGGGTTCTCCCCACCGGCCTCTTTCTTAACAATCTCCCCACTTGGGGAATCCGCACCTTCAACATCCTGTTTCGAACAGTTTGCAATTTGTCTGGAGGATGAAGGGGAAGGGGGGGAACCAATGAGAGACAAGCCCTAGGTGTTTGGACAGGCATCATGAAGTATTTTTCTTTCTGTCTGGTTTATTTCACTTAGCACAATGTCCTCCAGGTTCATCCATGTTGTTTGAAAATTGCAGGATTTCCTTTTTTTTTAAGGATGAATAATATTCCATTTTATACATCCCCCCCCAACCAACGCACAAACACCATATTTCCTTCATCCATTCATCTATTGACAGACATCTAGGTTGTTTCCATCTTGGCTATTGTGAATCTGAATAATGCTGAAATGAATGTAGGGGTGCACTCTACAGATCCTGGTTTCACTTCCTTTGGATGTATACCCAGAAATGGGACTGCTGCATCATATGGTAGTTCTATTTTTAATTTTTTGAGGAACTTCCATACTGTTTTTCATAAAGGCCATACCAATTTATATTTCTACCAACAGTGTACAAGGGTTCCCTTAATAAGAGAGAATATATAGACTATCCATTAAAATTTGAAGCCAGATGACTCATTGTTACTAGCATTGTCAATTGACTTTAAAATTTTTTTATAATTATCTTAGAATTTTAGTAAGACAAGTTATCTTCCCAGTGGCTCATAATAGATAAAAGGTATGTTCCTGACTCTGGGAGCATAATTAAAGGATCTTCTCAATTTAAATGGCTCTGAAATAAGACCCTAAAAATAGACAACATGTAGCAAAACGTTTAGACAGTTAATATTCTTCCTCTCCTTCGGAGTGATTAATTTTGAACCAACATGTAGCAAAGAAAAACATTTCTTTTCAGAATATTTCTATTTTTTGGTGTTTCCTAGGAATTAGACTGAAAACTCATATTTGCAAGTGTAATAATACTAACCAAGAAGAGTCAATAAAAATTACATTTAGTTACCATATATATTATTAATGAATGTTTGGCTTTTCATTTTTTACTTTAAGGTATAAAAGGATGCCTATTACTAACAGAGTAATTTAATTTTCATCTTCAAAGCCATTTATCGCACGTTTATTGGTGTTTCATGTTAGTTTCCACCCATTTAGCACATTTAATATTGCTACTTCAGAACTTTTTTTAACCACTCCAAAAATTTTGTCAATGACCCTTAACAAAATGTTAGCTATTGCCAAAACACTACTTCTTGCAGCTATGGTTTTATACTTGCAGCCTAGTTCTCTAGCAGTATATTAATGTCAATAAGCAAATGAGGTGATGATTGGCAGCTATAGCTACAAGTCAAAAGGGAAGAGAGAAATTAATCAGAGATGATTTATTATATATATTTTATATATTGCTTTATAAATGTGGATAGAGGCCAAGATTTTTCCTTTGGCAGAGCAGAGTATATTTAATGTTTTTGCCTATGAGTCTGAATTTTTGGCTTAAATTTTTGTGCATAAGAATACCATTAATTGTCTATTCGATTTTGAAAGGAAAAAGGCTATTATGTCAAAATCGACATTTTTCAGAGGAAGGAAGATTTTTTATCAATGAATTTTGTACAGTAAATTAGTGCAGTCTTAGGTATAAAATTTTTAAGGAAAAATTTTAAAGCAAAGCAGTCATATGATCAGATAAATTCACTAAATTATGCCAAAGATGAAACAGCTCCGTTACAAATGAGAAGCTGTGCAGACAACTGACTGAGATGTTTTAAATTTTATTTGTATAAAAATGCTGTTCAGTGTCTAATGATTTTTATTGTTCATGTTATCCTGTACTTTAGAATAATAAGATAAGCTTGAGTATCTCATTAGTTCACTTTCAAAACTGATCATTTCAGGACACTGCTGAATATAATGGAAGGTTTGGGTAAATAGGTTTGTGTCACAGCCTCTATGAAATTAGATGAAAATAAGCCTGGAAGATAAGCTATCATCTATGTGCTGAACGCTAACAATCCATCCTCATGCTATGAAATGACATCAGCTCGGGTCTGTTGTAAACTCTAAAATTACATGCATCTGCAATTAAACTGTAAACTGCATTCACACTGTTATTTACTTTTCCTTTATACTTTCTCAGTAGTTACTCCAAATAAGATTTATTTACTTAAAGTTTGTTTAGTTTGTTATTTAAAAGAAACCAGGGAATTCCCTGGAGGTCCATTGGTTACAAAGTGGTCCACACTTTCACCGCTGAGGGCCCGGGTCAGGGAACTAAGGTCCCACCAGCCATGCAGTACGGCCAAAATAGTAATAATAATAAAATAAAATAAAACAAAATGAAGTTTGATACAGTGTTTTCCTACTTTTACTTGTAAGGTGTCATGTACCTTATTTGCTTTTTGTAGAAGCCAATTCCTTCATTACCAATAAGCTCCTAAGTTGTTCCACAGTTCTTTGTCACACCAAACTACTTTTAGTGAGCTAGAATGGAATAAATGACACAAGATAAAACACATTCATCTATTCATTTAGTCAGCAGTATATACTGACAACAAAAATGTACTGACATCTGTGTGCTAGGCAAAGATGCGGCAGGTGGTTACAGAATGTATATAAACAACCACAGAGCAATTTTCAAAAATGGTTATATGCAAAGAAAATTTTATGGTGAATAAGCATAGGATACAATGGATTCAACAAAGTTAGGTTTCTTTACTACTGAACTTCAGAACCTTTAATATCTAATGGACACTGTGATGGTGGGCTAGAGTGAAGATTTGTAGTGTTTGCTAATTTTCTGCAGAATACCTGTAAACATTTCTTGGAAACTTTAGTTTCTCAGAGCACAGTTTGGAAAATTGCTGCTAAGCAGCATTATATGGTGTATTATCAAAAGTATTCACTACAATAATTTTTAATATATTTGCTAAAGATTATACATTATAATTTGTTTCTAATAAAAATATTTTTAATTTTTATTTAAGATGATTAGGAAGTTGACTAAATACTTTGATAATATGAATTTAAAAATATTTCTGAGCATGATTACTTTATATTTTGGCCCATAATTTCTAACTCAATTTTTATTCATATATTAGATTTTTAGAATATGTGTTTACTATTGGTTTCCTAAAATCCTGTGAAATATGAATCATGGTCTAGTCACTGGAAATGCCTAAAGGAACTGCTGTACCATCTGATTATTTTTAATATTTAATTCAGTATTAATAACACTGAATGGCAGTAGAATTTCACTGTCAAATTGCTTTATTGCTTTATTTAATATTTGTGCTAGCCCATAAACTATTCTAATCATCAATTGTGTAGTAATAGAAAAAAGTAGATCAGTGACTATTTTAAAAATATTTAATATGTAATATATTTTTTAAGGGTATAGTAACAACAATTCACTACTATCATCTGTTGCTAAAGTCTTTCAATAAAGGAATGTGGTAATTTATTATGAGAATTGTTTCTTCCCTAATAGATACTTTTATATGAACTCTATTAGATGTTAGTTACATATATATACATGTATTTCTTTGTCTCACAAAAAATATGTGTTTATTTTGTTAAACTTTTTTTTAAGTGGGAAGTTATATTTCAGCAATGTGTTCTATAGAATATTTACGAATTGCTGCTAAGATTACAACAACACAAGCTAGAGAACTGTTAATACTAACACACATTCTGGCATACCATTCTTCTTACTTGAGATGTTTTTGCTGACAGACACCCCAAATAAAGAACTGATAGTGTTGAAGCCCTGCTCACTTGTTTAAAAGTCTTAAAAATAATTGCACCCAGTAAAACCTAAAATAAATATTTATACATTTTTATAATCAGAAGTATTTGTAAAGTTGAAAGACCTTTAAATGTGTGTTTTTAGCATACTTTATCCTTACTGTTTGTCAGCAGTGTCTGACCATGTGTATCTACCCAGAAAAGAGAAACACATTAGACTATTAGATGACTGTTCAGCTTCTGTCTTTTAAAATATCTTATGATTTCCCATCTATGGGCACTCCTTGCCAAAATCAAGGGTCTCATTTCTTAAGCTGGGTGCATCAGTTTTACCAGTCTCGAGTCTGAGTGGCACAGGGCTCCTGGAGCATCATCTAGTCTCATGCCTCAGTGCCTTCTGTCCTTCTGAAACTTCTGTAACAAGCCACTAGCTTCCGTTGTAACTGTAGCCTTACATCCTCCCTCATAAATCAAATGAGGCCATCTATTTTTTAATATTTTGAACGTTAAAATACCAAATGTTAAAGAAGGTGACTTTTTAAGCCCAGTGGTACACTGATAAGTGTTTAAAAACCAACTCTCTGGCAGAGGGGGAAAATGTGTAGTGCCCTGATTTGTAGTGCTTTCCAATTTTGGTCTTATAAATTCTCCCACTGTGACTGATTTCAAGCTATCGATGTGAAGTCCCTCAAGGCTGAGTTGGGATGAGATGCAGACTTTGTTCTTTTGAGTTGTTATGAACTGGCTGTAGTTCACCACTGCCGGATGACGTTATTAAATGTTGATCTCATAATTTCTGAGAAATAGGCATAATAAGCTATTGCTAGTTTTCCCCCAGAGGTGTAATCAAGTGGTCCTTCAAAATCTATGAAATTCTTCCTTGCCATTGAATACGTTGAAAGAAGAAAATTCAAAAGCATTTTTTCCTAAACTAATATTCAGTAATCAGTAGGAGAATTAAGAATACTAAGAAGAAAAACTTTGAAAAAACTCACAAGGAGAAGCAAGTTGTTTTTGCTAATGTAAAACCGACACTGGTCATGTACGTTGATAGAGAGCATTGTGTGTTTGTGGGATTATAATTTTAAAAACCATTTCCCTATATTTCCATGGACTGAAAATTATAACCCCAGATAAATTGTGACATTTCCTTTCCTCATGTTGGTGCAATTTTACATTATGAAATTGTCATGTAGATTCATTACACCTATTTTCCAGACACAAATGACCATAACTCAAATATGCACCTATCATATATCAACCTCTAAACTACATAAAAAACATCACTAACATATATGCAGGCACATTGATAAGATATTTACATGGTTTTGTTATAACAAAGACTCTTTGCTTGGGACCCTCAAAATTTTTACTTTTGATATTTTTCTGCCTCAGGTACCAGAGTTTTGTCCTGGATATGGAAGCATTTGTGTGCTAGCTTTATCAGGTTGCAATGAATAACAACCTCAAAAATGTCAGTGGCTTTCAATAACGTTTATTTCTCAGTCATGTGGCAAGTTGGCCTCTGTGGGCTGTTGGCTGTGGCTGTCCTTCAAGATGTGGTGTTCAGGTTCAGGTCTGCCCCACCAGGACCCAGGCTGACAGAGAAGGCCTTACCTGGGGTACACCCTGTGGTGGCAGAGGGCGCGGATGCAGGAGAACTGGCAGCAACGGGAAATGCATCCAAAAGTGTCTTAAGTGCTCTACAGTAGGTCCTTGTTGGTTACAGGGAAATCTGCTCAGTGTGACGTGGCAGCCTGGATGGGATGGGAGTCTGGGGGAGAATGGATACACGTGTATGTATGGCTGAGTGCCTTTGCTGTGCACCTGAAACTATCACAACATTGTTAATTGGCTATACTCCAACATAAAATAAAAAGTTAAAAATAAAAATAAAAAATGAAAGCGTCTCAGTGGATATACTGCTCATCAAGTCTGTTCACATTCTGTTGGACAGAGCAAGTCATGTGACCAAGCCCAGTTGCTAGACAACAAGGCTACTCATCCTGTTGGAGCTATGGTTAAGTCATAGCCCACAGTGTGGGGAACAGATGATTCTGAACAGTGATACCACAATGTACCACACATATTTGCGCTCACTATGAGTAGCCAGAGGACGTCAAAATAATATGAAAGGAAATAACATCTTAACGTTTAAAAAAAATTTATTACTGATTACATTGGCTTAGGTTCAGGATTTTTAGAAGGATCCTCACTCTTTGTATTTCATGTTTTGGAAAATAAAATAAATTTTTTCCCAAATATCACTATCACCTAATTTTGTAGGAAATTAAAAATACGATAAACTCACAGAAATATTCCTAGGTAAGTGATGGTGTAATAACGGAAATAACAGAGGGGAAACGGGAGTCATGAGACCACAGTCTGGACTGTGCTTCTTTTTGGCTGTTAATTCAACTTTTCTGAGGCTCAATTTTCTCATCTGTGAAATAAGAAACTTGTTCCACAAGTTTCCTAAGGTCATTCTTACTGTAAAGCTCTCATTCTAATGCTTTCTTATCATCATCTAATTAACAAAGCATATCCTTCTGCAATTTTTATTATAGTTTAACTCACTGTTTTTTTTAAATTATGGCAGAGCGATAGAATTTTAATTTTCTTTTATTCATATTGTGCCCGATTAAAAACTAGATTTGAGACAAAGTAATAGAATGCAATCCTACTTGTTTTTATCTTAATATTTAAACTACTATTCTTCCATTACTCTGAGATTTACTGGTTTAAACATCATTATATATAAGAATCATCTGGAAGCTTGTTTAAAATGTAAATTTCCTGTCCCCAAACCCATGGAGATTCTGAGACTAGATAGAACCCAGAAAACTACATTTTTAACAAGCACCCCAGGTGTCCAAACTAGTCTAAGCAGTACAAATCCTATAAATTATTTTGGTAATAATAATTTTTTAAAAACCCACATACTGGGGGGTTCCCTGGTGGAGCAGTGGTTGGGAGTCCGCCTGCCGATGCAGGGGACACGGGTTCGTGCCCCGGTCCGGGAAGATCCCACATGCCGTGGAGCGGCTGGGCCTGTGAGCCATGGCCGCTGAGCCTGTGCGTCCGGAGCCCGTGCTCCGCAATGGGAGAGGACACAGCAGTGAGAGGGCCGCGTACCGCAAAAAAAAAAAAAAAAAAAAACCCAAAAAACAAAAAAACCCAAAAAACCCACATACTGGGATACTATACACTTAGCATAATAATTTAAAATTGGTTATTAATACCATGCTTCTCAGTTATACATTTGTTATTTGGTGTTTATATTTTGTCTTTTTGAATTTAGTTTTTTTATCACCACATTTAGTGCATGGGACCTCTGTAAGTGATGGAATTATTTCATATATAAATTTTAGAAATGTGGAAACTAAAATATCTTAATATTCCTTTGAAGTAAAAGTGCTTTGATTAGTGTTAGCCTTCTCCAAATGCATACAGGGCAGATCCATCTCAGAATGAAATGAAAATGAAATACTACAAACTTAGAACTACTGTTGGATTATTACATCCAGTCCCCTGCTTCTTCCCTTGTTTCCTTTCAATCTAATTTCCATATCCATATACTTCTTTTAACATGTACTCACATCATGTCAGTTCTCTGCTTAAAATCCTCCAGAAGAAAACCCAGAGCCCTTATCCTATTAGATCTTAGTTTCTCAACAGCCCCCTCACCCTCAGCATCTTGCTCCCTAAAGAAATGCTCTTCCCCATGTATCTCCACCATGCCAGCTCTCACTTTCCTTAGATCTCTGCTCAGATATTGTCTACACAGAGAGGTCCTTATTGACCATGCAAAATAAAGTAGCATAGTCTCTTCCACCCATCAATCACTGGCCTCCATACATTGCTATATTTTTGTTCATAAAAGGACTATTATGATTATGGCACTTATGACTATTTGACAAGCTATGGATTGATTTATATCCACCCCTCTTTCATTTTTAGCTCTATAAAGCACAAAGACTGCTTTGTTCATTGCTAAGTCTCCAGGGCTTAGAATAGTACCTGACACATAGTAGGTACTCAATAAATACTTGTTGAAAAAAATTTTGGAGATTATCCACAGCTTGGCCTTGTCTCTAGTATAAGGCAGGACTATTAAGATCCAAGTTTTAGGGCTTCCCTGGTGGCGCAGTGGTTGAGAGTCCGCCTGCCGATGCAGGGGACGCGGGTTCGTGCCCCGGTCTGGGAAGAGCCCACATGCCGCGGAGCGGCTAGGCCCGTGAGCCATGGCCGCTGAGCCTGCGCGTCCGGAGCCTGTGCTCCACAACAGGAGAGGCCACAACAGTGGGAGGCCCACGTACCGCAAAAAAAAAAAAAAAAAAAAAAAAAGATCCAAGTTTTATAAAATAGGCAATATTTTAAAAGGCAGTTTTAGTTTTTCTTAATTTCCCATCTATTTTGAAAGTCATTTTAATTTATTACTTTCAGATTTATCACCTCTTTTGCAAACTCTCTTCTTTCCATCTTTTTCTTGTCTATTTTTTAATTATGTGTGATACTTTATTTTAAATGGTGGCAATTTAAAGTGGATATTTCATTTCAACAAGTTTTAATTACTTAATTGAATATGAAACTCCAACTATGAATTCAATGTTGGTGAAAGGCATGAGATTTACATTCCCATAAAACTGAGCACTTATCTTCATGTGAGCATATACAGGATAGTATATGATGGGTAATAGCATTCAGGATTTCCTCTGAAAACTAGAAACCTTCTTGATTAAAAAACAAACTAAGAGGATAATTTATTCCTCAGCATCCTCTGATACATGCCCGCTAAAACCAACACATATACTGGTAGAGGTTTTTCTGCCATAAAAATAAGCTGACTGGAACAGAACTGAGGTTATTCAGACAACAGGTCCAAAGCACTATGAAAACTGAAGGAAACAAGTAGCTGTTGAAAAGTTTACAACACTTTTAGTAAAATAAGATTAAAACACATAAAAACAGCCCACTTATTTGGACATTTTCCCCACCCCAGACTAAACTTCCCTGTTTGTCACTTACTGCCTGGCCTGGTGCCTCAGTATTCCCTATGTGACAGTACACTGTCAGGTATGAAGGTTTGGATCACCTCACCAGGTAAAGAAAGAGAACCAGCAGAGGTGCTCGCTAAAGGCAAAGGGAATACGGAATGGGTAGTGGAAGGAAGTAGTCATGAACACCAGCCAGGACCATGTGACCAGTTACAGAAATTGTCATATTTCTTCCTTATTTTACTATGAATATGTTTGTGTGTGTGTTTGTATAGCAAATATCTTTGTTTCTTCCTTCTCTTATCTCCTTATCAGGTAATATACGATGTACTCTCTTTATATCATAATATTTAAGTATTGTTAACTTTCCACTGTATTATGGAAAGTTAAGGATATCAAGAAGAGTAAATGTCATCTAAGGACTTTGCATCCTCTCCTCAGGAAAGGATTAGTGCATTTTTGGTTGTATGCAGAATAATTGTATCATATTAGGGGGAATTGTGACCTTCTTATTGTCTTTATTTGGAGATAAGTATGGTTTCAGGAGATACGTATGGATGCCAAGTTGACAAGGAGTGTATTTGGAATGGTTAATTGTACATGTCAACTTGACACTATGGAGTGCCCAGCTTTTGGGTCAAACATTATTCCAGGTGTATTCTTTGTGTTTGGGTGAGATTAACATTTAAATTGATGGACTTCGAGTAAAACAATGCCCTCCCTAAGGTAGGTGGGCCTTACCCAATCAGTTGAATGTCTGAATCTAACAAAAAGCTTGGCCTCTCCCAAGCAAGAGAGAATTTCTCCAGCATACTGCCTTCAGATTTCATTTGCAACACTGGCTCTTCCTCTTCCTACTGCAAACTACCTTTGGGTTTCAACTGGAACACTGGTCCTCCTGGGTCTCCAGCCTGTCAGCCCACCCTACAGATTTTGGACTTCCCAGCCTCCATAATCCCATGAGCCAATTCCTTTATGTATGTATATACATACATACATACATATATATCCTTTCTCTGGAGAACACTGCCTAATCCAAAAAAGCTTATGACCTACATATTATGTACAAGAAAATAAAAACATTTTATTAACTAGATTCAGAATATTGTGTATGTAATAATGACATCATACAATCAAAGCTAGCAGAAGTTTACATTACATATACTCTTCTATCGCCATGCTCTTGCCTACCTTACAAACATCTACTTTACTTTTTAATAAACGTCATTTTTGTAGGATATTTGCTTTTTTATGAACTTGAGACCCAGAATATTCAAGTTACTTTATCACTACAGACATTTTTTTGTAAATTCTATAAGTTAACATAACACTGATGCACAATGAAACCCATTTTCAACTTTGTGTATTACCAATAATGGTAACAATTTATTTCTTACAAAATAGAAAATGTTTCTGTTGTATATAGTGCTAATATCTGTAGGCTGAATACAAGCTAGGAAGGAAAATAAAAATCATATTTAAATATGTTGGTGACTACAGACATTAAATCAATTACATATGAAATTGGGCCACAGAAAAAAGTACAAAATTATGGGATATATTTTCAGAATCATTTCAGAAACTTCTGTGAGTTATCGGGGCTCTGTAGAACAGTTTACAAAACAACATACAAGAAATTAGAGTATAACATTTGTAAGCTTCTTACAAGAAAAAAAGCAATTTTTGAAGTTCCTTCAAGGACAAAAGATAATGGATGTTTTTATAGTTTGCATCTGGACTAACTCTATTAGCATCATTAGTGGTAATGTATTCCAGAAGCCATTTAATGTAATTATGCAGATAATATTTTTTCGTTAAGAATGTTGTGGAATTTCAAATAAGTACATTTTTTAGATGAAATCTTTTAATCTTCTAAGGGTAGTTTCCTAGAAAGGTCTATTACCTCTACAGTAAGAAATAAGGAAACAGTAGGGTAAGAGACAAATAACCTTCTCTTTTGTAACTCAAATATTGATACAACCTATTTCTTTAAGTTGCTAAGTCAAGATAGAAGAGAAAAAGAGCTCTCCAAGTATCCTTAATTTAAGTCATAGCCAACAGATGATTAAAATACAAGTATTACTGTATTAAAAGTACATTGATTATAGTAGACACTTTATTTTATTTTATTCCATTTATTTTGTCTATTCAAGCCACATATTACCCCTTCCTGAACCACCACCCTGATTTTCTTTAGGAACTCTCAACTCTCAGACTCTCAGGACATATGGTTTGGATGCAGCTGATTCCTTGGTTTTAGAAGTTGGCATGTGAACTCAGGACTGACCAGAGCATTGCAACCCTCCTTACACACGCCTGTACACACACACACACACACACACACACACACACACACTTACTGTTTAAAAAGATGGGCAAAAAGACTAGTGCTGGGCCTCAGGTGGAACTCTTCGAGCTAGGGTGCCTCACTGTACAGAATACAGACTTACAGCTTCAAGCCAGCAGTTCCAGTCACCAGAATGCATTCAGCTGCCAGGAGAGGAAGTGAGCCAGACTCAGTCCTGCTGGTGCTTTTTGTCCCCCGGGATTGAGTCATTTCAGAAGGGTTATGTTGTCTGATCCAATAAACTCCCATTTTTGTTTACTTTTGGGTTTTGTTTGATTTTGAGGGTTTAGAATCCTGTTTGATTGAATTTCAGTAGCTGCAAATGGGAGCGCCCTAATAGTCAGATCCTACTATTTTAAAGAAATAAGCAACTCCTCCTCCCAGCCATTTCCTATAAACGGCAAGTTCTCTTTGTCTTTTCCATTCATTCCCTCTGTAGAGTACCATCCCACTTCTTCCTGCCAGATCCCGTCTCCTCTTTTTTTTTTTTATTGCGGTACGCGGGGCTCTCACTGTTGTGGTCTCTCCCGTTGCGGAGCACAGGCTCCGGACGCGCAGGCTCAGCGGCCATGGCTCACGGGCCCAGCCGCTCCACGGCATGTGGGATCTTCCCAGACCAGGGCACGAACCCGTGTCCCCTGCATCAGCAAGCGGACTCTCTACCACTGCACCACCAGGGAAGCCCCCCCGACCTGTCTTCTCATTTTATTAAACACTGCTAAATCATTTTCTTACCCTAGTCTTCCTAGCTTTGAATTCTCCTCCAACTAAGGATTCTAATTGAGTCAGCTGACACATAATACCTATCTGTTTCTGTTGTTCTGGAAATTGGTATGTGTTTGTGTACTTGGACTATAAACTCCTCATGGCAAATATAAATAATACTGATATCAGAGGAGTTCAGGGCTCCCCACACGCTTAGGGAGTCACTTGGACCGGTTGTGTGAAAAATTTCATCTAGTGTAAAGTCTCTGTTCATATTAGACATACCTTGGAGAACTGTGAGTTGGGCAGGAATGGCACCCCAAGAACTTTAAAAATGTTTGGTTTTACTATGATGCAGAACTGGTAAGACTTCCCTCTGTGGACATTTTCTTACGACTTCACCTTACCGCGCAAATGTGCCTGAGCTATAACACAAGCCCATTCTCATATTACCTTGTTTCAGTTATTTATTCCTGTGTTGTAACCACCTCCCAATGTCTGGCTTAAAACAATGATGATTTATGATTCCTCTCGATTCTGTGGATGGTCTGGGCAGTTCTGATCTTGTGTGAGCACCCTTGTGGCTGCATTCGGCTAGCTGACTGGCTGGGCCTGGGCTCAGCCAAGTTGTTGGCTGAGGCATCTCATCTCTCCTCTCCCCTCAGAGGTTCCAAGAGTGCAAAAATAGAAGTGACAAGGTCTTTTAAAACTTACCTTGTAAGCCATGTAGAGTCATGTCTATGGCCGCGTTTTCTTGGTAACAGCAAGGACCAAGCCAGCTTAGGTAGGAATGGTGGGGGGGGAATAACTCTACCACCGGATGGGAGGAGTGGCAAAATCTCATTGCAGGAAGGGTGTCGGATGGGGGCTACTGTGTGACGAGCTTTGGAAACAATCTACCTCCCTCTTGTTTTTATTTATAATGGAGAAAGAAACTAGTACACGTTTAATTTCCAAATTGTCTTGATATATATAATAGAATCCTTCCTGAACCATGTAATACTTATAAAAGTACTCCAAATGAAAAATAATGCTTTCTATTTAAAAGTACGTATTTCTGAAGGGCCAAGTGTTGGGACATACAGTTATTTAGAAGTACCCATACATTCCAGTCTAGTTTCTTTGGCTTATATACACAACCAAGCTGATAATTTGTAAAATATAGAGATTTTGCTCCTATTGAAAAAGGCAAAAACACATTGTAATGACTAATTCTGCCTTTTACTCTGCTCTGCAGAGCTTCAATTTTTGAAAACATAACTGGTTTGGAAGAGCCATACAGGCCTTTGAACCAATATGTTGCATTATGTAAGTCTGAAAAGTATAGCAGTGTACCCAAGATGCCTTTTGCATTTGAGATATTTAATATTGTTTTTATGAAGTGTGGTTTATTCAAAAGTTTTATATCATTTATATGAAGTTTTAAAACATAAAAAATTAGAAATGCATGTGTAAAAAATATGTAGAAAAATATTTTAAAATTCATGGATGGCAAAGCTGTATTCAGGATAGCAGTCACCTCTGGTGGGGAAGAGAGGAGAAGGCCATCACAGAGCCATAACTGAGGGGTGAATAATGTATTGGCAATGTTTTATTTCTTAAATGGTGTGATAGGTGTGCAGGTATTTGTTATATTTTTCTTTTGATCTTTCTGTATGAAATACTGCAAAATTATAAAGAGAAGCGTATCCATTAGAGTTATCATCTGATTAAGATAGCATTCAAATCTGCGCTACCTGAAACTCTTTCAGAAATATTTTTTAAATTGGTTTCTAAAATGTTGCCTCACTATACAGATTATTTTGATAATGCAGTCCCCATGCACTATCATTTCACAATACCCTTTTCTCTTCTTTCCAAATTAATTATGGTAATGACAAGAAGAGAGGCTCCACTGTACACGTACATCTACCAACTCGGAGCCAAAAGCCTGTCCCATCCACTTATTTGCACCTGAGAGGTTTTTTTTATATGACATATTTGTAAAATATTGCAGGGGGTGGGGTGGGCTTGGAGTAGTATGTCTACATCTTTAAAAAGTGCTTGTGAAAGTACTCCAGAAAACTTTCTCTTAACATATTAGGACTACATCTTATTCTGACAAATATTGCAGAAAATAGTTTCTCATTTTTATCCCAAGAGCCCCCAAATATTAATTTCTAACAAAGTTTTCATGTGAAAAGTTCTTTTCCGAATACTACTTAGGAAGCTTCTAAGAAAAAAAAAAATCAAGGTCCTCGCTTAGCTTGGTTTTAAATGGGAAATAGCAAATAGAACCACCAGGGTATTCCCTGGTGGTCCAGTGGTCGTGAACCCAGGTTCAATCCCTGGTCAGGCCAAAAAAAAAAAAAAAAACAACCACTGTAAGGTTGACTATCAGTGGCATGCAAAAGAGGAAAAGATATGATGTGGAAGGAAGTTTGTGCTCTGTCGTTTAAGTCAGGCAGTCTCAGTTCCTTTATACTGTATTCAAGAGAATATTGACATATTTGTATTCCATTGGCCTCTATTCAAATTGCCTGCCTTTCCTCCTAACAAAAAGTAATCCAGTATACCATTCCTATCTTTTGAAGGCTAGGAAATCTTAGAAAGGGGTTTCTGCACTTTAATTGGGAAGTAGTATTAAATGTAAACAAATATCCCCAACTCTAACCCCTCCTAGTTTTAGATGACTTAACATGTTAAGGAAGGAAATTTAACGGATGTCTAAATTTCTTTAAAATAGACTCCTTTATTTAACTCCCTTGGAAGCAAATAAAGATTTGGATGAAAATATATGGTAGAAGATACATAAAAAAAGAAGTGATATGGCTCAAGCAGGCCTCCTTCTGGGAAGTTACAGGAAGCCTGGCTGTGGTCCTTCTGTAAAGGTTTCACAGCCCGTGGATCCCGCCTACTACGTATGAAAAATGTGTGGTCTCTGATTTATGTTCATTTTCTCTTCCTTCCTATTCTCTCCAGCTAGTTACAGAAACACCATCTAAGAAAGAGCCTCGCATATGGTAGGTAGGTGCTTAATAAAAATTTCTTGAATTGAAATTAAGTTGATTTTACTAGGGTCTGCCTTAGAGGTAGGTTCAATAAACGGACAAATATCGCTGAGAAAGCTGCTATCCTGATGGCTTCATGAGACTCGTGTGTGTGTGTGTGTGTGTGTGTGTGTGTGTGTGTGTGTGTGTATGAGAGAGAGAGACAGAGAGACAGAGAGAGAGAGAGAGAGAGAGAAGGAGGGAGAGGGAAGGAGGGAGAAACTAGTGCAAGTAGCACATCTGAAACTGAACACAGTTTCTGCAATTCTCCTTGCTTCCCATTTCTCTATCCTGGGCCAACTGATTCCCCCCCAGGTGTAGTCATGGCCTCACCATTCTCTTCTTCCTTTCCATCAGCTTCTGTCTCTTTCAGACTTCTCCGACCACTGTGGAGTCCGGGACCTCCCGCAGGTCCCCAGCTAACCTTCTTGCTTTCTGTCCTCGCAGACCTGCCCAATGCTCTGCGCCGACTCTCTTCCTTCCTGAAGCCTGATATTCATCGGATCACTCCTCTACAATGGCTCTTAATTGCCTTTCGAATCTAATTAAAACTTCTTCAAGACCCTCTACTAATTAACTCCATAGGAGGCTCCCTTAGCAGCCTTCTCAAGCCGGGTGCCGGCTCCAGTGCTGTGGCCCAGGGACCAAACCAGATCACCCTCTGCCTTTTCCTGCTTCCCCGCCTCAACTTGGGCCAGTCGCCTCCTACCTAGAGGGCCCACTCCAGTTTCTTTTTTCTGCCAAAGCACTCTCTCTCTTTTTAACAAAAAGAGTGCTAAATTACCTTTCCCTTCCAAATTTGATTATTCCAACTAAGGATCCTAATCAATGGAACGTGGGTGTGTCCTTTGGGAAACGCGTGTGGGTTCACGTCCAGGCATTAGCAACGCCTTGTTGAGGGAAGCAGTGCCCACACATCTTGGTTCAGGACTCCACGCACTTGGTAGAAGTCCTGCGGTCCTGGGGCTAGTGTTTTGGCTTTTCCTGCAAACAGGTGACAGTGCATCTAGTGTGCAGTCCTTGGCTCCCGCCCAGAGGCCGTCCGGGTGCCCTCTCGCTTCCCTTCCCCGCGCACAAGGCGCGCTGCCCTCGCGGCCTTCGGCAGCCTCCGCAGCCCCTCTGCCCCCATCGTGGCGCGGCGGGACCAGGGAAGCCTCAGGGGCCTCCAGGCGTTCAGAAGAAAACCATCTAGGCGAGAGCCGTTGGATCGCGACTGGGGCCGCCGGGGAGCGGATCGCGGGACCTCAGGTTACTTCCCGGCCGGGCCACCTCCTCGTCTGCGCGGGGCGGCTTCTCCGGGTCCCGGGGATGCGGGATGCTGGGGCCCCCGATGCTCCGCTCGGCGTGGCGGCTCCGGCCCCCGACCGATCGCCTCTCGCCTCCCCACTTGAACTCCTGGGGAGACAAAGTGTTTGTAAAACTTGGCCCTGGCCCAGCCCCGGCCGCCCCACGTTACCAACAGGAAGAGGGAGTGCAGCTCTGAGCGGCCCGGGGCGAGCCACGCTCCGCCTGCACATCGGGCGCCCCGGGCCTGCCCGCGCCTTCGGGGCTCCCGCGGGACTCGAGCGCAGACTCCGCCTCGCCCGCGCCCGACCCACACGTGGGACCCCAGCTCCGGCACGGCCCCTCCCGGCTGCGCGCCCCAAGGGGGGCCTCCCGGGGCCAGCGAAAGGAGGCACTGGCCGGGCCACTCCTTAGGGTGGTGGAAGGGGCCTTAGGGTGGTGGAAGGACCCTCTGAGTGGGATGGGGCCCCTGAGCGGCGGAGGGTACCCCGGAGTGGGGGACTGACTTCCGCCACAGCGCCTCCCCGGGGGACTCTAGAGTGTCGCAGAGCGCCTGTTGGATCCAAACTGTCTTTATTTGCAAGCCCAGGGACTGGATGTGGCCCTGGAGCGCTGGAGCTTTCCACAGGTGGGAGGCCTGTATCTATTCACGATGAGCTGCTGGTGGTTAGTGCTCTTGTTGCTGCTGCTACTTTACGTGTGTGTGTGATTGGTTTTTAAGTGTATGATCCCAGTATTCCCTTCCTGACTAAGGCGGGCTGCTATAAATGACTCCTGGAGAAGGATGCAATAAACGTCAAGAGGTTGTAAGATGTCAAAGACATGGAGTGGTTTGCAGGAGTCCTGGGATATGGTGCTGGAGGCCCTCATGACAGTTTTAGCTACAAGTCAGGGCCTGAACATCCTAAATACAAAAAAATCACATGCAGCGGCAGCCCGGTTTTAAAGCGAATCAGAATTGGTGATGCCTTTCCTGGATAATGCAACTGAGATGGCCGTCCCTGCATTTCTCTTCCCCCACTCTGGTAGACATAAGACTGCATCATTGTTTTTAAGTTAAAAACCTTTCTTGCTGGACAGTCACAGCAGAAGCCTCCACTGGAGTTGGCAACAAGAGCCCTTTCCATTAGACTCGCACTTTATATGCATTCCTGGACATTATTTCATTTGAGCCTTACTTAAATCCTGTTGGAAAGAAAGAAGTGGTATTAACCACACTCTGCACAGCAAGAAACTGAGATTCGGAGATCAACTGTCTCCCTCAGGTCGCTCACAGAGAAGTGCAGAGCTGGTGCACAAATGCAGGTGTTCTGACTGCATGCCCAGGTCCAAGTCCATCAGTACCTCCAGACCCTTGTTCTCCTCTTCCCCCTCCTTGTCATGTTACTTGGGAGAAGGCAGAGGGGAAAATCGCCATCCATGGTGAAAATGGCCTACAGAGTGAAAGAGGGACTAATTCACTGGGCCCTGAAGAAAGCAAAGCTCAGCTCTGCCTGAATTGACACCCCTGGTAGGTGTTGAGGGAGCAGGAGAGATGTTTTCCCTATTTTGGAAAGTTCTTTCATGGATGGGTCTCTATTCAACTTACAGATGGAAACTCTCTTTTGAACCCTAAAACTGAACAAACCTACTAGATAGGAAAAAATCACAGGTGAAACCTAGGTTGAGTTAAAATAGCATTTACTGGACACCCTTTTCCCTGATATTAACCATTGCTTCTAGCCTGGTATTCTGGTCTTGATGGCCCTGAAAAGCTGGGGCTTCTCTGAGAGACTTAAGACTTGCCCACCACAGTCCAAACGTGCAGGAACCAAGGACTGGGGGAGCGTGCTTTCCTCTTAATTTTGTTTGGGAACTTTTCTGGTGTTGCCTGTATGGTCTTCGCAGACGCAGTTTTAGGAACCGAATGGTTTAGAAACTACTTAGTTTCTAGAACTGGATGTTTAGAAACCTTTGTATGAGTCAGATGCATAGAGTCACCTTCACAAGCGTTTGGTTAGTAGTTGAGGGAAAGGGCGCAGAGTGAGGAGGCAGAGGAGGAGGATAGGGAAGGAGAGTTGGATCTTCAACAAAACATTGGAACAGATTAGGAGGCTGTAAAACCCAGAGTAATTCTGAGCCGATGCCACTGTGGGGCGCCAAAGTTCTACTCGGCTAAGGCCTGCGGCCGTCTTGGGTGCGAGGACAGAAAGTCCTGGAGAACAGATGCACCGGGGGAAGGGAGGGGGGAGGAAGGAGGGAAGGGAAAGGAAAGAGGGGTGGGGCTGGGGTGGCCTTTATTCTCGTTAAACCCGCCTGGGAGACTGTTACATAACAAGTCTGTGAGTGCGGGAAGAGGACTTTGTTAGAAGGGAAGAAGGAGGGTGTGAGTGGGGGGAAGCTCTTAGAAAAGAAGAAACTCTCGGACCACTGAGCTGACCAAGGAGCACAGACGCTCCTCTTCGCTTCAGAAATTCTTGGGTTTCTTCTCAAACTGGGGCCACGACCTCTTTTAAACAGGGCGAGCGAGGAGGGGAGAGAGATGTGGAGAGGCTCCGATCCCCACCATCACACCGGCTACCCCGCCCAACCTCCCCGCCTCCCACCCGCCATTTGGGGGCTGCCGCATCCGGGAAGCCGAGCGCTTTCTCCTCCGGGACGCCGCGGGGTTGCCCCAGTCCATCTGCAGCCCGGGAGGACTCCTCGGTCGGGATAAAGGGCGGCCTCCCCCCAGCCTGCGAGCGCCCAGGATGCTCAGCCGTCAGCTGCCGGGAGGCGCTGATTTCATTCCCGCGCGGCTTTCGCTGAGGGCGGCGGGGGGCGGAGGGCGGGGGGGGGAGCCGACGGGGCGGCGGTGGGGGGGGACGGGAGGCGGGAGGCGGCGGCAGAGATCGGGCTAGACTGAACGCCCCGGCCCCGCCAGGGTTTATTACATCCCCGCCACCGGCAAAGGTTAGGAACGCGCATTTAGAGATGGGATAATCCGAGTTTAAATATTAACAGTAAAAGCAGAACCGGTGGAATATTTACCTAGAAACTGAGCACATCTCCTTCTGCCAGGGGGGAGGATCACCGAGGAGGCCCCGCTCCCAGGCCTGCGGCTCTGACCCGGCGCTTCCCCGTGGCTTCGCCGAAGCCGCCCAAGACCCACCTCGGGAGCTTCCTCGGATTGTGGTTAAGCGGGGAGGGCCGCAGACCCCCTGGCTTTGCCAAGTGGATCGCAGTGTGTGGGGCTCGCTCCAAATCTGTTTTGTCATATTCTCCTTTCTAAGGGCCTCCCCGACCAACAAAAGGTGGCGAAAGTACGTTGGATCAATAGCAAAGATTGTTATTTAGATAACGAATTAATCTCCCTGTTATAATACTTTTTATAGTGAACTTTGCACCCCTTCCATAAGAAAAAAGGAATTTAAAGGAAAAAAAGTCTCAAACAGGATTAAGGTTTTAATTACAATTCCCTACCGAAATAGTATGTTTGATGAGCTGATCTTATCAATTAATAGTAACATTAAAGCTCAAGAAACAGATTCACGGGAAATATGCTTAAGGGCGTCTCTTAAAAGTAATCGCAACCGGGGAACTAGCGGGGCAGCGGGCCAGGGACGCGGGTCCGTCGACCAGTGCGGGGCGCGCATCTGGGACGCGGGATGGGGCGGGGGCGGCGGGCCCAGCTCTGGGAGACGCGGCCGCGCGGGTGGGAGGGAAATAATAAATAACAGACGCCTCTTCCAAGCCGAGGCCCACATCAAAGTTGGGGCCCCGCAAGGGCCGTGCAGTTCACTGCGTTTGGGTCAGCGTTATATTCCAGGGGCAAATAAAGTAATTTGAACATGCACCAACAGTTTTCCATAAAATACGAGTTAAAAGAAGTAATAGAACTAATCACTGTCTCCTCAAATCAAGTAGAAAACATTTCAATGCACTAATTAGAGTAATTAGAATAATAAGCCTCTGCCTATATGTGGTAAGACAATGTGTACAAACAACTTTATTTAATGTATACTGGTAATCAGCGATGCGTGCCTGCTTGAATGCTTAGCGCAATAAAACTACCCTCCGTCCGCCCAAACAATCAAATACAAATTAGTTTAATGATTGTGCCTGCTGAATGTCTTAGAAATCCACAGGCAGAGGCGAGTAAATAGAAGCATCCTTGTTTGCGTGCGTCCCCGCCCGGGCTGGCTCCGGGGCCCGGTGAGTGGCCGCAGGCGGGCGCGGCGGGAGAGAGCAGGAGGCCCGGCGCGCTGGGCGGAGGCTGGGCCGGGCGCCAGCCCAGACCTGCGCCGCGCCGGAATCCCTGCTTCTGCGCTGGCCGCCTTCCCACCCCTCCTCGGCCAGCTTCCCACCTCAGTGGCCCCGCCGCGCACCCCAGGCCCTAAGAGCCCCAGTGCCCCGCTGGGCCTCCCCTTCTCTGGAGGTGGAAGGCCTTGCTAGAACTCCCAGCGCCCGTCGACAAGGGTTTTAAGAATTGAGTGATTACCTCCCACCAAGCGACCCTTCCCAGGGGCCTTGGGGGACCAAGGGGGGCATCCGCCTGGGTTTCGGGTACCCAGACCCCAGAGGAGAGCCCCAGGCCTCGGGTGGTGCGGCGCGGCCCCTCCCCACTCGCTGTCCTCAGCTCTGACTTGGGACGATGGGGTGCCCAGAGGGGCTCCCAGGTTCCCTTCGCTGGGGAACTGACTTTCCTCCTGTGTAGACGTAAGAGCGACTTTAGGCCCAGCAGGGAGAGATCGGTGTCCGAGGATTCAGAGGTTCGTTTTCCTCCCAGTTTCAGCGCTGGGAGACTCGGTTCCGCTCCACTGGAGGCAGGCAGCTGAGGTCGGGAGCAGCCACAAGTCTGATGGGTGTGGGCTGAAGTGAACACGCTCAGAACTTCGCTCACCAGCTCTCGGCTCCCTTGCTCCATTCCTTGACCCTCCCCATCTCCCCACCCCCTCTCCCCCCCAAATAGACAAACAGGACAAGGCCAAATTATCTACTTCGCGGGCAGCTTTTTTCCTCCCCAGTTTTCCTGCAGTCGCCGCCTCTGCCCTCTTCTCTTGGGGCTCCTTCTCCCACAATTGCCTCTCTCAAGCACAAAGCCATGTCCTGGGCCCAACTTTGCAGAGTCAAGCGGAAAAGCCGCGCAGGCAGAAAGCTAGGAGAGTCACTCGCCCCTGGACCCTCGACACTTAGCTGCCTCTGTGCCCCATCGCATCTCTGCCCCGGCCACGCGCGCCCCCAGAGAGGCCCCGCCAACTCACCGCGACTAGGAACAACTTCCCCGGGGGCGGTGGCCGCACCCAGGGCATCTGCCCTCCTTCTTCTGACCACCAGCTCTACCCTCAGCCTGGGGTGGGCGAACCCACCAATCGCCGACCCCCCTCCGCCTCCCAGGGTCTGCCTGGAAAGGGAGAGTGCTGGAACGGCCCAGCAGGTCCGGGCTGTCCACCCTCCCCCTAGGGGTCGGGGCGCCCGAGCAGCGGGAGCCGCAGAGAATCTCCATCTCTGGCCAACACTCAGGGGCAGGTCATCGTCCGGGAGCGAAGGCCGGGGCTGGAGTCAGGGAAGAGCCGGGCTCGTCTTCCTTCGGTCCCCCCCACCGTGCCGGCTGGCCGAACTGCCTGGGCCTTCCTCGCGGCGGCCGGGCTCCCCGAGGTGGGGGGCGCGCAGCGGGGCTGGGGCGTCTCCCGTGCGCCGGGTGCCGGGCCGACGCCCGCGCGCAGCACACTAGCCTGCCTGGCCCAGGCGCTGTCACAACTTGGAAGGAATATTGTTAGGGCAGCAAACAAACGACCCAAAGTTGTTAATGTCAAATCATTCTCTCCAGAATCCTGTGCTGTGGAACATAAAAATCCTCGGACGGGATGAGATTTCTTAATAGGAGGAGGGAAAGAACTCCCAACACTTTCCACAAGGATTTTTTGCCCGAACCGTAAAGCCCAGTGATTTACAATGGCTAATTTGTGTTACAGACCCGCAAGAAACTTTTTCTTTTTCCCACTCTGCTGACAAACTTTGGCCATATTTAGTTGTGTGTGGCTTTCTTCTTTCCTTCTTTTTAAACAACAAACCCAGAGGAAACACTGGTGGGAGGAAAAATAGATGCTCCAAATCAAAATGGATGCAGATTCAAATTTACTCCACAGCGAGGTTTCCTATCGCCGCCGTTCTGCACACCGAGAGTTAATCGTATACAATTTATAACAATCAAAATCCCCTCCATATTGCTCAGATGGGGTCCAAGTGCTCCCCTGTCTTTCTAAAATCAGTGACAAGTGAGTCTTTGTGGGGCATTTATTTTCTTCTTTTTTCTAGATGACAGCTCCCCATTCTGAGAGCAGAGAGCTGTTTGCCGCCAACCACAGGCCACTCCAGAGCCCAGGCTCTTCATCTGCGATCCGCGTAAGGAAGTCCCCCCTGACCCCCCGCCTCCAAATCCCAGACAAAGAGCTATAAAAACTCAGAAAGACGTGGAAGAAATGAACTTTAAGATATAGATGCACTTTTACTGGTGTATTAAATAACATTTCAGACATTAAAAAAAAGAAATACATCTTAATGTTATCAACAGCCAGAATTCTAGGAACAATAAGAGAGGCCAGGGTTGTTTTGATGGGATATGATATTGTGTCTAAAACCTCTAATAGCTAAGCCAAGCAGAGTTGTTGGTATGGTAAAGGGAAAGTACTACATGATAAAGTTAATTAACTTTTTTTCTTAAAAAAAAAAAGGAGGAAACAAATCTCCTAGTTTCCCACCAAACACAAGAACAATGTGAAAATATTCTGATTTTTCTTTATCTCCACAACCAAGCAAAGCCTTAAAGAAAACTAAAAAGCCGTTTTCTGGCCCTTCTGTACCCACATCTACATAAGGGTCATTGAAATAACTCTGGCCCAAGTTCTACAAAGGTGAGCAAGTTTATTCCATGATTTGCTAGCAGAGTGGCAAGCCCCTGCCACTTTTGCATTATTTCCCATCCTGAATCAAGGAGGGGCACTATGTACCAGGAGCCCTGGTTCTCTTCCTAACACCATCTGCCCCCTGTTAAGAGACTATGCATCCCTGAAAAAGTAAACTTTCCTGAACAGGGAAAATGTTTGTATAAATTTAGCTGTACATCCCGTTTAGTCATATGGTCAAGATTCATTCATAGTACTTCAAAGATGCATCTTTTTCTTTCATTTTAAATAAACACTGTCCCTTTTGCCTCACTGAAATACACAAGCAGACCCGAAGAAACACTTTTACCTTTGACCCTCACTTCACCATCTTTCTTCCTTTTTCTGTACAAGCTCTGTTTTTTACCTCATTCTTTAACTTGTCTAGGAATTCAATAGAATCTAGAACAGAGTTCTATAAACTGATTGAAAAATCAACAAAGACAAATCACAGAAACCAGTGATAAAAAGATCATTTCTCTCACCCTGCAACCCAGCACTATCCAAGCCGCTTCCACATAAGGCAAATGAAAGGCAAATGAATGCAGCATATAGACACACAAGGGCAGGTACCAATGTGCTCACATGCCATTTTTTCCCCATTGTTGCTGTTGCATCTCTTTATTAGTTGCTTTTGAAGACATAAGAAGATAGAAAGATGAATGCCTTTATTTCACCAGAAAATTTTGCCAACCAGTGTGTGGTTCCCACTGGCAAAAGCAGGACGGGAAGGAGAAGAGTGCTTTTGTTGTTGAATCTGAAATATAAGGGAGGTAACTTCATGGGAACTGAGAATGTTTAGAAGTGCCAAGCATAATATTATTTATGGTCACTCCCTCCATCTGACCTTCGCATAACTCTCCCACACGATCATTTCTTCCCCATCTTACCCCATAAAATTTAAAAGTGACCTATCTGGAGGAAACACAGGAGCTCTTTCAGGATGGCCGTGTTCTGCATTATTGTCTTTAGGGAAACGAAAGGGTTTGTTGTTGTGGCTAGTCAACATTTTAGGGATGACTGCCCCCCAAATTTCTCCCAGTGGCAACCATGGACTTTTTCACCTTAGCATGCCATACACTCCCCAAACGGGCATCAAAACTGCCCAAGTAGCTCTAGAGTCTGAACGGCCAGCATGGGTCAAAACCGTGGCGTGTCCATTTAACACGTGATGGTTTCCAGTCAGTAGCCCCTGTGGCTAAGAACAAAAAAAGCCTTCTCAAGGTCCACTCAAATGCCCTGCAGAGGGCAGATGCTGCTTGTTTTCTGCTTACAATGGAGGGGGATATTGATGCAGAACTCAAATCTATAGCCAGCTTAAACATTTTACCCATCAGCATGACTGCAGTCACAAAACACTTCTTCTTTCTGTCACTTCTTGTTCAGACTATTGATAAGATCATTTGGCTGAATCTGTTTGGGACCTGTGTAATATTGACTAGGAGTTAGAAAAGATGATCAGATGTAATAAGCCCAGCAACTACCTTTCAGAATGGGCATATATATACTCAAACCACTGTTCCAAGGAGGACTTTAAATAGATCAGCAAACTTGTAAACTAATGCAACACTGCTTGGATTTCTCACTAACCTTAAACCTTGTGATGTTCCATCTAAGACTATCTGAAACAATTTGTTATTAGCATCCCGGTCTTGAGTCTTTCCCCCATGTTATTTTCTTATTTTCATTTCTTGTTTCAGATCCTGTTTGCTTGCCTGATGAGAAATAGACACTATTGTATAAACCATTGCAAATTCCATCTTTTTCTGTAAGCCTCACAGGAACAATATAGAGGACCTCCCTCTAATCACTTTGTAAACACACATAGTGCATATTGTCAGAATCATTCTTTGTTGAAAGATATTTGTTAATTGTGAAAAAGAATAATCATCTTTACTAAGCCTTGCTGTTCTGTAGGTCCCAAATTATGTGAGGACATGTGGGTAAAGATCAAAGTCCACCTAGTTCCATGGATGCTCTCCAAAAAAGCACAATCAGATAAGGTAAAGCTAACCTGGAAAGATGATGCAGGGGCACTGCAGATATTTCAGGGGACAAACACCTCTTTATCAGTCCATGAAATGGCAAACAAACTGAAGTTCAAACCCAATGACCATTTCAATGGAATACTACAGGCTTAGTGACTGCAAGGTTTGGGACTGATAGTTTTTGCAAAGAAAAGTGAATCAGAAGAGTATTCTCTCTTTAAAAAAAAAAAGTTCCTGAAAGTTATAAACATGAAACCTGGCAGTATATGTAAAAAATTTATTCCAAAACTTTACGAAGTATAAAGGAAGGGAAGTGTTTTACACACAACTCAACTCAGTCAGTATAAGGTCTAGGGTTTTCCCCCCTTAAAACTTGGCACTATTTTTAAAATAAAATAAAGATATTTCAATAATTAGAACAAACTATGAAGGTATTGTGCATTTCTGTTTTATGTAGATAATAAAATATTACTTTAACATAAATATATAAGGATCTCTGCGTTTTTATTTTCCCCACAAGCACAACCAAATGTACCAAAACAAAGTATTTTTAAAGAGACTGAACAAAAATTACATCCCATATAGATTTTGCTCACCTACTCATTTAAAGCTACAGAAAAACAGTTTCCAGAACCTTTTTGCTTTAAAAGAAATAAATATACATTGAGGCAGGCCACTTAAAAATGATATGAAAATATTTCCCTGGGTAGCATTAAAAAAAAAAGAAAATAGACAAAGAAACGTTTAAACTATTTCTGCATTTCAAAAGACAGATATTAAACATATATACATAGTGGTAAGGTTCGGTGGTAACTTTCATCTTAGTAAACCTATGAGAGTTAGAGGAGCTATAGACACGTCCCCTGAACTCCAGCTTCTGACCTTATCCACTTGGTAATAAGAATGTGAAAATTCATTTCCTCGCTTTACCATTGGCTCTATGCCCTGCTCTGGATTGCTTCACTAAAGGCCAGTTCCCACACCTTAGGAACAGGCGTCAGGATGCACCCCGAAGCAGCTCCATCTCCTTGTGACAGTCACTGGGGGAAATGAAATACAGGCAAATAAATATGCCCATTATAAGCCATCATTTATCTTGCAAAAACATTGAAAATGAAACAATCACAGGTGTTTGAAAAGACAATATAAAGCATAGTTCCTAAAACATTAACTACTGATTGCAATGCTAATCTGATGCCGAACAATAATTTTCTGGTAGTGAGAATTTAATTTCTTCAAATAAAAATTTGTCTAATAACTAACCAGAAAAAAAAGCCCCAAACTTTTAAGATGAATAAAAAGTGTTTTCCCTTTTAGCGCCCTTTTGTGCTGATTATTATTTAATATTTTAACTGATCACAGTTTAATGGTATTTATTTTCAATAAAGTTACAAGTTTTTTTTTTCCACCTTCACTTCCCGGTAGAGCCTTTTGTTATGAGAGTTAATCGTTTTCCATCAAGATAAGGTCAAAAAACGCACTTAAAACTGTTAACAAAGGGAGAAAAGGAAGGATTGAAAATAACATTTTTTTCTACTTCATTTGGCTTTAGTAAAAGAGGTGGGAAAACTCTCCAAGTCAAACTGGTATTTTCTGTAATAAATTACAGAAGAAGAGGGTGTGGGACCTTATATATGATTTGATAAACAAATGAGCTAGTGAAGACAAAGTCAGCCTAGAGTGGAGATATTCTCTGTATGCATATGGGTATTTGTGTGCTAAGAGTCACAGTCTATGCATACACCATTAAGTTCCCAGATTATTTTCTTTATGTTAAAAAACAAAAGCTATTAGAGGAACAAAGTTTAACTGCTGCTGTCAGCACAAATAATTCCTCATAATTAAGTTATTTAAACCGAAGGCAGAGAACTGTACAGGGGTGTCTGAAGATATATATTTCCCTAGTTCTCTTCGAAGTGCCACTTCCCTTCTGTTGGACAACTCTGGAAATATATTTAACCTCCACATTTCCTCTGAGCTCTTTCACAATGGGCCCGCCTGATAAAATGAAGCAATCAGTCACTCACTATCGATTTTTCTTTTTCTTCCCTCCTCAACCTGCCCCAGAAACACTGCCTGAAAATGAAGTTTACTTTGTGGCTGGTAACAAAAACCAATGCTTCACTTTCATTTTTGTATTCCAAACAGAATTCTTGCCTTGGATAAAGCGGGTAGACCATGCACATTTCCTGAAAGCAGAGAATTATTTATTTTGTATGAAGTCAATCGGTTTGCTTTGGTAAAAGGAGCAAATAAACATTATACCAATGTAAGGAGGTGGGGGGGAATCTGAAGGTAATCAAAGTTCACAAACAGCAAGAAAAACGAGAGGGGCAACACAAGAACATTAGAGATGGAGAGTGGCCAAGAGCTGGCTTCAACTCTCTCCGAGGAATAAAAACCAAACCAAACCAAGCCAAACCAAACCAAACCCGGCAACTTCAAAATGAACGCTGGGGGAAAGAAAAACATGTTTGTGAATTTGTTCATGTAAACTTCAATTTTCTTGCAGTGCAAATTTATGTGGTTAAGTTTTGCCTACATCAAAGAACGTGTGTATTTTTCCCTCTTTCCTGATGGGGATCCACATTAAATAAACACAGCAGCATGTGCCAACTCCAAGCATCAGGAGCTGTGTTTTGTGTTTATCACGGTTTGGTAGATTTTTTTGTCTTTTTGGTAATTTATTTAGTTTTGCCAGGTATTTAACTCAGTGCTAGCCATCTCTCTCTCTCTCTCTCTCTCTCTCTCTCTCTCTCACACACACACACACACACACACACACACATACACATTCTCTTCTCACTCTCTCTATGAGACACTCCACTCCATTGCCTGGGTACTAGCCTGTAAAGGTCAAAACATATCATTACACCTGCTACCGTTTAAAGGATAGTCCAGTGCCTTAGTTGTTTTCCTTATTTTTTTTAAGGGACGGGGAAATAATAATTAAAAAGAAAAGAACAATCAGAAGTTAGAGAGGGAACAAGGGGGCCGGGAAAGGGTCGCGGACCGAAGGGGAGGGGGAGCCCCGCGCTCTGCCCCTCCCCCCCGCTCGAGTTCACTGGACGGGTGTCTGTACCCCGTGGTGTGGTGGCGTGTCCCTACTCCCCCCGTACACATCCTCGGCGCCCGGCAGAGTCCCTCCGGGAGGGGTCATCCTTTTCTCTTTCTGTCTCCTGTTACAAAACCAAACTCTCACCACCTCCTTCTCCAGCTGTAAGCTGTCCGCGAGGGAGGTGATCTCCTGGGCCGAGGGCTTGGGGCATTTGAGGAAATGGCTCTCCAGAGCCCCCTTGACGCTCACCTCGATGGAGGTCCGCTTTTTCCTCTTGCGCCCCTGCGCTGCGATCTTGTCTATGCTCGTGGGGCTGCCCGAGGACGAGTCCGCCTCCTCCAACCACTTGTTCAACAAAGGCTTCAGCTTGCACATGTTCTTGAAGCTCAGCTGCAGGGCCTCAAACCTGCAGATGGTGGTCTGCGAGAACACGTTGCCGTACAGGGTGCCCAGCGCCAGCCCCACGTCCGCTTGGGTAAATCCCAGTTTGATCCGCCGCTGCTTGAACTGCTTGGCAAACTGCTCCAGGTCGTCCGAGGTCGGCGTGTCCTCATCCGAGTGCGGGTCATGGTGCGCGCCGGGGTGGCCGGGAGGGCCCTGCGGGGGCGGCGGGGGCGGCGGCGGCTGCTGGTGCGGGTGCGAGTGCGGGTGCGGGTGGTGATCAGCGTGGTGCGGCTCGTCGTGCGCGTCCCGCAGGCCGTGGTGGTGCAGCCCGGCCGGCTGCCCGCCGGCGCCCAGCATACCGTTCACCGTGAAGCTGGGCTGCGAGTAGAGCAAGCCGCCGTTGGACGCTCCCATGGAGGGCGGGAGGTGCGCCGCAGCCGCCGCGCTCCGCCATGCCCCGGGCCCCGGGTGGTGGTTGGCAGCGTGGTGTACCAGATGCGGCGGCCGCTGCTGCTGCTGCTGCTGTTGCTGCTGCTGCTGCTGCTGTTGCTGTTGCTGTTGCTGCTGCAGGGCGCCCGGCCCGTGCAGCTCGTCGCCGCGGCCGCCCTGCTGTACCACCACCGAGGGCTTGATGTCCGGCTGGCCCAAGGGGCTGGTGGACCACGGGGAGCCGTCGCCGCCGCCCCCGCCGCCACCCCCGCCCCCGCCGCCGCCGCCACCGCCCCCGCCGCCGCCGCCGTGGGACAGCGCGGTGATCCACTGGTGAGCGTGGCTGAGCGGGTGCCCGTTGCTCTGCAGCGCGCCGTAGTCGCCCTGCACCAGGCTCTGCGCCTCGCGGTAGCCCCCCGCGCCCTGCTGCATGCCGCCCGGCGGCTCGGCGTGCACGATGGAGGCGCTGGAGGTGAGCAGGCTGTAGTGGTTAGACGCTGCGGTCGCCATGACTCTCGGAGCCGGACTGAGCGCTCTGGTTAAAGGAGCCGCGCATTTGACAGTTACTTTTTCGCCTCGGGCTCCTCTCCTCGCTCGCTCTCTGTCTCTCTCCTCTCTCCCCAGCGGGCAGCTCCGACGCCCGCTCCGACGCCTTCTGTTGCTGCTCCTGCTATTACTGCTGCCGCCGCCGCCGCCGCCGCCGCCTCCCGCCCGCCCTCGCTCTCTTTCTCCTCCTCTCCCTCCTTGCTCTCTCTCACTCTCCGACTAGCTCCGCGCTCCCCCCCTCTCCCTGCTCTCTCCAGCTCTCTCCCGCTCTCTTGGCAGCGCCAGCTCGCAGCGGCACGCGCCTGGGCCCCGCCCCCTCCGCCCCCTCCCATTGGCTCCGCGCCCTTTGATTTACGTGGATACCGCTAGCAACCTCCCAGGCCGGCGCCACTGATTGGCGCAGAGCTGCCCCCTCCTCCTCCCCCCCGGGCGCGGAGTCCTCTTAGCCCTCCTCTGGTCCCCCCTCTCCACCCAATTCAGAATCTCAGAGTTCTCACCTCCCCTTCTCCCCCACCCCCGGCCTCCTCCGCCCCTCGGATGGGCCCGCCCCCCATCTGTCTCCCAAGCAGACGCGCCGGGCGGTCCCGGTGGAGGAGGGGGGCGCCCCAGCCATCTATCGACCACAGACACTTGCAAGACTTGGGTGGCGGAGGGGAGGAGGGTGTCAGTCCACCTTCTCCTCCCAATAGGGCGGGAGAGGGGGGTGAAGAAGGAGGAAGAGAAAGGCTGAGTCCCAACAAGCCATGGGGAGTCCGATTTTTTTTCACCTTGGGACACACACACACACACACACACACACACACACGCCAACGTCTCATATCTAGAGCCAGAAGTCAGACCAGACCCCCTGTTGAAGTCTCCTTTCCCCCACAGTTAGAATTTCAGTGCCCATAAGCTTCTTGTTCCAGGGTGTGCGGACACTTTTGCCCCAATAAAGGTCCTCTTCTTCCCCTCCACCCCGCCGCTAGCGTAGGATGTCTTCCTTTTAGGTTCCAGGCCCAATTGTCTTCCAGCCCCTCGGGATGAGGACCCCACGAGAGGCAGGCTCAGCCCGTGCCTCGGCTTGTAAGAGACTCCTGTCCAGGAGCGGAGTTGCCTGCTCTGACAGCGCAGCGGTCTGGGCTGAAAACAAAACTCTGAAAGTCTCTGACACATTCAAACACTGGGGCGCGTGCACAGTTTTTGGTTTAGGAAACTAGGACCCTGAGCCGGTAGACCTTCGCCCTGTGCCAGGCTACAGGAGCGCCTGGCGAGGGGTGTTCGGCCTCCGGGTGCGGGGGAGGCACCAAGGGCGGCTCCAGGAAGCGGAACCGCGGGGACTGCGTGAGCGCTTCCTCGTGCTCCTGGAGCTTTTGGATGCAACTTTTCCGTTAGCTGCTTCGAAAGGGAGGAAGAGCGTGTGAAGAAAAATGGGCAGTACTAGGGGAACCCTCCTGATCCTAAACTTCGGCGGGCGCCAGCTGGTGGGTTGGTCTAACTCCGCTCCCAGGCGCTCACTGGCGAAGCTCCGTGCTTAGCCTTCAACCGTGAACTCCAGAGCGAGATTGCGGGACCCTGCCCTGGCTGCACAGCTCTTCCCAGCGCGAGCGCGTCGCGCCGTCAGTGCCGTAGCCGCCGGGAGCAGGTGCCTGCCGCGGGTTTCGGAGCCTGCTAGCCGGGTAGCAGAGACCCGGGCGCGGACCCGTGCTGGAGCAGCGTAACCACCACGCAGGCCAGAGTGTACCGGACGGATACTGCAAAACGAATCAGAAGTTGCTGCCGGGAAGGGAAACAAACAAACAAAAAAACCACAGGGAAAGTGAGTTGCGTCCCCACCTCTCACCCTCGGCCTCGCGCGTTGTAGCCCTAGCGCTGGCGCTGCCGGTGGTCGTGGGTTTGTGAGGGAAGCCAAATCAACGCTCAAGGGGAGCACTTTGGGGCCTCCGAGCATCTTAATCTAGACAGCAAAGTGGAACGGGCCAGAGAATTCATCATGACTAACGAGGAGCGGAGGTCTTTGGGGAGTGGCTGAGCTGTTTATAAATCACCACGTTGAGCACCCGCCCGGGCAAGACGCTTTGGCTGAGCATTTCCACGTGCCCTCTGTTTACGAGCGTGTGTGTGGAAGAGAGAGAAATCGTTAGGGGAGGGGCGAGCCCACAGGCGGCCAACGGAACGGACCTGCATCCCCCCACGCGCGCACCCGCGCGGCGAGGCGAGGACACACACCTTGTGGCGCTGGGTTCCCGCGCAAGCGCGGAGCCACTCCGGCCGCGCGCCTGGGGGCTGCTAGAAATCCCGTAACTTTGCCGGGCCACGAAAAAATGAAAAAGTCCAAGCCTCGGAGCGCGCAGACTCGGCGGCTGGCGCCCGCGGCTTTTCGACTGAGAGTGAAGGGGATGGGCGGAGGGCAGGACCGCCTCCCTCCGCAGCAGTTCCGAGTCCCCAGCGCTGGGCGCTTGGCTCTCTCGGGGCTTTGGGAGCGCACAGGCCGCTCGCCAGCCGCGTCCCGCCCGGCCCGCCGCGCCTCTTCTCACCCCCTGCCCCCGGCGGCCCGCCTCCGGGCTGGGAGAACTCAGAGCTCCCACAGATGGAAGGATCCAGCCGCCGGGAAGGGCCGCGTCCGGGCGCTGAACAGCTCGCCCCCTCCCCCTTCCGGGGCAGGTGTCTGCTTTTCTCTGGATTTGATTTCTCATTTCTCAAGGGACAAGGCCCTTTGCAGCCGGTGGGGTGAAACACTCGAGGGAAGAAAAAGGTTTCCAATCTCCGAGGGAACCGAGGCGGCCTGACTCAGAGACAGTTTAAAAGTCCCCCTCCCTCCTCTCCTTCTGCCTCCCTTTCCCCAGTCTCGGGCTTTGGGCGCTGGGGTGTTGGGTAGGGGAGCAAGAATAGGCTGCACGTGTACATCCCAACTTCCTGTCTGCAATGGGACTTCACTGGCGATTACTGCTCGGAGATCCATGCCACGCTGACGTCCCGGGTCTCCACTCCACCCCCACCCCCGCCTCATTTCGCTGGCAGGCGACGGAGCCGAAACGTTCCCAACAGGGTAAGCCGGGTGGTTCTACCGGATTAATATACCCAGTAAATCCCGGGGAGTACACAAAGCAATGCCCTACTCCTGGGCCTCAGCCTCTGCATCCCACCCCCATCCCCGGAGCCGGGCCAATCGCCGGGCCGGCTGGGCTGGGCTGGGCGCGCACAGTGGCTCTGGGTACCCACCCACCCCCCGCTCGCGCCACTCCCGCCTCCCCGGCTGTCGCCGGAGGCCCGGTTGGCGCGAACGCCGGGTCCTGAGTAGCCTCGGCTTCCAGTCTGCCTTCCGGCGCTGCCCCTCCCCGGGGCTCCGAGAACCTGGGCTCTCTGAGGTTTCAGCCCCAGATGGGGGCTTCTCGGTCCTCCCTTACCTTTCTCCCCCCATCGTGGGCGCCTTTCTTTGCGGCTGACCCCGCTGGAGCAGAGTCCGCACGTCTGCCTGCCTTTCTCCACCCTCATAAAAGCATGTTGAAGGTGTCTCGGGGAGACACCTCCAGGTTTCGATTCAGCTCATTCCCTTTCACTGTTCAAAGCAACTGTTCAAATACAGAGGCTGCTTACGTTGACGAGCAGAGGATTTCAAACAACCCTAAAATGCTTTGAACTGACAAGGTGTCTTGATATCTACCTCACTCCAGTACAGCTCCCCGAGATCACTGGCTAGGACAAAGGCTGAGCAGGCGATTCACGCGGGCCTCGCAGCCTCCGGGGCCGACTGCGGGGTCCCCTGGGCCCCCTCCTCGAGAACAAGCTCCAGGCGCCCTGAGAGGAGATCCTGGCAAGCGCGCCAGCCCATCCCCTTGCCCTATGTCCCAGCAAGGGCTCTACTGAGTCGGTGTCCTGACCTGGACGAGTCTAAGGAATTGGTGCGGACTCCCTCCTGCACTGCCTGGAGAGAAACGACTCAGCGAATCCGAGCTAAACCCCAAAGACCGATATTTATCCCCACATTGTCACACTTCTCGAAAGAGTGAGCCGGCCTGGGTCTTGGTAGTGCCCAGCACCTTGACCTGAGGCCCCCAAAGTCTTCACCTGAGTAACAGTAATGGTATCAACCTATGCACTGTAGCCCGAACTCTAATTTATTAACTTGGTTCATCTAGTAAACACACTCACACCGTATGTAAAATATCATTTATTGTGTTTCTCTATACCAGGACTTGGCAGAAAAACCACCATAATCACTCCCATACATGGAGCTGAAAGGACACAGTTATTAAAATAGAGGTGAGACGGTATTCGTTTGATCTTAATTTATTTCTTATTGATGTAATTTTATGATAACAGAAATCAGGAAACGAAGGAAATTTTCTTAGGAGGTGGCAGCTGGTTTAAAGTTGGGTAAAATTGCCTACTGGGACTTCCTTTTTAATGTATCCACCTTGGAGGAGGATTCTGTGAATCCCTTCTCTTTCTCTTCCTTTTCCTCTCCTCCTCTTCCTCCCTTGCCTCTGTCATTCATTCCTGTGCTTTCTGCTCTTCTGCTAGTCCCCAGAAGCTGTTTGAGCTTCACACGTAATGGAATTTCTTTGCTAAGGGCCTACAGAATGTCAAAACTGAGGTTCCCACTTCAGAGCTGCAGCTTTAAACAGCCAATCCACACAAAGAGACAGCTAGCTCCTTTAATGAAAACCTCCTTAAAGCTCGAAGAATTGCAGGCTTGGGGATGCATTTATAAGGAGCAAGGAAAATGCATTTCCAAGTTGCCAGTTCTTGGGAGAGAAGCAATAAACATTTACCTTAAAAAAAGGACAGAAATTAATATCTTTAATTATGTAGGAGCACAATGTCTCCTCAATTAAAAAAATCTCACATAGATTTATATGTTACTATCTATACATACATTTTACAAGTTTCTAAATGTGCATCTGTCTCCATGTCATAAACGGTCTTGAAGAAGGAAAAGTTTTCTGAAAGTTGAAACTCCCATTCTTCATATTCTTGGCAACTCTGCGTTTGTCCATGCCTCACATACGGATGATTCTATTTTATCTTCACTACTGTGTAAACCAGTGAGATGTAATGTTCTAAGTTCAGTGTTTTGAAATGAAATTGCTTGAATGCATGGATATTAACATCTTTCTCCTTTTCTTCCAGTTCTGAATCTCATCATTAAAAATGACACCCCCTCTGTAGTCCACAAGTGAATATTTTGTAGACAGGCATGGCTTAAAGACTTCTAAAACCACATTCCCCAGGCAGTCTAGCTGTTTCAGGGGTTACTTTGGGTAATTTACCAAAGGAAGCCTGCTAAATTTTGAGTGGTGTATTTGAGGCCTTACAGGGGAGAAAGCATAAAGGACACGTGCCATCAGTGTGCAAGACAAATTCTATTTGGAGTTAATACAGCTTGTTTATGTTGAAATATCAGGAACAGAACACGAGGGGATTGGTGGCTCCTAGTTCCCTTTCTGAAATTTCCTTTTCAAAGGACTGTCAGTTAAATGACTTCCTAACAGTGGAGCCTGAAGGGGTTTCCCACCCCCATCCCTTGCCCTAAAGCAGGTGGATGGCCACCAGGAGGAAATGACAACTCTTTGATAAATAAAAGTGATTTCAACAGAAACCTCCTCAGCTCTAAAGCTTTTGGAGATGTACTGAGATGAAGTCCTTGCCATCATGCCTTCCCTTTCTTATCCTCTGGGACAATCTGAGAAGTGGAAGGCAAGGGGCAAGAGCCCTCACACACACTTGCGCACGGGTGCGGTGGAGGGGGGAGGGCGTATTTCACGAGTACTCTGTCCAAGGTCTAGGGCTGGGTTTCTATCACTGGGGGAGACAAAGATGCATTAAGTTGAGGTCGAACTTCATTTTTCTTATTCTGGTTCAACAGAGCACGAATGCAAATCCCTGCTAAAGTGTTAAGAGTGCACTTAATAGTCTCTTGCTAGTGTCCGGGTGCACGGAGCGAAGTTTTTCTTGTGTACAGTTGACCACAGCGGTCATAGCTGTGGGCTGGGACCTTCTTCTAGGTCTCTGAGATTCAAAGCTGTCATTCTAGGCACTTTTGGACTTAATGAAGTTAGAGAGGACTAGTTTTTAAAAGACAGGTTTTCAGAATGTGGGTCCTGGGAATGTAGAGGCTGGTACTGTCTGGAAGAGGACTCAGAAAAAGGGAGCCTTAGTCAGGTTGGAGCAGCGAGACCAGCTAACCCCTCTAGTCTTTCCTGCGAGGTTTCGATGGTAATCTAGGGCAGCCGGGTCCCAGCATTAAATGCAAAAATAGGAAAACAGGACACGGCAGAGTCACAGGCCTGATCATATTAACGCCCTAGGTCAGAGGGAGAGAATAATGAATAGGCGCGGAAGGGAATGTAATGAACCTTGTGAGAGTGAAAGAAAGTCAGAGATCAAGCCTAGGACCGTGGCTTAGGATGCTTACTTATATTTATGTGAATGTGCAGGGGATGGGGGAGTAGTCTCCTTCGTGCATTATACTAACCCATTTTTTTTTTTTTAACCCTGAAACGAGCTGGAGTTTGTGCTACTCAGAGCCCGCCAACCATCCACACAATCCCTCGGAGAAGTCGGCGGTGGGAGCCCGCGTGCTCCGCCGGGAGGCTGCGTTTCCCGGCCCGGGCCTGCGTGGGGCATCAGCCCGGGTGGGGAGAACGGGCGGCGGCGTCCGGGCGCCCCGGCCTGACCTCCAGGGGGACTGCTAGGGAACGCCGCGGGCTGGGAGGGGGCGTTCCCTGCCACCGAGCCACTGAGCTCCTAGGCAGGTTCTGGCTGCGATCCGGGGGAGGAAGGAGAGGGCGAGAAGCGGGAGGCCGGGCCATTGTCCAGGGAGGGCGCATTTTTGTCCGGATGCTGCTGGTTGCTATAGCGAGAAGGGAAATCCAAACAGAAGGGCTCAGTTCGCCTCCCTCGGGCCTGGGAGCAGCGTTCCCTCCTCTTAGCCAAAATAAAAGTGCCGCCCGGGGCCTGGCACCCCTTCCCCGGAGAGCTAACTGCGGGCTCCCGAAGAGGGGCCCAGAGGATTCGGGCACCGAAAGAGGGGAGGGGGCATCCAGCCCAGCAGGGAACAGCCACGCAGGTTACTACTGGAGCGGGCGGAATGCACCAGTCTCTCCCTCTCTCCCTTCTCTTCTCTCTCTCCCCCTCTCTCTTCCCCCCTCGCTCCCTCTCTCTCTCCCTCTCTCCTCTTTCCCTGCCGTATTTTAGCTAGGAAAAATCTCACAACCTTCTCCAACTCGGGAGATATTCCGATGGGTAGAACCCCCTCTTTGCCGGGACTGATGGCAGCATCTCCGCGCTGGAAGCGCCGTCGGAGGAGAGAGACCTGCGCGCGGCGCCGACGCTGTACCCTGTACCGGGAGGGAGTGATGACCCCAGAGGCAGAATGACCTGTTTGTTATGAGTTTAAAAATCATTCAAAGGGAAATTTGACTAAAAAGGAGTATAGATACAAATTTCTCACATTTAAAAGACTCTTATTTTGCAGTAGTGTTCTTTCTTTCTTTCTTTCTTTCTTTCTAATATCTTGCTATTCAACTTTGAAAGCAGTGTGTGAAGGGGTTACAATAAGGCTCTTTACGGCTTATAATTTCTCCAACCACATAGCTCAGAAGAGCTAGGGGAAAACAGCACTATTTAGTTAATTGTGAGCTGTTAGCTTTAGAAAATTTGGAGTTGGTATTTTTTAAAGGGGGGAATATTCGTTTACTCTAGGACAGGTAAAAAGTTAAGATCTTATTTGTGGGGACAAGTTATCTACACCAGAAGGGAATCAGATAGTAAAACCTTTTTAAAATTAATTCTCTTACTCTCTTGTGACTTTTAAATTCCCCCCACCCCCTTTTTCCCCCTTTCTCTCTCTCTCTGTGTCTCTCTTCTCTCTGTGTCTGTTTCTTGCCTAGAAGCTGCCTGAAAAACTAGAGAGAAAACTTTTATTTGGCTGGAGGAAGCCATTTGAAAAGCATAGCAAGAGAGTTTCTCTCCCTCCTCCATTTAAACTATATCCTTTCATTCCAAGTGACAAATCTTAAAAAAAAAAGTTGACACAACTTTGTAAGAAGTTCCTTAATTCATAATAATATTCACATTTTAAAAAAATGCTTGAAAGAAATCACGTTAATGAAGAGAACATTTGTAGTAATTGGGTGATAATTATCAGAATCGCCACATATTCGCAGAGGCTTGAACAATTCGTGTTCAGAGAAAAGCAAAACACATTATTTTAATAGTCTGATATGCAAACTATGGACCGTTCAATTATGTGGCTTAATAATGCATACATGATGTGATCTTGTTATTAGGATGGGAAGGTCTGTGGTGAGTCACTCCTAAGACCAAGTGTGCTCTCACATCCAGTAAAATCCATTGCCATGGATCAGGGGCACCTGCCAAACTGCATTTAAGAGAATAAAAATTAATGACTGAGAATTTGAGTGTTAAATTAACATTAATTATATGACCTCCACGCTGGAAAGATTAAATTTCTTATGCCCTAATTAGATAAAGTCTCCTCATACATCAAACAATTTCCATTTTCATTTCCAGGTTTCAGGGATACAATGCAAGGTGGGGAGAGGCAGTGGTGGAAGGTTTTCCTTCTCTGAGGTCAACCTTTGGGGTGTCCAGGCACCACCTACACTGCTTTCCTTTCCTTCTTCCGTTGGCTTCATCAGGAAGAGCCATCGGGTTGGAGGTCATACCGTGGAGAATGAAGTCGTTCTCCACCTGGTACAGACAGTGGTAGATGGAGAGCAGGGAGCTTGGTGGGCGGTCCCCAAGTAGACCTGGAGCACCAGAGGGACCCGTGGCAACTGTCCGGGAGAAGGCTGGGCCACCAGTCAGTGTCTCAGGCAGGGAAAACTAGGCGGGAAGATTCCTGCAGGGACGCGGAAGGAAGGAAAGTCCTGTCAAAACGTACCACGAACGGTTTTGAGAAAAATCGTCTAAGCTAGAATTTTGCAGGGATGCAAGTAATCCTCGATGTTGTGTTTGCAAAAGAAAAAAGGTTTTCTTAGGTGGGGAACAACCAAAGGCCAAGACAAGGGCACTCATTTCCTTCGTGAAGAGGTCTGATAAGAGGTTTGTCTGCCCTCTCCCCAGCAGTGCCCCGACGTTTTGAAATCTCAGACCTTGTTGGCCACAGGCGTCCACACCTTCAAGGCCAGTCTAGCCTCAGTCTGACCCTGTCTGGGGCAACACAGGGCGGGGCAACGGCCACAGGGCGAGGAGAAGGACCAGGTGTGTGTGTGTGGGTCTCCGTACTTGGAAACCTGCTGCTGCTGAAGGGTGGCAGGATTAGGGCGAGCAGTACCCGCACCGCTCCTCAACCCCAGGACAGATGGTCAGTGGTGGAGCGCGCGTCCATTCTCCCGGTTCCTAAGACGTGATCTGGGGATCCCAGGGCTCCGAAGAAAGCTGCCATGTGCACTTGCCTTGGAAACAATGCACGGGACTTAAGTTCCTGGGATTAGGATTTGGAGTGTCCTCTTGGATATTCCGAGTGGCCCCAGACCTCTCACGTTTCCTCCTCCCCCCATCCATCCTTCTCCCCTCACCTTCCCCGGGGACAGTAAAGAACGCCGGGACCTTGCGGACAGCTGCCCCGAGCGCCAGGCGGGACGAGCCGAGCAAGATTAAAACCTCAAGGCGGCGGATGCTAAGTCACTCAGAATAGAGTTTTCACGTGTCAGTGTTTCCATTCAGCCACTTTCAGGCTTCTGGGGAAAGGGCAGGCGTGCGGGAGTGCGAGTCTACACGGTCGTCAATGGTGTGTTACGTGGCAGGGGAAGGAGGTGTCGCGGCAGATGCGGGCGGCGGGGGGCTCTGCCTGCGGGGTCCCCTTCCCGCGGGGCCGTCGGGACCGGGGGGGAGGGTGGCCACGGAGGGGGTGGGGGAGGGGCCCGCGGAGAGGGGCTCGTTCCCGGGCCGGGCGGGGCGGGACGCTTCCCGAGGCTGCAGGAGGGGCCGCTCCCTCCCTCCTGCCGCCCGGCCGGCCGGCCCCCAGCGCGCGGCCCCAAGCTCGCTCAGACTCAGCAGTTACTTCGCGAACCCCGAGCCCCCGGTGCAATCCAATCTCAGGGTTGTAATGGACCTGAAAGTTAGGCCACCGTTCCTCTGGGCCCCGGGGACTGTAGGGCGGGGAAGCCGGGAGGGGCGCCTGCACGGAGTCCGGCGAAGGCCGGGGGCTTCTGGAAAGTTTGGTCGAGTTTGAAATCCAGTGCGCGCGCTCCCCTTCCCCGGTCTTTCCCTCTCTGCTGTGCAAGGATGAGGGTCGGAGAGGAGGGCGTAAGGATCGGGGTGATCAACGTGAGGCGGCAGTGAAAACGGGTGGAAGACGGCTCGTCCCGCCTCCCTGAGAAATGCAGAAATCTCTCTCTTTTGGCAAAGAAACAGCTCTCCCGGCAGGTCCACAGAATTAGAGCGTCGCAGCTGTTGTGGCCAGAACTTCGCAGCCTGGATACTTGGGCAGAGAGGAGCCGCCGCTCGCTCACCGCAGCTCCCTCTTCCCCACTCCTCAGCGCTTTCAGTTTGCAGTGTGTTTCCCCTTTACACAGAGCACCACTCCCCGCCACCTCCCGCCCCCAGCGTGCTTTTGCTGGAAACGGTTACTCCTCTTAGAAATTGGAAAATCGATACCAGTTTAGCCTCTTCCGTGAGATGGTGCACTGTCTAACCTTACAGGGAGGGAAACGGCCGAAGGCATGACTCCAGCCCCTGGAGAATTTTACGCAGAAATTTACAATGAACTGTACTCAAGAGCGCTGCTGAAACACACTTTGGTTTACTAGCACTGCTATAAACCCAAGACACATCTCTCACATACTCTCTGTTTGGTTGTGGTTGCGGTTTGGTTAAACGATTGATCAGAAGCTTGCACGGTGGGTGTTTATTCTTCCAGTTTTCTTGAACCAAATCTTGGATGGCTTCCTGATAGTTTTCAGATGCCATTTGCGGCACAGACAGATTTCATATGCCTACTGCAGATTGTCTTCAAAGTTCTAGTTTAAAGAGCATTATGTAAGCCTCTTTCTATTTACATAAGAGCTTTAACTCAAACCTCTCAGAAAACCAGTTATTACCAACTGAAACCCATCCAGGGGAGCAGTATAACCGACCTGTATCTTTATGACACTCTCAAGAACAGCAGTAGTTCATTCTTCTTGAAAAAAGGAAAAAGTAGGTGTAACAAAGAATTGGAGTATTTTGCATTTTTATTCAGCTTGGCTTTATATAATTTGAGCATCATTCTTAAGCTTAATTCAGACAGTGGGGACCATTTATAGGATACACTTTTTCTCCATGTGGTCAGCATTTATCTAGGCCACAGAGCTGGCCGGGCCTCCGTCAAGTTTAATCCCAAATGTGAGAACAAGTTCTAGTTAGTAGAATCAATTAAGTGCAAATTTAACTAAATTCTAAATTATTAAAAGGATTCATGAATACACCATCATGGTAAACAAAAGTCAAGCAATAATAAAATATATAGAATAAAATGTAAATTTTCTTTTCCACTACCTTCACCTTCATCACATTTCCTTTCCCTTAGGTAACCACTGCTGATAGTTTGAGTTCCTTCCTTTCTCTCTCTGTCTCTTTTTCCACCTACTTACTAAACTTTTGGGAAGATTTTTATTGTTATACATTGTTATAATTCCCTTTAGGAAGATGGGGCCTGGTGAGATAAGAAACTTAGTAATGAAGAGTTCAAGTTTGGGACGCTCTAAAGAAGGAAAATATCTTGTTCCAAATGACGTGGGAAGCTAGCTTTGGGGTATTGCTCTCTCACTGTTGCTGCATTAGCTGGAAAAAAACAAAACAAAACAAAACGTCATTTAGGAACTAGCACTTCCATGTCAATAGAAAAGATCAACAAACGTTCTGGGAACATCTTTGTTTAACTATTAGAAGCTAGAAATATTTCAAGAAGGTTCTTAGAATCTGAGGTTCTTTCTGGTGAGCATTTTCCATTTAAACAATCTCCCCTCTCCCTGCAGACCCAGGACAGATGCTGTTCTACAGCCATGTCTCTAACATGGAACTTGTCTTGTTAGGGGAAGGGACTAGATTCCCAAACATCCTCTCAGCGGATACCCTTTCTAACACACAATTAAGTGTGTTGTGATTAACGTTGTTACCGAGAGAAATTGTGAATCAGATAGGCTGTGTCTCGAATGTCCTGTCACCTGCCACCCTTTTCACTTTGCCCCATCACCCTGATCATACAGTTCCAGGTCTGCCCTTTGTGATATTTTAGCCTGTTTAGACTCTTTCCTCGGAGGGACTCCTCACTTGTTGCCTTCCCTGTCATCATCCATCTGACAAGGTAATCAATGTCAAGGTGTTAAAAGCTGATACAATGCTAAGAGGTATTTACATATTTTTCCAAAGCAGCTTGGAGGGTCCATGTTATAGGCCCCAAACAATGAATCTCAGTAGTGGAATTGGAATTTAAGACTGTGGTTGGCAGATGGGGAAGATATTTTAGGCAAGAGGAATTTGCAGCATTCCTAAAATATAGCCACATAGCCATGAGTCACCTTCTTTGTCCTCTCTTTAAAGACCAGCTCTACCTCTGTGATCTACCCAGATATGAAATTTCTACTGGAAAACAGTGCCATTGTAGAATTCTTTATTAGTAATTGGGCAGTGTTGGAACTGTTTTAATGGGATTGGTGTTGTAGTGAAGAATTTGCTTTTAGTAACAGGTTCCATGGGACCGACCCCATGATCTGGGGAGAATGACCTATGTTTGGCCAATGAAAGTATTTGCACCCTATAGTGATTGGTTCAGGAAAGGCACATGACTGGAGCAGGCCAATTAGGGCCAATGAATATCAGCCTCATAATTTTGGCTAAAATGGTGAGGAAGAAGGAGAAAAAAGTTAAATCTCTGGTTACCCTATATGCTAAGGTATAAGTATTCATCCTCTAGGAGCTCTGTTGTGAAGAGGAGATACTTGAAAGAAACCAATACAGAGAAAAGCAAACGACAGAGTAACGTAAGATGATATAATCAAGCCCTTGGATTCAGCTGTGCCTAAAGTCTACCCTTGGATTCTTTTGTTATACAAGCCAAGAAATCACGCTTTTTTCCCCTGAAGTTAGTTTGAGTTTCTGTCGCTTGAAATTGAAACAGCCATGACTCTTTCATGATTCTCATGCTCTTAAGGGCAGAGGGTTAAGTTAATCATACATCTCAGTTCATGGCACAGCAACATCGTTGGGTCATGCAAAGCCCTTCTCATATCTATCTTCCTCCCTCCCTCCCTCCTTTCTTCCCTTCCTTCCTTCCTTCCTTCCCTCCTTCTTCCCTTCTCCTTTATCCCCATACCTCACTCAGATCCCTGTCTTTCTCATAGGTCACCATTCTAATATGTTTGTATGTATTTTTCTTTTTTCTTTCTCTTTTTAAATCTCAAACTCCTAATTTATCCCTTCCCCACCCTTTCCCTCCCAATTTGTTACCATAAGTTTGTTTTCTATGTCTGTGAGTCTGTTTCTGATTTGTAAATAAGTTCATTTGTATCATATTTTGGAGTCCACATATAAGTGATATCATATAATACTTGTCTTTCTCTTTCTGACTTACTTCACTTAGTATGATAATCTCTAGGTCCATCCATGTTGCTGAAAATGGCATTATTTCTAACTTTCTTTTTTATGGCTGGCTAATATTCCACTGTATATATGTCCATTGGACATTAAGGTTGCTTCCATATCTTGGCTATTGTAAACAGTATTGCAATGAACATTGGGGTGCACGTACCTTTTCAAATTATAGTTTTCTCTGGATATATGCTCAGGAATGGGATTGCTGGATCTTATGGTAGTTCTATTTTTACCTTTTTAAAGAACTTTCATACTGTTTTCCATAGTGGCTGCACCAGTTTACATTCCCACCAAGAATTCCACGTGTTCGTGAAAATACACGTTGTTTTTCTGAAGGAATTATTTTCAATTCATGTAAATGACATTGTGTTGAAAATCTCCTTCTGTTTCTTGCATTTTCACTCAGTACTGTATATTTAATATTTATTTATGCTGCTTTGTGTACATCTAATCTGTTGCTTATAATTGCTTCATAGTTCTCTCTCGTGTGTGTATCTGTCAAGCTTCAGTAGGTAAAGAAGAAACCACACTAGGTATTTCAACAAATAATTTAACTTACGGGTTTGATTACACAGGTGTTGGAGAACTGAAAATGCAAAAAGCAAAAACTAATGAATAATAGAGGTAATAATTGCAGTAAAAAGTAGGGCTGGGGGAGTAAATATGAGAGATTGAGGCTACTAAAACTTTAGAGTTCGGAGGAGGGGCCCCAGGGAGAGGGGATTCAGACCTCTGTAGAGAGAGTGCTGCTCAGCTAGTCTTAATACCTTGAGGTAAGAGGAATAGTCTGGAAGAGTTGAGACTCAAAACTCAGGAGGCTTTGGCAGCTGTTGCTGGTGCTTCCAAGGGAACCAGGGCTGATGAGGCTGCTTCAGAAGTGCCAAAAAAAGTTGGAAGTTGAGACAAACTGCTGTGGCCAGGGTGAAGTACCTTTGCTTGGATGATACCGAGAGGAAGAACAAGCAGATAAGAAGGACCAAACCTCTCTGCGCTCTCCCTGTCTTCTGATCTCTCTCTAGGATCTCTTTTGACAGAATTTAATAAGGATCCAACTGACAAAGTAATCTAAAGAATCTCAGCCCTAGTTTTACAAAGTAAGATCTACAAGGGGAAAAACTGGATTTAAAGGACAATGGTGTAATACTGTTTCTACACATATCAGAACTTTTATACAAGAACTTTATGCTTCCGCCTAGTAAGGTGCAACTATTCTTCACAAGATGCTCTAACCCTCTCATCACCGCCCTCCAACCTGCCCCCCCGACATAGGAGACCTAATTTTCCAACAGGTATTGTTTCCATGTATGGGCCAATAATTACTCTTGTATTTCAGTTACAAAAACACTAAATTACAAATTTAACTAACACCAACGTTCCTTATATAAAGTAATAGGAAAATAGAAATAAAAATATATATAAGGAAGGAAGATAAAAATATATAGCTGCTACTACTGTCCGTGTTTCTACAACGGGTCACAAGGCTATAGTTGATAGTTCTAACTTTCTTTTTCCAGGACCCATTCCATGTTTCTTTGGCTTTCAGCTGGTACTTCAGCTAGTTTTGTACCTGGCCAAAGGACCCCTACTTTCATTTATGTAAGATTTTAATCCTCAGTTGTTCTGTCTTTTTTTATTATTATTATTACTTTGGTTTTCCATTAACTTTCATTCTTGGAAATGTAAGTTCTAAGAGGCAACCCAATGAGTCTCCTATTTTCACTACCTGCATTTTGTGGCAGCAGGATCAGTCAGGATCAGTCAACCTAGTCATTAGAGCAATCCCCTTCTTTGCCTATTGGCTCAATGACATAAGGAACCAAGAAATGGACAAGCTGACAGAGTCAACTTTCAGTTCAGTGGAATAATTGTTATGTCTATTGGTATAAACGTTCTTCCTGTGGGAACTAAGACCTCTAAACCAGCAGAGCACAAAGTTGTGAGTATGGAAAGCAAAACTTCTGCAGCCTTACCTGCAATGGAGGCCATTTGGTGAGCAGATGTCTTCACACTCTGTGCTCATTCTATAGGTCTAGCCACAAAACTCTTCCCTAGTCAATAGTCCTACCTTGTCCTTAACTGTCAAACCAAACTATTAGTCACTGCCTATAAGCCAGATGCATGTCTCTGGCCATATCCAGTCCTGACAAAGGCGGCAAATATACTGCTCTAATTTCTGCCCATTAGGTGGATTTCTCTTCACCACGATCTTTCAGGGACAGTCCTGATTGGGGCTATAATGTGAAAGGTGTCTGCTTCTGACAACTGAGTGGTGCCCACTCATTTAATCAGAAAGATTCAGTTAATCTTTCTGATTAGATCAAAATAACTGATTAGGAGCCCTAATTACCTCAGCAAAACCCCTTTCCCTTTGACACACAAAATAATGTAATCGTGGAACTGCCATCCCACCATATTCTCTGGTCCCACCCATAGACAAGGGGAGGGAATTGTACAATAATATGGGTCAGTGGGAGTCATCCTACATACTACATACATGCTATTAAAAAAAAGTTTTCACTCAGCATTGTCTTAAGTATCCATCTGTGCTCTTATGTTCACATCTTTTGTGTTGCTTCTAATTGCTGTATGGCTCCTCCTATGTCCTCAGGTTTTACTTTTCTACTCTCCCAGTTATGGATACTCAGATAGCTTCTAACTCGTTGCCACTACAAATAATGCTACACTGACCAGCTTATTATCGATACATGTTTCCTCATGGACTTTTGTGAGAGTTTCATATATATGTATACACACACACACACACACACACTTTTTTTTCATAATCCAGACATCCAGGGGGAAATTTCTGCATCACAAGTTATTTAAATACTTAATGTGACTGAATACTGTGTCAGATTGTTTTCCCAAATGGCTACACCAGTCTACATTACACCAGCAGTCTATGATGATTCCTCTATCCCAGGGAGATCATGTGATATATTTCCAAATGGAGACACTTTTGAAATGAAAACAGATATTAATAATTATGATGGACAATAAGTGTAAACTAGGACTGTTTCAGACAAATTGCTCTATCCCAACATCCAGGCCAACTCGATGTTATCCAGCTTTCCTATTTCTGCCAATCTATATGTATGAAGGTGTATCTCCCTTTTATTTTATTTTGTTTTTCTCTGATTATGTTTAAGCATATTTTTCATGCTTGGGTTTTCTTTTTTGTAAATTACCCATTTATATCCATTGTGCATCTTTCTTTGGTTGGGATTGCTACAGGAATTCCTTGTACATTCTAGATATAGTAATTATTAGTTATTGACATTGTTGACATCTTCACCCTTTCTGCTTCCTGCCTATTAACTTCATCCAAAGTGTTCTTCATCAAACAAAAATCTTTAATTTTAATGTAATCATATGCATCAGCAAGGTGGCTACAGAGATATGCCATTCAACTCCCTCTTCAAGGAGAGAAATTTTACCCCAGCTGCTGGGGGTGGTATTAGTAGACACACTTTAGTTCTCAGCCACTAATGGCCTCAAATGGATTCTCAATTCTATTCCATTGGCATTTATGTCTATCCCTATGTCAGTACCACACTGTTTTGATTACTGTAGTTTTGTAGTAAGTTTTGAATTGAGACGTGTGATTGCTGCAATTTTGTTCTTCTTTCTTGAGATTGTTTTGGGTATTCTGTGTTCCTTGCAATTCCAAGTGCATTTTAGAATCAACTTTACCATTTCTGAAAAAAAGGCAGTTGAAATTTTAACAGGGATTGCATTGATTTGCAGATCAGTTTGGAGAATGTTGCCATTTTAACAATATTAATTCTTCTAAGTCATAAATATGGTGTATCTTTTCATTTATTTAGATCTTCTGTAAGTTCTTTTAACAATGCTTTGTAGTTTTAGTGAACACATCTTGTACTTTGGTTAAATGTATTTCTAAGTATTTTATTCTTTTTAATGCTATTGTAAGTGAAATATTTTTCTTCATTTCATTTTTTTTCTTAATTTCATTTTTACATTATCATTGCTGGTGTACAGGAATGCAATTGATTTTTATATATTGATCTTGTACAATCTTGTATCCTGCAACTTTTTGAATTCATTTATTAGTTCCAATAATTCTTTTCTTACTATTTTCTACATATAAGATCATATCACCTATGAACAGAGATAATTTTACTTCCTCCTTTTCAATATGGATGACTTTTATTTATTTTTCTTGCCTAATTCCCTTGGGTAGAACTTCTAATACAATGTAAGTAGAAGTGGTGAGAGCATACATCCTTGTCTTGTTTCTGATCTTGAAGGAAAGCTTTCAGTCTTTCAGCATTAAGTATGATGTTAGGTGTGGGTTTTTTACAGATGCCCTTTGTCAACTTGAGAAAGGTCCTTGTTTGTTCAGTGGTTTTATCATGAAAGGGTGATGGATTTTGTCAAATAACTTTTCTATGTCTATTGAGACAATCATGGGTGTTTTCCTACCTTTAATCTATTAATATGGTGCATTGATTGATTCTCATATGTTGGACCAACCTTGCACTCCTGGAATAAATCCCACTTAGTCATGGTGTACACTCATTTAATATGCTCCTGGATTGAGTTAACTAGTATTTGTTGAGGATTTTTACATCTATATTCATAAAGGATATAGGTCTGTAGTTTGCTTGTGATGCCTTTGTCTATCTTCGGTATCAGGGTAATACTGGCTTCATAGAATGAGTTAGGAAGTATTGCCTCTTATTCTATTTTTTGGAAGAGTTTGAGAAGGCTTGATGGTAATTCTTCAAACGTTTCGTAGAATTCATCAGTGAATTTTTTCATTGATTATTAAGATCACTTTGCATGGTATCAGCTTGAATGATTATTTGTACATTCCTGCACTACTATGCAAAGTGAGGACTGCCCCTGTGTGTGTGTGTGTGTGTGTGTGTGTGTGTATTTTGTGGTACACAGGAGCAGACTCTAAATAGGGTATATATCAGTTCTCAGTTCATAATTATGAGAAGAACTTCAGATCTATTCTAATAGCTGACCCAGTAAGATCTGCTCTTCAATAACTTTGCTAAGTTAAGTTCAGCTGGGCCATCAATCTTACTATGCTAGGCATTTGTACAATAACATAATTGCATAATAGGATGTCAAAATTCCAGTAGGTGGAACTAGTGGCTCTCTAAGGAAAATAAATCAATTTATTGTATAGATGTAGTTACCATGAAATCATCATTATTCAAACACTTGGCAGATTTTATGTTTTGGTTTTTATTTTATATATGTGTTTAATTTTAACTTTGCTTTCATAATAATTTGTACTTACACACACAACTTCCTGTGAGAATTTCCTTTTAAATGTCATGTAATTCTATCAAAATATTAAAAGGATATGAATTTACCAAGATGTATAAATAAAATAATGAGAGAATAAATAAATATACACATGTGCTTTTAAGCTATTTTATGTGCTGAAGAAAGAATTTTGCAGGATAGATTCAGTAAATATTTCACCTTCAAAAATGAGAGTCTCGGGCTTCCCTGGTGGCGCAGTGGTTGGGAGTCCGCCTGCCGGTGCAGGGGACGCGGGTTCGTGCCCCGGTCTGGGAGGATCCCACGTGCCGCGGAGCGGCTGGGCCCGTGAGCCGTGGCCACTGAGCCTGCGCCTCCGGAGCCTGTGCTCCTCAAGGGGAGAGGCCACAACAGTGAGAGGCCCGCATACCGCAAAAAAAAAAAAAAAAAAAAAAAGAGAGTCTCTCTGGCTTTGTCTCCCAGAATTCAGGAACATTCTAGCCGTATTTAGCCCAGGAGAGCAAGTAAATCTCATCTAATTCACACTGTGGATGGGGGGAACATAAGAGCAAGCATTCACTGAAACTGGAAGCAGGCATCACTGGCTACTCAGGACAGTTTATAATAAATGGCCATCCAGTAAAGGATGCTTTGTTTGTTTGTTTTTTGTTTTTGTTTTTTGCGGTACGTGGGCCTCTCACTGTTGTGGCCTCTCCTGTTGCAGACGCGCAGGCTCAGCAGCCATGGCTCACGGGCCTGCCGCTCTGCGGCATGTGGGATCTTCCCGGACCGGGGCACGAACCCGTGTCCCCTGCATCGGCAGGTGGACTCTCAACCCCTGAGCCACCAGGGAAGCCCCGGATGCATTGTTTACATTAGTGTTCATGAGCTGTGAGCCTGGCCTCCTTGGATGATGTGCTCAGCTCTTCCAGGAGAGCCCAAGGGGGTCTAGTTAAAAGCCAAAAAGGATGTATTTTCCCACTTGCTTCATGAGTTTCTCAGAGTAATCGGTCAAGGCCAAATTGTCTGTCGTACACTGACTACTAAGTACGTAGTTCTATATTTATGGAGTTAGCACACAATACATATGGAAGTGGAACTCTTTGTTCTCTTCTTTCACTGGAAACACATGAGCAAAATCTAATCTTCTCTTAACTATCTTCTTCTATTTAAAAATTTAAAAAAATTTAATTGACCAAGAAAACTCTTTTCTTCTATTTCATGTTAAATTATTTCAAACACACATTGAGCTCTCATATATGCCAAGGGATGTAAAGGTGAATGAGACACTGTGTTAGGAGATGGGGATAGAAAACAAATACAACTCTGTGGTTCTCTCGATGAGCTCACAGACTGCAGGGGGAGGATGGATAGGGAAATATTAGTGTGGTCTGTGACATCTTCACTCATTTACTGACTAAATTTACCTGCTCATTCTATGTAACATGCCCACACACCAGTGCTAAGCCTCTAAAGCAGTGGTTCTCAACCTTGGTTCGCATTAGGAGAATCTCTTGGGAAACTTAAGAAAAATGTCTTGGTTCATCCTCAGAAATAATGGTTTAAGTTTTTTAAATGCAGCTTGGGCGCTGGGACTGGGAACAATGCCCCAGGAGATTCTAATTGCCCTCAACGTTGAGAACCACTGCTCTAAAAGAGAAAGATATGCTTCCTTTCTTCAGGGAACTCACAATCTCAAGAGAGAAACAGACAAGTAACCAATTACAATGCAGTGTGAAAAGCCTTATGATAGATGTGAGTGTGGGGAGCTATGGTCCTTCTTCCCATTTTACAAATGAAGAATCTGAGGGTTTCACATGTTAGTGGTTTTGACCAGCATCATGGATTGAGCATGTAGGTGATAGTGTCAGGACAGAAACCTAGATCAGTCAGATCAGCTCACTACACTAACTCCCAGTAAAAGGAAACTCTACTTCCCAATAGAAGGAAAAGATAAAAACCAGGATTTATTTTCATTATTTTACAAGGGAGTTCACAGTGTTCTAACATGGATAAAGTGCTCACATGAATTTCTAAAGGTTTGCAGGTGCAAACTATAACAATGATAAAAATACTGTCATGATTCCAAGTTCTCAAAATATTTACTAAATTAGATACCTGTAATGTGAGGAAACCATGCAAAGGCAACATTTTTGCATCATGATTCCTATGTCTCTCAGAATATCCACCTCACACAGTTGGGCAATGTTTATTTACTTAACATTCTCATGATATGCTAATAGTGAATACAATTCTGGACTTTAGGGTGGAGGCCTCTCTGATAATCTGACCCATAATGATTAAACCTTGAACTATACAACACCATGTACTTTGGACATCTCCCAGACCTTCTTAAAAGTGCCGTTCTAGGTAGGCTTTCTTGCTTTCCCAGAGACTTCACAGCATCCTCTTATTTTTATGCAGGAAACTGTAAAAATCTGAATGCAAAGTTTCTGTTTATCCTATTTTAGGCTTTTTTTTTATAGTTTTTCTTTAGGAAAACTTTGCCTGTGGAAAAACATCTCAGCTCATCATAAAAAGGGTATATGCAGGCAAAAAGCAAAAGAACTTTTCTACATTTTGTACTGATGTTTTATACATCAGTGAGGTTGTGCCTGGTATGTCTAAATTGAAAAGAAAAAAACTGAAGCAGCATCTCTGCAATGATCATCTGGAGGTTTCCTGAGTAAGGATTATTAGCTAAACTCTAGAAGAAACCCCTAGCCCTTGCCAAAACAAGGCTGGAGGTGGAGCTGACCAAAAAAAAAAAGAAGAAATAAAGCAGAATTTTCTATCCAGATTGCAGCAGCAACCCAATCTAGGTAGAGATTCAATTTCTAAAAGTGAGTTTAAAAAGAAAAAACCCCACTGATGCAAATATTTTATGAGAATAAACATTTGAGTGTCATTGAGATATTTAATAGTTATATTAGAATGCTTTTGATTTGGAGATTTCGGAATGTCTGAAACTTAAAAATATCACAATGATTCAAATTATGCATGTCTGTAGGGTTTTTTTTAAATGTCATATAGCTATTCTGTTTTTATCTGTGAGACTCTGTTGAAGTTCTATGGAGCTGATTGTATGAAAAGGTCCTACAAAGTTCAAGATAAATTTTCTTCCCTAGATCTCATAATAATAATAAGCAAAAGTTACTGCTTTTGGTAATTATATGTAATAAAACTTTAGTTATTTCCATCTATTGGTTTATATATATAAACCAGCTTCTTTTGGAGCCACACCCAGGAAGCAGATGTCTGGTTTTGTTGTTATCTCAAAGAGACTGGGGCCCGCATGAAATTTAACGTGGGTAACTCAGCATGAGATGCTCCACGATGCGCATCTGATTCTGAGGAAGTATTTTACGGAGTATGAAAGAGCTCTTCTAGGATATAAGGTTATACGTGGGATACAGAGCTTGCCTTATCTGCAAATTATGTGTGTAACTGGGCTGTTGTGTAGCCAAGTTCCTACTGATCACAGCCCTCTGTATCAGCAAGGATGTACGTAGTGACTCTCAACCCCAACTGTCTTAACCATAAGAAACTTCTGTTATCCTATGTACCAAGAAATCCTGAGCCAGGTTAGCTCAAGTGCTGTTAATTCATTGGTTCATTGATTCATTAAGAACCCACGTTCTTGTCATCTTTTTTTCTCAGCTACCTCTAGTTTTGTCCCCAGCTAGCTTCCCTCAGGGTTACAAAACGGTTGGCGCAGTTCCGGGCATAACATAAGATATCACAATGTCCAATAGTAGAGGAAGGATGTTTCACCCCACATGTCTCTTTATTGAGAGGAAATGAAATTTTCCTGAAGTCCCCAGCAGACTACATCCATAGACTGGCATTCAGTGATGTGCACATTCCTGAACCAGGTACTAGCAAAGGAAACAGGATTATCCTAATTGGATTCCTCATCAAGATTTATCCTGAGTCATATGGGGAGGATGGCCACTTGAACTGATTTGGGGCCACCCCTGGTAAGGGTGAAAGTGAATGACTGTTAGCTGGGCAAAAACGGGTGGCTTTCTGGGGATTATAAAGAAAGTGGTGGAGGAGAGTGAGAGGGGAAAAAAAAAAACAGTTCAAGGAAATAAGACTCAGAGATGATTCTTTATAGGAACAGATGGACTTACAGCTATAGGAAGCAGGTGGCAACGGAGTAGAAGGACTCTATTTTTAGCCACCCTAAGTGGGCCTCTATGCATACCAGGTCAGGAATGTGGGTAAAACAGAAAGAGAATTTGGAAACTGCCTGTACCGGTCACTGAATTGGTGTCCATTTTGGTTTTTGGATAATTAAGCCAATTAAGATGATTTTACAATAAATCAAGATGAGGGTGCAGTGTTTAAGTGACTTGCTCAGGTTTACATGATACATTCGATTATTCCCTCCAATCTGGTAACAGACATGGGAATGGTCTCTTGTGAATGCTTAATTCTCCACCATCATTTGTTCATTCATTTCTTCACAAGTACTTATTGAGCACATATGTGCCAGGTGCCCTTTTAGGCTCTGGAGCTAATATTAAACTCTGGATAGAAAGTCTATGTCCACATGAATCCTACATTCTAGAGGGAGAAATAAACAAGTAATCAAATAAATATATAAAGAATAGATCGTGATAAGTTCTATGGAGAAAAATAAAGCAATGTAAGGTAGGCTGAGGCAAGTTTGGTATTTTTATATGGTATATTCAGTAAAGACCTTATTAAAAGAGTATTTGATCAGAGACTACAGGGAGGGAGTGGCCATGAGGATATCTAGGGGAGGAATGTTCCAGACAGAGGAAATGGAAGATACAAAGATCCTGAAGTAGGAGCTGACTTGAAGGCCAAGAAGGCCAGTGTGGCTGAAGCAGAGAAAAGAAGGTGGGGAGTAACGAGGGATGAGTTGAAAGCAGTCACAGATCATACAGGGCATTGTCGGCCAGTGGTTCTCAAAGTGTGGTCCTTAAATCAGCAGTATCAGCACCTCCCAGGACTTGTTAGAGATGCAAATTACAGTCCCGCACCTCAGCTTTCTGAATCAAGAAGCTCTGGGATGGGGCCCAGTGATCTGTGTTTTAACAAGACTCCAGGTGTTCCTGTTTCTGTTGCAGCTCAAGTTCGAGACCCAGGGTTGGAAGCTATGGTAAGGACTTTGGATTTTATTCTGAGAGAAATGGGGAGTCATTGAAGGGTTTTAAGCACAGGACATAACCAGATTTCCATTTACAAATGATCACTCTGGCTGCTTTGTAAAAAACAAACTATAGTGAGGCAAAGGAAAGAAGCAAAGAAATCAGTCGGAGATACTGTCATTGTCTGAGCAAGAAGTGATGGCTTGGACTGGAATTGTGGTCGAGGTGGTGAGAAGTGGTTGGATTCTGCATATGTTTTGAAGACAGAGCCAACAAAAATTGCTGATGGAATATATGTGATGTGAGAGAGTTAGAGAATAGATAAGAATGACTCTAAAGTTTTTGGACTGAGCAATTGGAAGGATGGAATAGCTCTTCATGGAGATGCAAAAAACAAAACAAAACAAAACTGTAGGTGTGGGTGGTTTAAGGGTTAAAATGAGGAGTGTGGTTTGGGGATAAAACTTGGGAGTTGTCAGGGCATATGGGCTATTTCAAGCAATGGGTCCGGATGAGATCATTTAGGGGATGAGTGTAGACGGAGAAGAAGTCTTAGAGCTGAGCCCTGAATATTTAGAGGCTGGAGATGAGGAGAAGCCAGCAAAGGAGACTGAGAAAGAGTAATCAGTGAGACTGGAGGAGAAAGAAAGGATGGTGCCCTTGAAGCCAAATTCAGAAAGTGATTGAAGAAAAAGGGAGCTGGAGCAGGGCTGAGATAGGGTGGGGAGAGCCAGGCGCTTGCCTCGGGTGCAAAATTTAAAGGAGGTACCAAGAAACTCAGAAATCAAATAATTAATATCTCAATGAAATATTTAAAATAAAATTCTATAAAAAAATTCCATGATAAACAAACTATCACAATTTAAATAAAGACAAGATCTGACCCTACACTCACACCACTTAACTTATGCCTCTCACCTTGGTCCTGGCCTGGCCAGATCCTGTCTTTATCTAAAATTTTGATATTTGGTTCATCAGGATGGGTTTGTTTTGCATTTACATTGAAATATTATTTTCATTGTTTGGGCACCTCCTTAAAATTTGCACCTATAATGAGTGCCTCACTTCTCTCAGGGTAAGATAGAGACAGAGGATGTATTGGGTTCAGGAATCCAGAGTCAGTGGTGATTCTGATGAAAGCTGGCTCAGTGGTGTTGTGAGGAAATGTATAACTGGGGAGGGTTCGAGGGGGAACGGGAGGAGAAGAATTGAAGATAGTGAACCCAGGCTATTCTTTTAAGGAGTTTTGCTATGAAAGAGGAACAGAGAAATGGACATTAGTCACAGGGCATGTGGGTTCTAGCACAGGTTCTATTTCACATAGAGACTATTACAGCACGTTTGTATGCAGAGAGAATGACAGAAAAGTTGGAGGGTTGATAATCTAGAAGAAGGGATGCGTACCGTAAACAGCACCAGATGCTGGACACCTGTGTATGCGAATGTGCTGATGCGGGAGGGGGCCCATGGCTTGGAGTGAGGACAGGGATGTCTTTTCAGTTTTACTAGAAGCAAATCAAGTCAGCTTATCAAAGGACAAATATAAGAAAATATGAATTCTTAAAGAGGAAAGGAGGTTTAAGAAGGGAAAAATAACACTAAAGTACAGTGGTTATGATAGTGAGCATAGCTGTACTGTAAGTTTTCTGGCAGCAAAGGCAATAGGGAGATGATATAAGTTACTTAGCTCATTATGGAGAGGAGGAAATACAACTGTCCCTCGGTGCAGGTGATGTTCCTATAACTGACCCCTGTAACTATTGTATATGTGGCATGAGTAACAGAAGGGGCAAATATCCTTAGCAAATATTGCTTCACCCAGACAGAAGTGTGATCAATGTGGATCATTCTTGTGCTGTCCTTTGAGAAAGAGCCACGTCCCATGCTACAAAGGCAAGTTGCCTAAGTATTTAACCTCTTGATATTTAATAAGATGAAACTCTAGAACTTAGACTCTGGAGGTGCAGGCAGAGGAGCTTTTTTTTTTTTTTTTTTTTTTTTTTTTTTTTTTTTTTGCGGTATGCGGGCCTCTCACTGTTGTGGCCTCTGCCGTTGCGGAGCACAGGCTCCGGACGCGCAGGCTCAGCGGCCATGGCTCACGGGCCCAGCTGCTCCGCGGCATGTGGGATCTTCCCGGACCGGGGCACGAACCCGTGTCCCCTGCATTGGCAGGCGGACTCTCAACCGCTGCGCCACCAGGGAAGCCCATGGAGGAGCATTCTTAAATTTACTTTCTGTCTATTGGGTTTTTGATTGAATCTCACTGTCAAACACAGCAAGGTGATTCTATCAAGCTTGGCAAACATCAGCCCTGCTCCACTGTGGATTAAGGATAGAACTCACCTCTATGGGAACCAAGTGGTGTTATCCACACATTTATGAAAGTTAAGGAGGCTGCTTTGTGTCCTTGCCCTCATGTGAGGTCTCTGCACTTTCACTTGGAGGGTCATCGGCAGACCTGTGGGCAAAGCCAGGGTTTTCCTCGGAAAGACATTTGAAACAGTGTTTCATTAAGCCCACCCAAGGAGTATGGCAGAGATGACTTTAGCTTTAGTGTTTTTCAGAGAGGGTGTTACCAGATATCCACAGCCATATCAAAATGTTAGGTTTTACAGTGTACACTCAGCATCTCGAAATCCTGACCGGCCTCCCAGGGTTACAGAACACACCCCTTAGAAGATAGAATGAATTGGACTCATGTATGGAATTATTTGTTATTGATCTCTTAAAGGTAGGAGGATATCAGCCCAGAATTGTAATTTTCATTTAACAAATTTTTTTAGTTTAATTATTCCTGAAAGTAAGTGGCTACTAGGATCACTTGGTACTGAAGAAAATAGCCATTTGGTGTTTCGTTCAGTCAAGTAAGCAAACACCACAATTAAAATATAGTTAGTCAAATTAAATGTTTTGTTTTGTATAAACCAAATAAATACACACTGACCAAATGGTTCAAATTTCAGCCTGTGGGGTTAGTGACAAGTAAATCCAACCAGAGCATGGGTCTCCAATGCCCTTTTCCCTTCCTTTTTCTGCCATCAGTGCAGAAACTCTGCTAGGAGAATGGGCGGAGGAAATACAGCCAGAGTAACTGAGAGCCAGCCTGCCCAGGGAAGCCCGGACCGATCAAAGAAGGTAGAGGGAAGGAGTGAAGTCTCGGGGCTGTGCTGGGTGACGAGAGGGGAGACAGAGTGCCCGGGAGCCCAGAGAAGTGTCATAGGGTTAAACTAGTACAGACACTAAGGTTCTACTTGGGAGGGATCACACACTGCTATCCTGGGCTTAACGTGCCAGGATCTTTATGAAATCATGAAGAAGTCCTGTCTTAAAAGGGGAAACTATTCAAATCTCTGGTCTCAGAGATGATGATTCATCTCTAAGTCATTTTATACTTTTGAAATTTGTCAGTGATATAATGGGAGCAAAGTTTTTCCCGTAAAGAAGACATAGGCTGTTTGTTCCTTGCAGAGGAAGTGAAAAATGAGGAAACCATCTGGCATTTGCTCAAAATATCTAGATAATTGAGGCCAAAGTATCTTTTAGCTTAATTTTATATCAATGAACATCCTTCATGCCCCCTTCCACATTTGCTGGGTAGAAAGTATCTTAAGGAAAGAGCCTGAAATTGTCTAGGAAGAATTTTGAAATACAATGGCTATTAATACTATTGGATTGTGTTCTCTATCCCTAGCAATTCTGCTATTGTTGAATTTAATATACATGTGTATATATATTAATTAAAGAGATAGTCTTTAAGAATCATTGTAGATTGAAAACTCCTACCTTTATTGAAAATTTCATTGCATTGATCAGATAGTTTTCACAGGCGATGTGATCTCTCTGTTATCTCTTGAAATTTGCATTTCAAAGCTGATAGACTAAGTGAGATGAAGTTGATGTCCTTTCTGTACAATAGAGAAGTAGAATGAATCTCTGCTGGAGAAAGATTATTTACTGCTAAGTTTATTTAATAAATTTAATTTTGCCTTTCTAATTCAGAATCCTATGTCTTGTATCACATATTAAAAGCTTCACATTTCTTAGGGAAACAGAATCATATTTAAAAGACAATTAATAGCTGTTTTATCCCCTCTACATAAGTGTATAAAGTATCGTTTTATTATTCATTAAAAAATATTTTGTGATATCTTCTTGTGTTAAAAGATGAGTATCATCTTTAATTCCTAGTGTTAATCTGGAGTTTTCATTCCTAGTTTTCATCTTCTACAAAGTGTATGCTACTTTTTGTTTTACTGGGAATACATTGAAAAGATTTGGGAAACATCGTAACTCCCTAGTTAAAGAAAAATGTTTATTTCATGGGAAAAAATAATATTAACACCAATCAAACTTGAAACCATTATGTCACACAGGTGCCAGTATAGTTAGCTAGGTTCCTTAAATCTAACTGCTCAGTATCTGAAACCGCTGTCAATTTTGCATTTCCCCTAAATTCTACCACCCTAAATGATATGAAAAGATTATGTATCGTGTTCTTCAAAGTTCAGAAATTGGATGATCCAATTAGGTCTTAGATTTGAAGGAAGCAAAATTTCCCAGAGTACTGAAATTATAGAATGTTATGGTCTTCCTGGGAAATACATAACAAGAAGAATATGACATGAATTTAGTGTTGGCCTTAGTATTCTATATATTCTTTTTTTTTTTTTTTTTGCAGTACGCGGGCCTCTCATTGTCGTGGCCTCTCCCGTTGCGGAGCACAGCCTCCGGACACACAAGTCCAGCGGCCATGGCTGAAGGGCCCAGCTGCTCCGCAGCATGTGGGATCTTCCCAGACCGGGGCACGAACCCGTGTCCCCTGCATCGGCAGGCGGACTCTCAACCACTGCGCCACCAGGGAAGCCCTCTATATATTCTTAAAATATTTCCCCACCCTTCAAGTTTCTTCTTCTTCCTCTCTTCCCACCCCTCCTACCCCTGCTCCTCCTCCTCTTTGGCTTTGGTTCAACTTGATTTTTGATAGAAATGACAAGCACCCACTGAAGACCTCAATAACTAATTACCCAAACAGGAGATGAGCAGTGGCTTTCCTTAGTTGGCGAATCAACATGATTCCTAATTTGTATTTCTCTCCTTTTCCCTAAGCTGTTTCTTAACTAGTCATCAATTGAAAGTAACTCTGGTTATTTTGGATGGAGTTTGCCTATTTTTTTCTGTATCTTAAAAAACCTGGTTTAGGGGCTTCCCTGGTGGCGCAGTGGTTGAGAATCTGCCTGCCAATGCAGGGGACACGGGTTCGAGCCCTGGTCTGGGAGGATCCCACATGTCGCGGAGCAACTAGGCCCGTGAGCCACAACTACTGAGCCTGTGCGTCTGGAGCCTGTGCTCCGCAACAAGAGAGGCCGCGATAGTGAGAGGCCCGCGTACCGCGATGAAGAGTGGCCCCCGCTCGCCGCCAACTAGAGAAAGCCCTCGCACAGAAACGAAGACCCAACACAGCAAAAATAAATAAATTAATTAATAAACTCTTACCCCCAACATCTAAAAAAAAAAAAAAAAACTGGTTTAGAAGGACCAAGTTTACCCTCTCACCTTAAGCAACTACAAAACCAAAAAAAAAAAAAAAAAAAAAACCATATGAAATAACAGTTTGCAAGACATTGGGATCACACAGTGAAGGACAGTGATTCCTAAGAGATGCGAAACTAAAGAGGCGAGCCCCCTGAATGCCCCAGCCTACTTGCGGGAGAGAGTTTTGAGGCCACAGTACAGCGGGGGAGAATCCAAGTGGATGTTGGCAGTTTATCTGAATTCTGTAACCAGTGAAAATATTTTTTAAAAGCAATGGTGAAATAAGGGCTTTTTCAGACATAGGCTAGAAGAATTCATCACTAGCAGAATTGTACTGTAAGAAATGTTCTTGGCAGTCCTTCAGGCAGAATGAAAATGGTACCTGATGGAAATCTGGATCTACAGAAAGAAATGAAAACACTGGATTAGTAACTATGTGGATAAATATAAGGTATTTAAATCTCTTTAAAAGATAATTGACTGTTTAAAGGAAAAATAATAATGTATTTTGGAGTTTATGATATAAGTAGATATAAAATGTATGAGAAAAATGGAACAAAGTTCAGGAAAGAGAAATGAAAGCATTATTGTAAAATTCTTGTATTGTACATGAAGAGGTATAATGTCATTTGAAGGTAGACTATGATGTTATACAATGAATCCTAAAGCAACCACTAAAATAACACAGCAAAGAGCCTTATCTAATAAACCAACAAAAGTGAAGACAAAATCATGAAAAATACTCAATTAATTCAAAGGAAATGTAAAAAAAGAAGAAAAGAGGAACAAAAAGAAAAAAAACAGGTGGGACAAATATCAAGCAAATAGAATGTGGGAGACTAAATCAAATTATGTTACTAATCACATTAACTATAAATGGTCTCAATATCCCACTTAAAAGGTAGAGATACTCAGATTGGATAAAAAACCAAGCCTCAATATATACTGTCTACAAGAAATACGCTTTAAATATAATGACACAAATAGGTTACAAGTAAAAGGATGGGAAAAGATGCACCACACTAATTAGACAAATGCTGAAGAGGCTGTATTAATATCAGACAAAGTACCATCAAGAATGACAAATTACCTTCAAGAGGGGTTTTATAAAGTATTCATTCCTTTATGCAGTCTGAAATAAAAATATCACAAAGACTAAACCTTGTCCTGATCTCATTCAGCAATTGTGATTCTGAAAACAGTTTTAAAAATTGCAGATATAGAAAGCTCCTCCATGCATATCCTTCTTTTAAAATACTCTCTTTTCAAGGTGGGGAAAGAGAGAGGGACAGAGACAGAGAGAGAGTCAGAGAGAGAGGGTTTATGTCAAAACAAATACACAAATACAGAATAAATTCTTAGCTCTCCACCTGATTTTGAGTCAAAAGAAGGGGCAGGGGCAGTTTTCTTTCTTTCCTCATGAGGATTCCTCCTTTTTTTCATTTTTTTTTTCCCCTTTGGAGTTGTTCTCTGAATGCCCTGAGCTCCCCGCCAAACACGTGCAGGCATCCTTATTCCACTTGATAGTAAGTCCACCTTTTCAGTTGCTTAGGCTAAGGGCCTTGGGGGTCATCCATGAGTCTTCCCTCTTTCACTCTCCACATCTTATCAGGTATCCTGTTTACCTTCAAAATACACCCAGAATCTGAGCTCTTATCACCTTCATTGTTCTTACCTCCTTTAAACCCCTATCCTCTCTCCCCAGTCACTGTGATGGTCTATTACATGGAGTCAAATCATGTCCTCTTCTTTTCAACACCCCTTCACCCCCACCAGCATTCCCCCTTCTCTCAGTGTAAAATCTGAAATCTCTACAGCGGTCCACAGGCCCAGAATGATCTGGTGCCCATGACTTCTCTGCCTTCTCTATGACTCTTTCCCTCGTCCCCTCTCTCTGCTCCAACAACCAGCCTCCTTGTGGTTCCTACAAGACACGGTGTGTGCTCCCTCTTAGGCCTTTGCACTGTTTGCTGTCTCTGGTACACTTTCACTCCAGATATACTCATGAATAACTCCTTCACCTCATTCAGATCTTTGTTCAAATGTTAATGTCTCCATTAGATCTACCCCGACTGCCCTATTTGAAGTTAAACCGTCCTGGCTTCAAGCCCCCTCTCCGCTCCCTACCTACTCTGCTCTAGTATGTCCTATAGTTTTTATTACATTCTGACCTACTCTATAATTTACTAATTTACTATTTTTTATTGTTGTTGTATTATTATTTTTTTGTTGGTCTCTCTACACGACCACTGAAGCCCTATGAGCACTGGGATGTTTGTCTGCTTTGTTCAGTGGTATATCCCAAGGGCCTAGAACAGTGCCTAGTACAAAGTAAAAGCTCAATCTTTATTAAGGATCAAATGGTCATTTGCAGGAAAAAGACCTTGCCAGAAAAAAAAAATATTTCATCTTTTCTGCCAAAATGTTTACCACAGTGCCACACATGCATCTCAATTTAAATTATTGGTTGGCAAACATCTGAAGATGACACGAATTGTTTTTAAATGGAAGTATAGTTGATTTACATAAAAATGACACTTTTGACAGATGAGAAGATGGCTAAAGATTTTGGCCACATGGGCAATTGTTTTATTTTTGTTAGATTTCTGTGGTAGAGATACCCTGTTGTTCCTATCTGAGTGTAATTGTTATACAACTCAGTCAAATGATTAATACATTATTAGGTTGTTAGGAGGTGGAGTTTCATTTGCTTGGTTATTGTCATTTGTCCATCATGGAGGAAGGAGGTGTATCTCTTAAAATGGGAAATTCCTCTGGGCTTGTGGGTTCTTGAGAATCACTCTTAAGCTTTAGCAGAAGGTCTCAAGGTATGTAAGTGGTAGTTTCTATGTGGCGAGTCTAAAGATGGCACCCTTCACATGGAGAGAGATTTGGAACAAGAAAAGATGAAGCCAAAGCTTTGATGTACCTGACCGTGAGGCTACAGGACACACATAAGATACTCACACTCACACATACTTGTGAATCCCCAACACAATGTCTGTATTCCTCACTCGGGACAGTAGACCAATAAAGCTGGAGGAAAGTCAACCAGGGTAGGAGGTGACCACCTCCTTTCAAGGTGAATCCTTCTGGGGGTTGGATTCTGTTTAAATGAGAGAGGTGTTTTTTTCAATCCTTTCCTTACCTCTGGTTGACATTTGCAGTTTGAATTTGCCGTGCATTTGGCTCATGCTATGTATAACGTGCACTGTGTTATTGTACAAGTATGTACAATGTTTGAAGTGGCCAAGAATTATATTTGCCTGGCCTTGCTATTTGCTGGAATTGCACCTCCCTGTTTGACATGGTTATGATATCATCCTTTGAGCTCACTGAGTGCAGGGGCCTCAAGTTTTCTTTCTTTCATAGTCTCCCATTGCAATAATGTTACTTGCAAATGACCTAGGTTGTGACAGCAGAAGTCAAGCAGAAGGAACAATCACATCAATTTCCATTTATTGATCACCTGCTATGTGACAGGAAATATATTAATTATTTTACAAACTTGTAAATGTGTATAGTTATTATGCTGTCTTTCGTTCTCGGTGGTTTTCTTAGACCTTGTGATGCTTTCTGGAGGAGATGGATTTACTTTTTACCTGCCAGATCAGTTCAATACAGAGAATGGACAGGGACAGGAAAAGGGTGGACGGGGATGGGGTGTGGAATATGCAGGGTCACTACCAGCTCATCCTTAAGTAAACAGATTCAACCTGGGGCCCAAGAAACAGTGAGAGCGCTAAACCATGTGTCCTGTTGACGAAAGCTCGTGGGAAAGCCCTTTGGTTAGAGTAATTAAAAGATGAGGGATGGATACCAAGCCTTCCCAATTAACTTCTGATAACTGGCCCTGGATCAGTACATTAATGAATTGTGAAAATGATTTTTTGAATGCTTTAATAGTTTGTATTTTTCTCAATGTCCCTCCCTCTACCAGGGTAAGAGTCAAAGCAAAATTTACTAGTTTTCTATTGGTTACTCCCCTAGAAGTTGTTTCCTTTTCTTCCCGCTATTATAGTTCAAATTTTACCCTAAAAAAATTTATCCTAATGAATTTCAGGACGCTCGTCCAATTTTTACTGAAATTTGGCTGGATTACGTGATTTAGTTGGTCATTGTTGATGTTTGGGGAACGAGCAATTTGTTACACAGAGATTTTCACTGTGGTGTTATTTGGAAATAGTATAAGAAAAGCAGAGTTCCTTTGGACTAAAACCAGAGTATCTTCAATCTTCCCCTCTGTTCTTTGAATCTGAAGTGAAAATTGACTTTATAGTTACAGGGACTTCCCTGGTGGTACAGTGGTTAAGAAGCCATCTGCCAATGCAGGGGACACAGGTTCGAGTCCTGGCCTGGAAAGATCCCACATGCCGCGGAGCAACTAAGCCCGTGGGCGACAACTACTGAGCCTGCACTCTAGAGTCCACGAGCCACAACTACGGAAGCCCATGCACCTAGAGCCCGTGCTCTGCAACGAGAGAAGCCACCACAATGAGAAGCCCGCACACTGCAAGGAAGAGTAGCCCCAGCTCGCTGCAACTAGAGAAAGCCCGCGTGCAGAAACAAAGACCCAGTGAGGCCAAAAAAAAAAAAAAAATCTTTATAGTCACAGTTTCCCTCCTATCTCCATTGTCGTTGCTTCAGTTGAGTTCCTCACGCTCTACTACTTGGATCAATCATTAGCCCACTTATCCCACACTTACAGAGGGTTTACTTTGGGTTAGGGTCTGTCCCCAGGACCTGAAGACATAAACCTCAATCAGAAATGTACTTTGTCTTCAAGAAACACTCTGACCATTATTAGGAAGAAATAGATATATGTATCAGTCAAGTTCCACTCAAGAAATCAGATACTACAGTGGGTATTTCGATGGGGAATTTAATATTGGGAACTGGTTGCAGAGGTATTGGGAGGACCAAAAAAGCACAGAGGGAGGAACTGATGTATCCTGGAGAGAAAGGAACTTCAGGAAACAGGTCTCATCTCTAAGGGGGAACACAGGAGAGAAGTGGTTAGTGTTACCAAGCCCCAGAAGCACAAAAAGGGCCCTGCAGAACTGCTGTTCATACCTGTGAGGGCTATGAAGAGCCCTCACACTGGTTCTGTGATCACCCAGAGAAGCTTGGACCAGCTGCTGCTCTGGGAAAGAACAGCTACAAAATAGAGAGGAGCAAGTGGTGTCTCCTTCCTCCTGTTTTCCTGTCTCCATCTAGTCCCCTGATTGGCAGATTCTAACGGGGAGACGGTGACAAGGGAATCTGGGAAATGTAGTTGGCTGAGTCCCAGCCCCATCATCACAGAGAAGAGTTTAGAAGGGTAGAGAGAAAAATCTAAATAACTGACATAACATTTTGAAATAGAAATACACTGTTAATAGGTAGGCCAGCTGGTTGAAATGCATGGTGGTCATAGTGAGAACACAGGATCAGACAGTCAGGTCTGCCTCAGGCAGAGTCAGTGAGTCGTGAAAGACAACACGACAGTAATAATAAACACCCATGCAGGTGTCCACTAAGCAGAAGGCAGAGCTAATACCAGGGCTTGACACAAAATACAGATGTTTTAGGGGCTTTCCAAATAATTTGTAATGGCTCAAGGGTCATAACCATTCATTCATTCTGGTGATATTTTTTAAAAACTTCCCATGTTCCATGAAGGGTATGATGTGCTAAAGCTACATCACGGACGAAGGTACACGAGGTCTCTGCCTTTATGAAACTTACTTTCAAGTAGCTAAGATGGACAATAATCCCATAGAGAGAGAAAGTAGAATGATTACAGACTGCAATAAAGGCAGTAAATGGGGTGCTCTGATAGAGAATAAACAAGAGCAACCCAGTTTAGTCCAGTTAGTCTGGGAAGGTCTGCTAAAGTTGACACCTAAAGGATGGAAAGGAACAAGCCACTTGAAGTGCCTGGAGATAATTCATGAGCACTAAGCTAGTCCTTGAAGCCAACAGAAAGCCAAGGTGACTGGAATACATTTACACACACACACACACACACACACACACACATACTTTCTTTGTTCACTGCAAAGAAAGGAAGAAATACATATCTGATTAGATAAAGCCAGGGAAGTGTCAGTGCTTCAGAGACCTCTGTCTGTGTCAAGCTGAACTTCAGAGAAGGGTCTGGATAGGTAGGAAGGACCCTGTTGCAGATGACTTTGTGTGAAATGCTCGAGATGGGAATCTGTTCCATTGCAGTGGAAAGCCTTGGTACAGGTTTAAACTGAGACCTGTTGACATCTGTTTTATGTGTTACAAGAGTTACTTTGGTGGCAGTGTGGAGAATTTTTGCTACAGGTAGGTATTAAAGACAATTTTAAATAATTGAAAGATGCTGATATATATGCCACATATATTGCATGAATAACATCATATTTTCTTGAATGGTCAAACCAAGTAAAAAATCATAGCATTATAATTTGAACAGAACTCATGGTTTTAATTTTATCTTTTGCCAAAAACAAGGTTTGATAAACTAGAGTAGGGGGCCAAAACCATGATGAGACATAATTAATACACTCTGTATTTAAACCATAATTTTATTGATTCAAATAGCTGTATACAAATAGCCAACAGGTATATGAAAAAATGCTCAACATCACTAGTTAGGGAAATGCAAATCAAAACCAAAATACTATGAGGTATTACCTCACCCCAGTTTATGTATAAACCCAAATGAACTTTTTGGCCAACCCAATATATATATAACGAATGTTGGCAGTGATGTGAAGAAATTAGAACACTTTTACACTGTTGGTGGGAATGTAAATGGTGCAGCCATTGTGGAAAACAGTATGGAGTTCCCTCAAAAAATTAAAAATAGAATTAGCATATAATCCAGCAATCCCACTTCTGGGTATAGAACCAGAAGAGTTGAAATCAGGATCTCAATGATATCTGCACGGGATATCTGTACTCCCATGTTTATTGCAGCATTATTCACAATAGCCAAGTCATGGAAACAACCCAAATGCCCATCAACAGATGAATGGATGAAGAAAATGTGGTACATATATACAGTGGAACATTATTATTATTCTTAGAAAAGAAGGAAATCCTGCCACTTGCTACAACCTGGATGAGCCTGAAGAGCATTATGCCAGGTGAAATAAGCTAGTCACAGGAGGACAAAACTTCCTGATTCCACTTACGTGAGGTAGCTAAAATACTCAAACTCTTAGAAACAGAACAGAATGGGCTAGAGAGCGGGGAAAAGGGGAGATCTTTTTCAAATGATATAAAGTTTCAATTATGCGAGATGAATTAATTCTAGAAGTCTGTTGTACAACATAGTGTCTGTAATCAACAATACTGTATTAGGCGCTTAAAAATTTGTTAGGAGAGTAGAACTCACGTCAAGTGTTCTTTTTAAAAATTACTTACTTAATTATTATTATTATTATTTGTCTGTGTCAGGTCTTAGTTGTGGCACGTGGGATCTTCGCTGAGGCATGCAGGATCTTTTGTTGTGGCGCAGGCTTCTCTCTAGTTGTGGCGTGCAGGTTTTCTCTTCTCTAGTTGTGCTGCGTGGGCTCCAGACCATGTGGGCTCTGTAGTTAGAGGCACGTGGGCTCTCTAGTTGAGGGGCCTGGTCTCAGTAGTTGTGGTGCGTGGCTTAGTTGCCCCACGGCATGTGGGATCTTAATTCCCTGACCAGGGATCGAACCCGCATCCCCTTCATTGGAAGGTGGATTCTTTACCACTGGACCACCAGGGAAGTCCCATGTCAAGTGTTCTTGCCACACACACACACACACACAAAACCCCAAAGAGACACGGACATTTTTGTGGGTGATGGATATGACTCTTTCCTTGATTATGATGATGATTTCATGGGTGTTTCCATCTATCCAAACTCATCAAATTTTATACATTAAATATGTGCAGGTTTTTGTATATCAATTATACCTGAATAAAGCTGTTTAAATAAAAAAGAAATACATCTAAGGAGAAAAGATATTGATATATAAAATATTTGATAAATATGAACAATATATGTAATAGAACTAAGATATTGAGCTCAATAATCAAACACATATTTGTGAATCCACTATCTTACTTCACTGCAAAACATTACCAATATCGTTGTGTCTACCTGTATATTTCCTGCCATCATCTACTTTTGAGTGGTAACTGCTAATCTGAATTTTGTGTTAATGTTTTCCTTGATTAAAAAATTGGTTTCACCTCCTATGTATGTATCCCTAAATGAAATATTGTTTTGTATTTCTTGTCTTTGAACTTCATTAAAATAGGATTGTATTGTACAGTCTTCTGTGACTTTCCTTTTTTTCTCTTCAATATTGTGGTTTCTATGATTGATCCACATTGTGTATTTTTAATGCTGCCTTATATATCATTGAGTAAATAAACCACAGTTATTTCTAGTGTGGTATGGAGGTTTAGGCTATTATTATTATTTGCTATTACAAACAACACTACTCTGAACATTTTTGTGCATTTCTCCTGGTGGATGTGTGCAAAGCATACATATATATGCTTAAGAGCAGAATTGTCCGGTTTACAGTATGTGAATGTTTAACTTGACAAGGTCATGCCACATTATTTTCTAATAAATGGTGCTCATTAAATTTTTTTTAAATTACTGAATTACCCATGATTTATCCCCAACTCCTGCCTGATCACTGTAATCCCGGCTCTTGGCTGCTTATAGGAATCATTTTGATACATTAATCTTAACACCAACTAACCTCTCTTTATTGCTGTCTCTAATTATGAGAAAGATCACCTTTAATTTATTCAAGTGAAAGCATCTCAGGTCCTGTGTTGTGAGACTCAGAAGATGAGGCGACATCCTCATTCCTAGCTCCTCCCAGGAGCGGATGTACTGTGAGGCTAACTATGCGGAACCTTCAAGACCCCTTATTTGCCTGGGTTCCTACCAGCATCATTTGAAAATATTCACTTTTGTATATATTTTTTATTCATAATTTAAAATTCTTTTTCTTAAAAAAGACCCAAACCTGAATAAGCTTAAGGTTCCAGGAAACCTGCATTTGTTGCTAGTTTCTTTTATATTATAATCTCTTTACTTTGGGGGTTAATTTACATTTTATAACCTTGGTCTTCCCAATCCTCTGCAATAGCTTCCAAGAGACTTTCTAAATGATTCAAAATATTTTCCCCCTGAATATTTTAAAATCATCTCAAACAACAGACTAGTCATTTAACTCAACAATGGGCTCTTCCTAAGGGACATTATCCCAGTTTTAGTGAAGTTACTTGGAAATGAGTCAGAATCCTAACAGTTTTCAACACAGTGGATTAATTTAATCGATTTAAGTCATTCTTCTTGGAACTACTCAGTTTACTTTGCTTATGACTTGGCTCTCCGGGCCAAATCAGATTTAAGGATCTAATGTATGGCATTAGTGTTTCATAGACTTGTCCCAGGGTTTTGCTATAATCTCTGCCTTATTTCTCTGAATTAAAATAATGGACAATGTCAGGTGTGATAAATCACTCAGGTAGTTATGAAAAAGTATTGTGTCCATAAATAGCTAACAATCAAAGAAACAACAACCAAAAAACACCTCTTAGATTCATCAGAATATATCCACAGACCTCAATTCAAGAAACACTGGTGTATAAGGATAAAACTCGGCATTTTAGTCAACTTAGATGTTCTCAGACTCACAAAGTGAGGCCTTTCCCATTCAAGCCTCGGCCTCAAGCATCTCCCATAGAGGCCCCCTCCACCCAGACCTGTCTTGGTCACCCTCCCTCCAATTGTAACCTGCCTTCAGGTATTTCTGCTGGTTACCCGACTCCTTCCCCAGAGAACGAGGCACCTTTGTGTTTCTTAAAAACTCCAGCAGCACCTCAGTCTCTGAGAGGGTGCACTTTGAAGATCTCTCTCCCCCCACCTCTGAAGGAAGCACTAATCCATTCCCTGCCCATCTCAGGTTAGATAATGCGATACTCAGCCAGAGGGAGGACGTTCTTAGCCACAGACTGGCAGCCCCAGTAAATTTGCAAGGAATATCTTATTCCTACGTCTCTCTTCTGTAACACTTTCCTTCTGGTGAATATAAGACTCCTCAAGCAATAACAACTTGCATTTATACAGCCTTATGAACATGAACTCGCATAAATCACATTCATTAGTACCTCTTCCCTTCGGAAGTCCCTTTCCCAGGTGACTAGCATGGCTCCAGCCTGCCTCCCAACCTCGGCCTCGCCTCTAGTATTGGTATAATTGTACTGACTCTCCCAGGAGAAGCCCACCTGCCCAGTCTTTTTCCTCGCTCCTCTTTTTCTTTTTTAAATAAATTTATTAATTTATTTTGGGCTGCCTTTGGTCTTCGTTGCTGTGTACGGGCTTTCTCTAGTTGTGGCGAGCGGGGACTACTCTTTGTTGCTGTGCGCAGGCCTCTCATTGCAGTGGCTTCTCTTGTTGCGGAGCACGGGCTCTAGGCGCACGGGCTTCAGTAGCTGTGGCACACGGGCTCAGTAGTTGTGGCACGCGGGCTCAGTAGTTGTGGCGCACGGGCTTAGTTGCTCCGCGGCATGTGGGATCTTCCCGGACCAGGGCTCGAACATGTGTCCCCTGCGTTGGGAGGCGGATTCTTAACCACTGCGCCACCAGGGAAGCCCCTTGACTGTCACACCAATTTAGCTGAGACCCGGGACTCCCCGCTCCTGCTCTGACAAAAACCCTTGGCTCCTGCCCTCCACTCACCTATGTGTCTCTCCTGTAGGAATCACTCTTCTATGGGGCTTTGTCCAGAGGACTGAGGTCCCCTCTTCTGTGTGAGCACCCATCTCTCATCTCTTCTCCAGCGCAAAAATCTCCCTGTTTTTTTTTTTTCACTCTCCCATCTTTTCCCTAATACTGGCTAGCTGATTCAGTGAATAAATACAGCATAACATGGTAGTTCATGACTGCCAGCTGGAGGGCCAGAGTTCTTAAAAAGTTCAAAACATCCTCCTGTCCCTGAATATTTTAACTAAGGGCTAAGCTTTACAAAATTCTCCAGGCTTCGGTTTTCTTATTTGTAAAATGGAATGGACAATAGTGCTGATTTCACACAGAGGTTGTGAAGATTAAATAAGAAAATAAACATAAAGTGTTTACCACGGTGCTTAGCACAATAAATGTTAGTTTTCATCACAGATTTGTCCAGGACTGCTGATCGCTCTGTGTCCAGCCGAGTGAAATATTCACATTTTATGCAACATATCTAAAATATGAAAATTCAAAATGTCACATTTTAGGCAACATGTTTGATTTAGTTTGATTAGGCCTTTTAGTACGATTGTTTCTTTTTAAGTGTTTGAAAAGATAACATTGTCTCCCCGACACTGCCTAAGCAGTATTTTTCTACATAGGATGAAATTCCTCACAGATAAATATTCATCCATTTTACTCAACTCAGTTTACTGGAGGACAGGAACTATATTTTACTATTACCATTCCCATTTCAAAGACGGGGAAATAAAGGCATTGAGAAAAAAGGTAACATGCCTGAGGTCACAGAACGACTACGTGGGAAAGATAAGACATCAGCCTTGACCTAGTTTGCTCTTTGTGCAATTTTGTATCGATGTTTTAAAAAAAATGCACCAAAAATCCTAATCAGAATCTTCTGAATAGTAATCATGTGCTGAAAGATGGTGTATTCTTTTTGCATAAAAGATTTTCTGCATTACAGCAGGGGGCCTTACCCTGATGTGTCAGGAGGAAGAAGAAAATTCATTTCTTATACCAGCCTGTCAGCTGCCCTTTATGATTGAACCATATACCATTAGACAATCACAAACAGTGACAAGAGCTTTTGCTCTGTAGAGATTCTCATGTTTGAATTGGTTTGCTGAAATGCTGCACTCCGCTGCATTACTGGAAAACACTACAAAGAACAGATGTGCAGGACCATGCCATAGTTATCATTTAGCTGTTTAATCTGGGTGTTTTAAATACTACTCTGATTTTGTTACAGTGTATTTGATATTTGAAGTGTGTTTTTTAAGATCTATGTTAAAAGCACAAGAAATGATATTTTTTATGGATTAAGCAAATCCTTTGTTTTTGACATAATCACATCCTGAAAGTGACGGAAAATTAAAATCTTCCCATTTTTCATATATACATAATTTTGATGGTGTATTTGTAGCGATATTACCAGAGTAAATTCACATCCTCTGCAGCTGGTATAATTCTCATACCTACCTTAAGGAAGACATCTATGGAGACACAGAAGATATGTGCTCTTATATTAACTCCCAGTAGATTACAAAAAGTAATCAGAACTAAATGGAAGATATACTCTCCAACACATATTTTCAGACTTGAAGTAGAATTTTTTTCCTGCATACTAAAGCAAGTAGGGACATTTTACATTATCTCTGGTCCCTTTATAACTCCTTGAGTAAGTGTATTGCAAATAAGCACATTTATCATTGAAGACTGTTAGTAAAGAATACGGGTATTTATTCAGATGATTCAGAGACACAACGTTTGAAGAGTTTTTAAATTGCTTATTTGGTTTAGAGCCATATTCACTTCTTGATGAAGATATTGTTAAAAGTGATGAAAGTAGGAAAGCTTATCATTTCACTGATCTCTGTCACAGCCAATGAAAACATTAATTTTAAAGAATTAAAATGTAGGAGTAGGCTATATGAATTTTAATGAGTTTCATGTTTAAATTATTAGAAAATTTAATAGAACATATATTCCTAAGGTTAATTTTAAAGACACTGCATTTCTTGAGTCAACATGAACACTCTGAAGAGATTTCAGGATGAAAAATTAGTACAGAACAAAGCCCACTGTGGAGAATCACTAAGTACCAGCTATGATAATGACCTATTACAAGGCACCTGGTTATACCATGGATTTGATTATGGAGGTCAACTCCTGTTCTCTGTGTAAATAATGATGTGTGGTGCATCTTTATTCCTGAAACTTGGAAAGCGTACAGTAAGGGGGTTGTTTGTGTCCTCTGGCTCCTGCATTACAACAGGATTCTATGTAGTAAGGCCATTAAGACCTTAAGTGTATGAATGCATCATTGGTGACTTAGCTGGGAGATTGCAAAATGCTTGTGGATGGAAAATTCGTCCTTACATATTTATTTGCTTGGGATTTTCCCCTTACTGCCTAAAGGATATGGAGTGGGTTCCATACTTAGAGCAATGAAGTAAATATATTAAAACAAATATTAGCCTTTTAAACAAACATTTTCTCATTAGTCTTCTCTCCGTGACAAGAGCGAGGTTAAAAATGGTTTGAAGTTTCTTAAGTCATTAGGTTCTGTGGCTTTTCTAAAATTAGAGTGTCACGTTTTCAGTAACTGTGTTTGTATTTACATAATTTTATTAATTTTTATTACAGTTCAAATTATACAACCATTTTACCAATTGCCTTTTTGTAATTAGAATGTTATATCTTCACTTTGCTTTGGCTTTCAGTGAACTCAGTAGTATCACATTTCATTAGCAAATACAGAACAGTATTTCCTGATGTAATTAGACAAGTGTATTTGGTGTTTAACATGATTTTCATCTTCATTAGAGAGAGATGTGAAACTTATGAGTCTCCTTTATCACTTTGAAAATTCTTCTCCCTTGAAAGAATATCTCTGTATAATTTTATTATTCCCATTTGATTTTGTGAAGCAGCACGTCACCTGTTTCCGTGGATGTAGCAAATTATCTTCCTTGGTCTGGTGGAAGCATAAAAAGGGTGTGTGTATGTGAGAGATAGACCTTGTTTGGAAAGATAATTTAACATGATTTTTTTCTTTTTTTTGCTCCATCTAACCCCGAAAGTTTTTGGGGTTAGACCTGCACATTTGACTGGGACCTTCCCCTTTTTCTCAAAACTGGACCACTTTTGAACACTAGGCTACCTAGTTACCTAACACCCGCTTTGTGGATATTGATGGCTGTTTAGGGTTAAACAAAAGAACATTACGTACTAGTGGACAACCTATTATTTAAGAACACCGGAGAAGCAGATTCAGTAGCAGCCATTTGTCACTCTATGTCCTTCTTCTACTAAAAATAGGAATTACTTATTCACGCTATCTTACTGAGCTACAGAATAAACAATGGAAACAGGGTTTTGAAGCGCTTTAAACTCCCTCCCTTCCTCCCTCCCTCCCTTTCTTTCTTCCTTCCTCTTTCCTTCCTCACTCCCTCCCTCCCTCTCACTTTCTTTCTTTCTCTCTCTCTTTCACAAAAAATCACCTAATCATGTTGGTTATCCTCCTTCCCCTTTTATTGGCAAAATATAGACACTCTATATATTTCTATTTATGTTACCACTATGTGGTCAGTTTTAATTTGGTTTCTTACTTCTTTCACTGCTGTGGTCTCTCCCGTTGCGGAGCACAGGCTCCGGACGCACAGGCTCAGCGGCCATGGCTCATGGGCCCAGCCGCTCCGCGGCATGTGGGATCTTCCCGGACCAGGGCACGAACCCGTGTCCCCTGCATCGGCAGGCGGACTCTCAACCACTGCGCCACCAGGGAATTCCTGGCTTCTTACTTCTATACAATATTGTCCATGGCAAAAATGTCATTAGAAGTGGTGTTGACTAACACTTGGTATAGGATTAGGTACTGTACTCATTATGATAATATAAACTGGTGTTTGAAAGTCTATAGAGGTTAAATACTTGCAATTTTTTCATAGATAAAATTGCTTATGATATTTAGTTAAATTTGGGATAGTTCTTTTTTGGTGAGGTCTTCCTCTGCAGTGGTTTTGAGTTGAATTCTCAGTTGAATGGAACAGACAGATAGAAAGGAACCATTGTGATTGTCTCAGAACTCTACTATGACAGGATAAAATAACATGCTCTTTTCTTGTGTCTTAGGCTGTATTTTGTCCTATATGTCTTTTAAAATACTATTTATCATACTCTGTTTATTTCTTCAGGGATTTGAATTAATTTACATAAAGAATGGCAAAACACAAAACATTTAAAAAGTAAGATTAAGGAAAATAGGAATTAGAACAAGAGACAAGATCAGAAACAAAATAAGACACATTTGAAATAGCTATGCTCTATATTTAGGTGTAAGCTTTCTGGTGGCCTAAGTGAAAAGGCAAAATTGGATAATTGCTCAAGATGGGGAAGCAAACATTTTCTCTGGGGCACATACAAATATTCTTAGCACATACCCCTAAAGGAAATTTCTCTCATAGAACTGCATATGAGAAGGCTCTGCGTGGTGTTCTCAACAATGTTTCTATAGCCAGCGCAGTAAAGGGTTCCCCCAAACAAGACTTTTTTCCCTTCTTGTTAATATATAATTAATATATAATAAATGAAAGCAAAGAGAAGACTGTGAAAAGAATAGTTCAGTATGAGCAATTCCATAGGGGTGTAGAAAATATGGTACTCATGAGAGCTTTTCAGTAGAGAGATGGTTAGCTAACAAGTCCCTTAAATTCTTCTCTCACGGGTAGTAGGCGGTTTGAAGCTGACTCTCTGGTGAGGTATTGTTTGTTGTGCATTGAGGTGATGAGTGCCCATGGTGCTATGAGTGTTCACCACATACCCACATTTCCCTTCTGAGCAAGTAGCTCCTTGTATAATCATTTCCTGTTTTGTCACGTGACCTTGTTACTCCAGCCACAGCCAGAGTTGGGTTTGTGGTAAGTGCCAGCACCATCTTTCGGGTCAGCCTTTGAACGACCAGGTAAGAGAGCTCTTTCCATTGTGGCTCCTTTCATCAGGATGAGGACTGATTAGCCAAAAGACATCCTTGTTCTTGAAGAGCTTGACTTTATAATAAACAGAAAGAGATGGGGGCCAAAAGGATGGCTCTGAAGTGAAGAGAGGCCCTGGGAAGAGCCGGAAACCAAGGCACACAACGGTAGCTGCAGTGCAGGCGTTGCAGTGGGATGCTGAGTGATGGTTAGCGTCTTCACATGTCTCGCTTGGAAAAATTTTTCTTGATTCTTACTCTCTTGGGCATCCTTACAATAAGACCCATTCTACTAGGTAATCAGCACGTTTCTGTTCTTTGTAACCAAAAAGAACCAAACACAAGGGTCGACCCATGTAATCTGGAGATTAAATGACAGGATACTTTATTATCCTTTTATAGAATTTATGAATTCTAACAAAATTCTTAACAGAATGGATCACTATGTATGTTTATGTCTTTTTGTCATGAGTGACAGAAATAGAGCAACTAACATTTCTTCCTGGTGTAATTACAAGTAACACCTATTGAAGATTATTGAGGCTTATATTTTTGTTAAATCCATAAAAACATTTAGGAATTTTATGTAGAAACCTTGTAATGTATTTGTTCTATGAGATTAAACATCATGATGTTTTAGAACAGCATAAGATTTCTTAACACAGTGGTTCAAATGTTAGAGCACACTACAGTTTAGAATGTAAGGTCTTCTATGGCTTACCATTAAGTAAATGGTAAAGTATTACCAGGTCATGGAACTGATATCTTTTACTGTAATCAGAACAAACAGGTAGGCTTCTTTTACAGTGTTATGTTTGTATTTGGGAGCAACAGTGTCATGGTGTAACTAACCATCCATTTCCAACAAGAGGAGTATGGAATCTTGGACTTCCAAGCTGTCCCACCGTCTCTTCCTACTGTAAAATCAGAATATGAAGTTACAGTGAGATAATTCTAATGAAGCAAGGTACATTCATCCTTTAAAGCACTCTGCTAATGTGATCTCTTTTCTTTAATGATTCAACCCAAATCGGTGATGACCTTTCTAATGAAACATAAAACCTACAATATGCAACCTTACTAATATATTCTGGTGCAATTAGGTCACACAGAAGGCTTGTTAGGTTTGTAATGTCTGCTTTCACCTTTACTAGAATTTCTGGTTACACCAAAAGTGTATCATTCCTCACTGTAACACTGTAATTCTACTCCAAATAAATAGTTTATTAAATAAATCTTCTAAACATTATCACTCTGTAAAATATATTAGAGTGTTTGATGATTTAAAAAATTATGAAAGATAGTTAAGAGGAATAAAAAATTAAGTTTTACATCTTACTAATAGCCACATTATATGCTATCATTTTTTTATTTAAAAACTGTTATATGTATTCTTAGAGAGAACGAATTTTTTAATGTATTAAATAGTTTCAAATTTAATAGTGTTTTGTAGGTGTCCCCGTTAAGTGGTTTCCTCATTAGGAATAATGATCTATTTAGAGCTTCTGACGCTTGTAGGGAAGTTCCCTTCCTAAATAAACATCCACATTGATGCCAAAGTCCTGTCGTGGCCAAACCTGTTTGTTGAGCTGCTTGTTGAAAACTGACATTTCAGAGTTACATCCTAGTTGTTTTGAAAATGTATTCACCATCTGCCCTATATAGGAGTTTGTTTTATTAAAAAAATAAATCACCCAATGACCTCTTAATGTAGAGTTACTATTTTACATGAGTAAGTATGGGGAGAAGGAAATCAAAGCCCTTGGAATTGCAAGCATACCATTTTATTCTCTTATCCGAAGTTTCTGGAACTGCTGCCACTGCAGCAAGCTGCCTGGCCTAAGGTTCTCTAGAGATAGGAGGTTGCTTACTTTCTGGGTGGAATTTATGGAACACAGATAACTGTCTGCCAGGAACTAAACTGAGCCCACAAAAGTTATTGAAGGTGTGAGATTAGATCCAGGCCTGGTGGAAGGGAATAGCAGATGAGATCCCAGAGGGGATTCCAAGGGAGCTGAGCTGTGCTGAGGTGCGCACAGGACCCGCTCCCGGCGGGCAAGTCTGGGCTGGCTTCTCTGCAGTCAGCCACCAGGGTGAATGTGGCTGCAGGCACAGCAGAATCTCTGAATGTACTGAAGAAGAAAGCGGGCCAGGACAGCAGGGAAGGAAAACCAGGGGAGGAACGTGTAAAAAATTCACCACATAAATTAGCTGGGCCTCTTGACTCAAAAACTAGCAAGTTCATCTGAATGTGAATCTCGCAGCTTCTTCTCCAAGAGCCTGGAGAAACTGCATCATGTAATCTACAAGGTAATTATTAAAAATGCATAGATGGTCACGTAGGTACCAAAAAAAAAAAAAAGGAAAGTTGTCTCCAGAAAAACATTAGAAGGTCCCCTTATGTCTATGAATTAGAGTCTGTTTGCTTCTAACAGCTGCTATTTTGGGAATTCCTCGGAGGATGTTTAAAGAGCAAGTTTTGTATATTGAGGTGGCTGCCCCATTGTCGTGGACAGTTGAAACCAGAGTAAGCTATTGAGGGGAGCTAACGGTTTTGGCACTGGTTTTGGGTGTTAAGTATCAACTAACATGTTTATGCCCGCCCTTCAGATGTCCACATACAAAGACCCCTTTCTCTCTCTCCTGGCAAGAATCCAGGCCAATCTTGGAATGCTTAGTCCCCCGCCCATCATTAAGGGCACTGTGTTAATCGTGGGGCTTCATCTCAGAAGCACCCTGGAAAGGAATGCTCACCGACCCACAAAATCCACAGTTCCTCTTCTGTGGAAATCACATGCACATGAACATGGGGTTCTGAGGCAGAACTAAGAAACAGTCAAGTTCAAGTTCACTTAAAACTACCTAGAGATTTAATAATTTAGGCATGCTAATGGATAGGTCACTGAATTGCTACAATCCTTTAAAAATCTGTGTTATATGAGAGATGTATGACATTTCTGTATATGTTATATTATATTTATGTATATATGAGATTCTTTCTCACCATTACTTCTATGGAGAACACAGATACAATGTATTTCAGTCAGTAGCATGTAGGCCAAGTCTTAGTCTGCTAAAACCATGTTAGCTTGGTCTCAAATAATATGTTCAAATTAAATTTTGATAAATAAGATGATAACCATGTAGGCAGAGAAAACATTGCATCTTTCCTTGTAGCTTTAAGTTGAGTGCTATAACGGTGCTGGTATAACTAAAACAAAAATTTACTTCCTTTTGTGATCTATTTGGCATTAAAATTATCATTATGTTCTGTAGGTTTTGTGGAGACTGAAGATTTTAAGGAGTTGTATGTTTATAAATTTATTAAAATAAAATCTACTGTCAATAGAGAAGAGAAATTTGAATCATTCTACTAGTAAACAATTTACAGGGTATTTTTTTGAAAATAAATAAAAAGGAGTAAATAGTTTCTTTTATGAATATTGCAGGTTGGGAATCTTCAACTTGTTATTTGGGAAGGTGTTAAAATAAACATGGTCTTGTGTCTAAATTATTAGGGTTTTTTTTTACATATACATGATTATTTACTTAAAATTTGACTTATTTGGATTACATATTTAGCATTATGGTTCTTCTCATAGGCTTAATGCTTTTCTTCTTATGATTCAAGAATGAGTCTTGACAACCACCATTCTGTTCTGCATCAATGAGTTTTGTTTTGTTTGTTCATTTGTTTGTTTTTTATTTCATGTATAGGTTAAATCATACAGAATTTGTCTTTTTTATCTGACTTATTTCACTTAGCATAATACTCTCTAGGTCCATCCATGTTGGATGGCAAGATTTCATTCTTTTTTATGGCTGAGTAGTGTTCCATTGTATGTATATATACCACATCTTTATCCATCTATCCATCACAGATGGTAACTAGACATATTGTGTTGATTGTTTCACAGTGGATATAAATATCGAGTCATTATGTGGTACACCTGAAACTAATATAATGTTATATGTCAATTATATCTCAATTTAAAAAATGATTTTTGAATATTTGGAAAAGCAGAAAAATTCTCCCCTACATGCCAACTATTTTGCATATTTATGCTGTTCAATTTACATTTTTTTCCTTCAAAGAATTCAAGCAAGAATATAATAGTGAGAACTATGATAATTTGCTTACTGAAAAAATCATCACACATTAGCTTTATTTATTACTTCTCCAGTTACATTGCCAGTGTGGTGTCTTTTTCAGGCCAGCACAGGCATGATTCTTCATCCTCCAGCTGGAATGGTGGTTTTAAAAATCCTTGGAGACAGGCCTGGGTTGCTTGCTGGGTGGGACATCTGTCCTGCTCGGTACTGTATGCCTGGCACATAGCTGGCACTCAATAAATAATTTTTCAATGCATGGCTGGATAAAGACCTCCGTGATTTATGTGAGTGTGAGAGGAAGCCTTATGCCCCTCCTCTTCTCTATATGTGCGTTAGGCAGAAACCACAGTGTCTGAGAGGTCAACGGCCTTGGTAAGGGTCACTCAGGTTTCATGAAAATAGGCTTTTGGTTTCCTGGTTCTCTAGAGACTAGGCTGCTATAGCCCTCTGTGTCCTTGCTGGGAGTAATCAAACTCAGCAAGTTTCACAGCCCTGCTATCACTGTGGAGAGTAAATGATTTCTATTGGAGGGGATGGGAGAGACTGGGGGGGGGTGAGGGGCGGGCAGACGTATCAATCCTTTGTGTTCAGTACCCTCTTCCCTATTCAGCCCTGTCTCCCCTCTGTAACCCGACTCCCCGTTGACTTTAACTGCCCATCTCCCTTTGATATTTCCCTCCATTTTACTTTAGGTACGCTTTAGTCCTCTGGTGTATCCATAAGTCTCATTATGTCATTGGCGTTACTTTAAGTCTGTGTTCTATGGAACTGTTTCAGCTCTGAAATTTCAACATCCCAGTCGCTGACCATGATCCATCATTTCTTCTCACTGCATCTCTTCTGCAGCCTGATAAGAACCTCTAGTTCCTTGAACCCCTTACCTTCTAACTTCCTCTCTTTTCTTCTCTGCTTAACTTAGACTTTATACTCCATCCTTTAAATGATTCTCTTGCCAACCACCTCCACCCACTGGCCCCGTTGCCCCACAGGCCTGCAGAACCTCAACTCTGGGTCAGTCTAACTCTTTGCTTCCTCCTATCCTACACCAGGTCACCATGCCCTGCTGGAAAAGACCACTTGGCAAACTAGAAATTTGGTAGTCAACCCTGACAGATTTTTCCCATCTCCCCTCCTCCCAGGTTCTGTGTTTCTTACCTAAATTCCTCTTAAATGTGTCCTCATTTTGCCCGCAGCCGCACCCTGATCAAGCCACTCTGACCTTTTACCTGTATCGCTGAGTTGCTAACAGGTCTCAGTGCCTTGGTGCTTGTCTTCCTACTATGGGCTCCACACAGCAGTCATAATGTTCTTTATATATTTCAAATATGATCAAGCAACTCCACTTTTTTTTAACATCTTTATTGGAGTATAATTGCTTTAAAATGGTGTGTTAGTTTCTGCTTTATAACAAAGTGAATCAGTTATACATATACATATGTTCCCATATCTCTTCCCTCTTGCGTCTCCCTGCCTCCCACCCTCCCTATCCCACCCCTCCAGGGGGTCACAAAGCACCGAGCTGATCTCCCTGTGCTATGCGGCTGCTTCCCACTAGCTATCTATTTTACGTTTGGTAGTGTATATATGTCCATGCCACTCTCTCACTTTGTCCCAGCTTACCCTTCCCCCTCCCCGTTTCCTCAGGTCCATTCTCTAGTGGATGGATCTGTATCTTTATTCCCGTCTTAGCCCTAGGTTCTTCATGACCATTTTTTTTTTTTTTTTTAGTTTCCGTATATATGTGTTAGCATACGGTATTTGTTTTTCTCTTGCAACTCCACTTCTATCTAACACCATTTAAGAAGCTCCTTTATGGAGCTCCTTTATGGTTGAGAACAGAATCCAAAGTTTTAATCATGGTGTGTCCCCGAGGATCTGACTCCTGTCCATGTCTCCAATTTCACCTCCCGTCTCTTGCCTCTCTTTCCCCAGCTCCAGAAGTACCTTTTCAGTTCTGCAAATGCTTCATGTACTCTCTTCCCTTTGGGCTCTCTCTCTTTTGTCCTCCGTCTTCACCCTCTCACCCCTGACTTCATTTTTCCTGGTGACCCCTTACTCATTTTTCCAGGTTTTGTTTACTCTTTCAAGGAGTCCTTCCCTGAGATTCCCCCTCCCTTCAAACATATCTGAGCTGTGCTCCGACCGTGTGCTCCCGGGGCACACTGTATCTCCACCATGTTAATACCTAGAATCCTGCATTTTAGTTGCTTATCTGTCTATATCTTCAACTATTTTATAAAATCCGTGAGGGCAAGGACCCTATTTGCCTTGTTCACTATTGTGCCCCAGTGCATAGTACAATGATTGTAATATAGTGAGGGGAAAATAAATATTTGTAGCAGAGAATATAGAGTGCTGGTAAGGTAAATAAACAGGAACCAAACTACCTGGGTTCAAATTCTGAGGCTGCTAATTACTTGCTGTATAATGTTGGATAAGTTATTTAACTGTTCCATGTCTAGTTTCTTATCTATAAGGTGGGGATTATAATAGTCCACACCTGATATGGTTGTGGTGAGCATTGAATTAATACATGTAAAGTGTTTGGAGCAGTGCCTGATACAGAGTAGGAACCCAACTGACTATTGATATTCATTAAAATATTTAATACGGCCATTTAAAAAAATGTGGGTCTATCTATCTATCTATTTATCTTCCTATCTATCAACTATATCTATAGATATATCTTCAGCTGAAAATGGCCATATTTTTACACACCTTTATGAACTAGTTGTACCTGTTAACTTGGATCTGTAATTCAATTAGTGGAACATGTTCTCCATTTAAATAATATAAATCTCTATCTAGACTCTCCCTTTAGTGATGTAGAGAGCATGGCTGTGTACCCTTCTGCACAGTGTCTGTGAACCTGTGTTGCTTCATTTTTTTTTCTCTCTGTTCCTAAGTGACCTCACCCAGCAGCACCAGCAGTGGATTTGGCTATCAAGTTGACGGTGTCTGCCTTTATATCTGTCTCTAAAACCTGACATTATCAGGCTTACTGAATTTTGAAATTAGAGCATTCCTACTGTTCAGAGGCTTGGAATCATCCTTCATCTACTTAGGGTGACCTGAGGCGGAGACCGTCACACCTTTTTTTCCATAGGAAAGAGATTTCCAACTACCTTTTATAAGTAACAAAACAGAAGCTTGCTTGCAAAGGCTTAGTTATTTGTCCAGAGATAAGCATCAGTTAATACTGAAACCAGGAATAAAGAACCAGCATTCCATGGCTCTCTTGAATTCACAATAAAACAGGACTGCAAAATAGTGTTAGGAGAGAAAAACTCAAGTATGAGAACATAAAATATGGTATTCTTTTTGAAACTATAACCATGAATTTATGCTGCACTGGTCCAATTTTCTCATAAGGTAAGGAGAATTGATAAAAACACGTCCTTAAGTGTGTGTATGTATGCATATCCATACATGTATGTCTATATATACACACATACACATATATAGCCTGTGTAAATAAAATGAAGCATTAGAAAAGACATCAGACAACTGTCCCTAGTTCTTCTAGTTGTTTTGGGGCCAGAGTTTTGTTCACTTTTTAATTTCCCTCTTGGAGAGAGTGAGGTGAAAATCTTTCATCTATGTCCTTGATGGCCTTGGGTCTTAAATATTAGGTACTGCCAGGTGAGCCGCACTTATTTCCTTCCATCCTTCTTTACCCTGTCAGACTTCTGCTGTGAGGCATTCTTCATCCCAGGGATGTTACTTCCTAACTGCTTTCTCATTAATTAATCCTTGGTTATCTAGTTTCTGGTCTTTTCACTCTACATAAAAATGACAAAAGTCACCTGTGGGCTTCCCTGGTGGCGCAGTGGTTGAGAATCTGCCTGCCAATGAAGGGGACATGGGTTCGAGCCCTGGTCTGGGAAGATCCCACATGCCGCAGAGCAACTAGCCCCGTGAGCCACAACTACTGAGCCTGTGCGTCTGGAGCCTGTGCTCCGCAACAAGAGAGGCCGCGATAGTGAGAGGTCCACGCACCGCCGCAACTAGAGAAAGCCCTCGCACAGAAACGAAGAGCCAACACAGCCATAAATAAATAAATAAAAATTTTTTTTTAAAAAGGCAAAATTCCTTAAAAAAAAAAAAGAAAAGAAAGTCACTTGTGATCTTCTGACATTTTCCTAGCTTTGCCTCACCTTTAACTTTCCTTCTAGGTAATGATGTCCCTCAACTCTCCATTGTTGAAACACACCCCTACTCTGGTGGCAGTGACCCTGAGCTTATCCAGGCTGTTATCCTGGTTCTCTCTTGCCCTGTCTCTGTTGGCTCGTTTTCATTCTTGCATGTTGGACAAAGGATTCACTAAGTTGAAGCTTCTTCTTTTTCTTCTTTAATTTCTGCCCTTTGAGCATTCCATTCGCTTCCACAATTTGCCTGAGTTTCATGAAAGAAGGAACTCTGTCTTTGTCATTCTTAAACCTGTTCCTAGTGCTTAGTGCAATACCTGGGTCATGGTAGATGCTCCAAGAAGTCTATTGCCTTGAACTTAAGCTGTGCACTTGATTCCAAAGTCTAAATCAATGGCTCTGACTTTTCTCCACCTCTAGTCCCAATAACATCACCCTCTTTCTGTGTGTTTCCAATAATAATAAGAATAGCTTCTGCTATGAAGCACCTGCTGTGTGCTAGCCAGTCAGCTAGGTAATTGAAATACATTACTTGTACTCTACACCACAACCCTTCAAGGTACACCTTATCATCTGTACTTTAGTGTTGGAGAGAATTGACATCCACTTGGATACGAAGTAAGCATCTCAAAGAACTCTTGCCCCAAACCTGCTCCTGTAAAGTCTTCCCCATCTCAGGAGGCAACACCTCATCCACCCAGATAATCTCCAGTCACTTCTTCGCTTTCCCACATCTAAACCATTAACATGTCCAGTTGACTACAAGAAATACTTCTAATCTATTTGAATTTCTTCATTTCTACTACCCAGTCCCAGTCCAGGCCATCATCATCTTTTCCAGACCAGTACAAGAGCCTCCTAACTGGACTTTCCTTCCATCTGCCTGCACGCCGTTCCCTACAGAGCAGCCTGTGGTCCTTTAATCTCATCACATCACAAGAGTGGTTACATTCTGTAGTGGCTGCAAAAACTGCCTACAGGTTTGATTTGAGGGTATCAGCAGTGTGGCTGTACTTGTGCTCTACTTTAAGGCAAATGTTTGAAAATTTAAGTTCTTTAAAAATATCAACTGAGGATTGATTCACTTATGAAGGGATTAGCAGAGGCATCCATAAGCAAACCTAAGAGATGGTTATTTTATTGGAAAATTCTACACTTTATAGAAACATAACGTTCCTTTAAGTGGCAGGCACTTAACATATTAGTTCATTTACTATAATTTATTTACACAACACTTTGAAGGAATATATTGATTACATAATGTGAGGAATGTTCATACCCACATATGGATAATGTATGCTTCTTAAGTTTCATTATCCTATTCAAACAAGTGCAAAATAATATCTCTTGTGGTATTTGTATTACCTATAATTTTGATTTTCATTGAAATCTAACTACTAGAAGAACAAATAACCAAAGAGAGAAGGAAGGTAGCCATGGTTCCACAGTCTGGCTTTTAAACCACTATTATGCATTTGAGATCAAATTAGCCAGTGCTGGCTATGAGACTCATAGATGTCACCTGCTCTGGTTGTTTCTAGACTACGTACACTGGCCTAGAAAGCACACACTTGGATACTAAATATAAGGCCTGTTTCTCTTGATGCAGTGTTAACAGTATGTAAAAATTTCTCACATACATAGATTCATGTTCATGTTTTTGAAAAAGTATTTCAAAAAACCCCATTCATTTTTGAGTTAGAAAAATAGGACTTTTGAAGATTATCAGTCATTTATCAGAAATGCAAATATTTATCTCTTTTTTAATTAGTGGCGACAAGTTACAAGCTGAGAATTCTGTCAATGCTTGCTTAATTGGTGCAATTCTCACTTCACTGAAAAACATTTACCAGTGCTATTTGTTCAATGATCTGAACTTGCTGTCATGGAAAAACAAAGGTAGAGAATGTCTGAACTCTTTCTATATGGAAGTAGTTTTTTAGAGTTTTTTCTTTTCTTTTTCTTTTTCTTTTTTTTTTGGTAGTGCTCTTGGGTTTTTCCTGAAGTCTGTGACAAACCTATGTTTAAGAAATTATTGACTTTGGTGGAGAATTTGCTGGTTAGAAGATCTCTTTGTTAGTTATTTACAAATAATGTAGTGCCTATTCAGCTATTAAAATAGTCATATTTTAAATACCATTAATGGGAGGGAAAATGAAATATGAGGAAATTACAAGCCAAATCTCTATCAAGGGTAAGATTATATTTTAGAAGTCTAAGATGGTCAGATTCTTTAGTTTGCTTCAACTTTTCTCCTTTATTCCCTCTTTCTTTCCTTCTTTCCTTCCTCCCCCCTCCATCCCTCCTCCATCCTTCCTTTCTTTGTTTGTAGACTTCTCTTCCTCATCTCAGCTCTTTTACCCAAGGGTCACATCCTGGGTGATCTCTTCTTCCACCTCTGCATGAAATTGGTCATCACTGCTGAGTTCACTCACATCCATGGCTTCAGCCATGCCCATGACAATGACAAGCAAATTTCTGTCTTCCAGCTTTATCTCCCCTTAACACTCAAAATGTACTTCTAGGAGTACCTCAAATTAAGCATCCCTTAAAAGGAACTTACTAACATCCATAATCAAACTTCCTCTTCTTGCATTTCCACCTAGGTTGATACTTGACCAAGGGATTCAGTATCTCCCCAGTGGCTCAGGCTAGAAATTATGTCATCCTGGACTCCGGTGTTCACCTCATTCTCCACTTCCCATTCTCAGGGTCACCAAACCCTGTTAATGTAACCACTAAATATCTTTTCATTCTATTTCATCTTATGCAGACCCCCCATCATGATGAAAATCCTCACCATCTTTTGCCTGTGCTTTTGCAACAAAATCTTAACAGGTCTTCTTGCCTCTAATTTCCTTGGTCTCCAGTCCATTCTTTATGCTGCCACTAGAGTAACATTTCCATATCCAAAATCTGATTGTGTTATTTCTCTGTCTTAAAACCTTTGATGGTCGTATTTTATGAAGTTCAAATTCCATTGCAAGACATATAAAGTCCTGCACAACTTACCTTTCCATCCTCATGGGCAGTGCTGTGTAATGGTTAGAACCTGTGCTACAGGATAGTGATTATAGACAACAATTCTGTATTATAAACTTCAGAGTTGCTAAGAGATTAGATCTTATTTGTTCCCATCACAAAAAATACATAAATGTATCAAATCAACATGTTGTACACTTTAAACTTATCAATGTTATATGTCAATTATATAGTAATTATAAAAAAGATACCTGTGCTAGAGTCCAGCTATCTGGATTTGTATATTAGTTTTATCCAAATGAGACCTTGGATACATTATTTAACTTATCTAAACCTCAGTTTCCTCATCTGTAAAATTTGGGTTATTTTGAAAGGTATTTTCAAGATTAAAAAATGCATGAGCTCATGCATCTAAAGTCCTGTGAAGAGTAAAAGTCAGCTACATAATGTTAAATAAATAAAAAACTCTTCTTCAGGTGCATGTGGAATTTCACCCAGTTCCTCATGTTGTCTTGCCTCTGGAAGTTTGTACTTGGGGTTGTTTCCTTCAGGAAGCAACGTAAATGTCCATTCTCTGGAATTTTCTTCCAGACAGCCAGGCTAAGCACCTGACTCCCTTCTCTCTGTTCCAGCCGAACCTCATAGAAAACTTTATGACAGCCCCTGATGAATTGTTTTGCAGTTGTTTATATGTGTGTGTCCTCAAATAGACAATTGGAGTGGATGGTCCTATTCATGTTTTTAGTTCCCTCAGTGTCTATCACATAAGAAACGTTTAATAAACATTTGTTAAAGGAATGGATTTATTGAGGCACTCTCTTTTCTTGGGCTCATGTTGTTTCAGTCCCCTAAAAGATTTTTGTTCTAGAAGATGATAGTATTCCAAAGAGAGATTTAATAATTTTGTGACTTGAAAAAAGAAAATCCACACTTTGTTTAGGATGAACAGTTTTTCTTCTCTAGGAACTTCTATCCTGCTGATGTAAGCAAAGTGAGTAAGTGTTACCCTGATGAAAATTAACTTATATTAGGCTTTATTTGATTTGTATTTGGAAAATATGAACTATCTAGACAAAAAAAATTTTTAAGGAATTTTCTCTTCCTTAGATAATTCATCTGATGCATTATTGCCCTTTTACACTCAAAACTTGTTGATTGCCAGGGAAGTTGTTCAGTACCACAGTTATTGTGAGAATTTTTGAGTCTGGTCTTGCAAATGTCATCAGAATTACTGAACCAAAGTAGAATGTCAAAGCAGGTGAAGTGTGGATCTGGGGCTTCTACCTCCATCCCGTCCTCTCCCTCTGGGATCCTCTGTTCTCACGATGACCTCTGCTTTCTCCGGACTAAAGTGTCAGCTGTCTTCCCCAGGACTCTGGATACATGGCTTTCCTAGACCCTCCTGTCTATGGAAACAGTGACTATTGCACTCAATCTAAGACAGGACCGGGTTCTTCTGGCCTCATGTCAGGTAAACGATCTGCATTGCAGCATTTTGGAAACAGTCTTTGACCCAAAGGACAGACTTCAGTGCTGTCCATAGCATAGCCCTCACCAGGACTGTGCAGGAAACATTTTATTAATCAAGAGCCCTCTCCAAATCAGTCTGCTATGGGTGAAGGAGCATCAAGGCTCTCAACCATCACTGGAAACCAGAATAAAAAAGCAATTATCCCTTCATTCATTGCAGTGTCATAAAAGGGGCATAGACCACGAGGTCTAGAAAACCTGGGTTTGGAGTTTTTCCCACATGGTCCTGTTGTTGTTGTTACTGTATAACTTCTTTCTGAGTTTCAGTTTCCTGCTGTAAAATGGGAAAGATGCCACCTATATAGGAAGTTTTTTGTGAAGCTTAAATGAGATAACAGTCAGCTACTTAGAAATGGGCCTGGTACATAGAAGTATATCATTAATAAAAGACATAACTGTTAATATTTTAATTGAGATGGCTACCTTCATCCTAGGTGTTGTGCCAATCGCTGAGGCTATAGGTAATCTCACATCTTTCTTTTAGCCTCGATTTTGTACTTCTCAGTACTCAAACCTTTTAGACACTTTCCCCAAATAGTTTTCCACTTTATGGTTAGGATTAACTCCCTTAGGGATGAGAGTAAAGGATGTGAATGGAAAAGGACAAGACTGTCATTGGAACACGAAATTGATAACCTGTCCCAGAATGCAATGCGCCACCATGAAAATGATTTAGAGCCTGTAGAATCTGCCAAAGTTAATCAAGGAGTAGTAACAGCCTGTTGAAATCCCTTATATTTAAGCGGGGGAGGGGAAGAAGGGATGGGAAAAAGGAGGTCTTTTAGTAGCTGAATGTTCAAAAGCAGAAAGGTGAAAAGCCCATAATGCTTAGGTTGGATTATCAGCTCCGAAATATTGTGAGTTGTCCCTAGGTGTGATGCTGATCTCTTTTCTTCTTTGAGTAGCTGACTTGAATTACTTTTTTAAAAATTTGTAGGGCTTCCCTGGTGGCACAGTGGTTGAGAGTCCGCCTGTCGATGCAGGGGACATGGGTTCATGCCCTGGTCCGGGAGGATCCCACATGCCGCAGAGCGGCTGGGCCCATGAGCCATGGCCGCTGAGCCTGCGCGTCCGGAGCCTGTGCTCCGCAACGGGAGAAGGCACAACAGTGAGAGCCCTGTGTACCTCAAAAAAAAAAAAAAATTTGTAAAGGTTCAAAGTGAAGACCAAGAATTCTCAATGTAGAATACGAGCAGCTCCTATGAAACCACACTGGAGTGCCTACTCATTTGAAAATATAAAGTCAGAATCATTAACATTACCACCTTTAAGAGCTTTTTCCATAAATTAAGAATACTTGATAATGGAAATTCACAGGAAGAATATTTGCTCCTCTTTTTGTATAATTTCAGTGGCTTATTCTGCTGTACATGTTAATAGCACATGTTTCTTCCATCTCTCCAGGTAGAATCTTTTTGAGACCCCTTCATAGACCTTTGCTCAGCTCTCAGTTGCTTGAAGACTATATAATTCAGGGATCATCCAGGGACATAATCACCCTCCAAAGACTGAGCAGGCTTCCCCAAGGGAAAGCTGCCAAGTTTCTATTTTGGATGAATTTCTTAAGCAAAGGTTTCATTATTCATATTTATGGAAAATTGCATTACCTTTATCTCATTATTTATCCAATAAACGTCTCCTCCTGGAATGGACTCTGTAGTATAACTTCTGCTACATCCTTTTGCCCTTATAAGTGTGATGATCAAGCCGTATGCACTGAAGTTGATATTAATGTTGATGGCATCAGACTAACTGTAAGTACAATTTTAAATTTATCACAGTTACTTCATTCGAGCTTAACAGTAATTGGAAAGTTGTGACACACTGCTTAATAGTATTATATAAAGCAAAAAGTTTTACATGCTTGCACAAACAGTATTTAGTATGACAAGGTAACAAAATAATGAATTGTTAATGAATATGTCCAAAATTTCAGGTTGTATTTTAACTTCAGTTTAAGCAGACATTTTTTTTACTACTTAAAATAAGTTGTATATAGCTTGAATCAATTTTTTGATTATTAATCTGTTTTAAAATGAATTATCTAGAGCAGCGTTTCTCAAACTTAAGTGTGCGTTAGAATCACTGTTGCAGGACTTGTTGAAACACTGCTGGCCTTCATTTCCTCCCCTTCCCTTCAGTCTCCATCTCTTGTCTCCCAGTTTTTGATTCAGTAGGTCTGGGGTGGGACCTGAGAATTTGCATTTATAACATAGTCCCATCTGAGGCTCTTGCCGCTAGTTGAGAGCCACCATTTGAGAACCACTGATCCAGAGATTGTGGTGGAAAAGAAAGAAGAGAGTCTTAGGAAATGGATTCTGATACCATCGGCTTCTCCACATACAAGTTGTGTAACTTTAAACGAATTTTCTTTTGGGAGACATATTTTCATTTATGAGACAGGGATGAGCATGAATGTCCTGCCCATTTCCCATGGATGGGAGGATCAGAGACCACACTCTGTAAATATAGGACAGTATTAGCCTTGACACAGAGTAGGAATTGCTTGATGGAACCATTGGCCTTTATCAGGCTATTATTTACAAAAGGATACTTGGAATGAATTTGAAGACCTGTATTACAGAATGGGAATTCAAACCTCTCAGTGTTCTAAGAGTTGTCTTCATTTACATGCTGCATAAATAGTAATATTTGCAGAGAACCTCAGGACTCCACTATATAATCAGGTCAGAGGAGCTGATTACAGAGACAGTTAATTAATCTTCTTTTAGTACTAATTAGCATAGAAACTTGGTTCTGAGTCTACATTTACTTAAGAAGACGTATACCTTCCACTTTTCATTCTTTCACTCATTCAGAAAGCTTTTAGTGAGGGCCTGCTGTATGTTGTGTGTGGTGCTAGGAAGTGTGGTTAGAGATGCGTTCGTTGTGCTCAGTCTGGAAAAATACTTAGAGTTCAAAGTGATGACTGTTCCGTAAAGCAGTGTGCTGAGCCATGCAGAGCACCAAGGAGGGAAGACCTGCTTCTGCCTGAAGGGGTCAGGGAAGGCTTCCAGTTACTGCTGTTGCTGTCCTTAAGAAGTGAAAGTACAGCTATCTTTGAGGCAGTTCTAAAGTTTCAGTCAAACATATCACCCTCGTAATCCAAAGGAAAGAGGAGAAAGGACTAGACAGGAAAAGTAGTATTTATTTATGGAAAACAAACACCTAAAAGACAACATATGATTCCTTCCATTTGAAAAACTCTTGTTCCGGAGGCTTAAGCGGGATCATTCACTCACTCACTCACTCACTCACCCTATCTCTGTATCTAAACAGTTCAGGGGCTTTTCAAAGCACTTAAAATAAAGTCCCAGTTGATTGTCATGGATGGTAAGGTCGTGCACAATATGGCCATCATGGGGTGTAATATGGTCACTTCTCCCCTTGCCTCCTGCTACTTTCCTCCATGCTCTCTTGAGCCACACTGAGCTCTCCCGAGCCTCCCTGATCTGTGGTCAAACCACCATCTTTGCTATCTCAGTGCCTTTGCACATGTTGTTTCTTCCACCTGGCTCTTTGTGGGGCTGGCGCTTCTCATCCTTCTGGTCTCAATGTGCATGTGTCCTTCTCAAGATGTCCTTCTTGTTCATCGAGTCTAAGGTCTTCACCCTCACTCCCATAACCCTCCATCAGATCACTCTCTTCTGTTCCACTGTAGCCTCTCAAGGTGTAGATGATATATTTGTTTGCTACTTGTTTGCTATCTGCCTTCCCTATCCTGTTTTGTCTCCCCTGTCAATCACAATACCTTGTATAAAAGAAATTTTTTAATACCCATTTGTGGAATGAAGCAATACTTTTAGAATATTTGCCAGAGTTAGAAAACTGATTGTCAGTATCAGGCCTGAAATAAAACTGAAGATTTTTGGGGGGGACGTTGGACTGCACAATTAAGAGAAAGCTAAATGGGGTCCTCAAATGAGGACTCAAGTCTTCTGAATCATGAGACGGGTTTTGGAGTGTCTTCCCTGGGACTTTGTTCCCAGCAAGAGCAAAGTGAAATCTGCCTATTGGCAGATAGCACCTGCTGTCACTCCCCTGCCTCACTAAGCAACCGGTGCCCCTTCTGTAAGGGTTATTGCTTTAGATTTGGACACATAAACTGGAGAGATCATAAGATTCCACCTAGATTGAGACTTTTCTCTCAGACTAGCTAATCAGCGAGAATTTATTGAGCACCTACAAGGCACAGCATTATGATAAGTAAGTAGGTGTATATGTAGATTCCAATCTCCCAGTTTACCTGCTCCCCCCTTACCTCCTGGTAACCATAAGTTTGTTTTCTACATCTGTAACTCTAGTTCTGTTTTGTAGATACTATATATAAAATAGATAACTAATAAGGACCTACTTTATAGCACAGGGAATTCTACTCAATACTCTGTAATGGCCTATATGGGAAAAGAATCTTAAAAAGAGTGGATTTATGTATATGTATAACTGATTCACTTTGCTGTACACCTGAAACTAACACAAAATTGTAAATTAACTATACTCCAATAAAATTTTTTAAAAAGTAAGTAGGTAGGTTATGTTACATTTTAATTTAATTCAAGAAATTAAAAAAAAATGTCTTGGGGCTTCCCTGGTGGCGCAGTGGTTGGGAGTCCGCCTGCAGACGCAGGGGACACGGGTTCGTGCCCCAGTCCGGGAAGATCCCACATGCCGCAGAGCGGCTGGGCCCGTGAGCCATGGCTGCTGAGTCTGTGCGTCCGGAGCCTGTGCTCCGCAACGGGAGAGGCCGCAACAGTGAGAGGCCCGCATACCACAAAAAAAAAAAAAAAAAAAAAAAAAAGTTTTGTACTTAGTATTAACCTGGGAGGCCATGAAGAGAAATAAATGTTTTTGATATGTAATCTCTGTGCTTACAATGCTTCCAAGCTTAGTTGGGAGACAGAAAGTATGGTTAGGTAACTGTTAAATCAAAATGTGAAGCAATTTGTAACTGCAAAATGATATGAACAAGTCAGACTTGGAATGCTTTAGGTCTAAATGTTATATTCTTATAATATTGCTTTATCTCTATTGAAGAATATCCGTGGTCTCTGATGTAAAAGAACTCACAGTCTAAGCTAAGGCAGTGTTGTCCAGTAGAATTTTCTGCAAGAGTGGAAACACTTTACAATCTGTTCTGTCCAAAAAGGTAGCCACTAACCACATGTGGCTTTTGAGCACTTGAAATGTGGCTGATGCAGCTAAAGAACTGAAATTTTGATTTAACTTAAATTAAATTTAAATAGGCACGCATGGTTACCACATTGAACAGTGCAGGTCTGTGGGGGAAGAACAGTATTTGTGTCCTGTGGCAGATTCGGCAGAACCAATTCTAAACATGTTTACATATAAAGCAATTTCTTATTATTAGAAGGTAACTTATCAGGGATAGCATTGTGGCACAATATGTGTTTGTTATTATCATAAAATAATGATTCTGAAAAATATATTTGGACCATCTGTAGTATCTGTAATGAGGTGGCTTAAAGGAATGTTTGTTTCTATTTTTAAAGCATGTATTCTTGAAAATACTCTAGTCCTTGAGTTTGCAAACTTTGGTGCTGAGACTTCTATAATTTTCAAATGATTGTGATGACAGTAGGAAAAAAGTAATTGGAATTGTAGTTGATGCGGGTACTCTGCAGAATTTTCTTTCACTAATTTAAATAAATCAACATCTTTCCTTGTATGTAAAATTTTTGAAATAAATGCAAAATTGTCTTAAGAAAGAACTCATAAATATCCATGTACTTTCTGGATATCATTTAGCTAAAGGGCATGAGAGAGAGAGAGAGAGAGAGAGAGAAAAGAAAAGAGGAAGGAAGCTGTAGAAAGCAGCGCTTTGTGGCTAAAATTTGGGAATAGTCTCTAAAGACATAATTTGCGTAATCCATTTATCACAACTCATCCAACAAATATAGTCCAGATCAATAAACCACTAGAATCTAATCAATCACCCAAAGGACACAATCATGCAACAATCCTGCCCACCTCAGCCACCAAATCTTCTTACCAATCTTGTCCCAACTCGCCTAGAGTATCAGTACCAGAATATCAGAACCCTGACTCATTCCTGCAAAGTATTCCTACCAAGGAGCATCAGCTCACAAAATTGAGTGTCTTGGAGTATTAAAAACTTTCTACAAACAAAAAAACCTAGCCAACCCACCCAACAAAACCTGTCTGGCAACCCAACTCAAAATTACCTTTTGAGAAAATGGAGGTAGTTTCATCTGGGAAGATTGGAATAACTTTCCTCCAATTTTGCAGAAAAGGAGCCATGGGATTTTGAAGAATGGTCTTAATTATGATTATAACAAGCTGTCTGCCATTTCCGACTTTTCCTGATCACTGGCTGTTTAATGTTTTTTTGAGATTTGTCTGCAGCAAGCGTCCTTCATCAGGTCTTATTGGATCAGCTTTGATCACAGGAAGGAACAAGGAAAACACATTAAGACTTCACGTTCCTTATAGGATTATTTTGTTTGGGGGTGAAATGACCTTTTAGTATTTCCTGAAAGTTTGCCAGGAAGCATTTATTTGATTTTTAAAAATTGTGTAGAGTAGGTAGAAGAGATTCATGATTCTGGAAAAGGTTTATCAAAACATAAAAGCTGGCTCTGCCATAGCCAGAAAGGGCATAGCCACAAAGAGTTCAAAATGAAAGCTTCTATAAGCTCTAAAACAGAATCACCACTGAGAAACCATCTCTGAGTGCCATGAGTGTGTCTGAGGCCCCGAGAGACGTGCCCAGTGGCCGGTGCCTCCTGACTGGTGAGTGCAGGTTGGAAAATCTGGGAGGGACCACTTTTGCCTCAGAACAACCCATATGCCCAGTGGATGGATGGACGGATACGCTGGCGTCCAAGGAGAAACATCTCTTCAGAGAACATGCTTATCTGCAAGATGTAGGGTTTTTTCTTTAACAAAGAAGTGGGTCCCCCAAATAACTGGGATCCACTTGTCCTTTCTTCTCCACTTACTGGAGTAGAAGGTTCTTAACTTGGTAGCCTGTGTGAGTTGGTTTTTACAGCTGGTAAGGGGGAGGATCAGAATGTGTTCAGTAGCTGTTTGGTGAAGGCTGTTTTCAGGCGGTGATTTTTAAATGTTTTAGTGGGTATAGCATGGACCAGTTTAGTTGTTTAATTGGGGCCCCTGGACAGCTGTCACAATCCTGCCTGCAACAAGGGAGGAGGAAAACATAAATGATGAAATTCACATAGAAAATTAAAGTAGCCTGTGTGTTGGGGAATCATTACATATATGAATCACAAAATGAATATTTTATGTTTGACAGCTAAATTGGCTAATTAAAAAAATAAAAGATTTGAAGCAGTTATACAAGTGTAAATTTCATCAATATCTTGTCTAAGAGCTTGTTAACACTTTTTTTAATTTTAATTTTTTTATTTTGATTTGTTTTATTTTATTTTTTATACAGCAGGTTCTTATTAGTTATCTATTATATATATATATATATATATATATATATATATATATATATATATATCTCAACCCCAATCTCCCAGTTCATCCCAACCCCCTCCCCCCCCACTGCTTCCCCCCCTTGGTATCCATACGTTTGTTCTCTACATCTGTGTTTCTATAAGGAGCTTGTTAACACTTTTCACGCCAAATGCACACAACTCTCATATGTCACAGAAGCACTAGGCTATTGATGAATCATAAATGGTCAGCTATCTCAGACCTGGAATTTAACTCATCTCTTAGGTAATAAATTCACTTTTGTTCCCCCCAGCCTGGATTGGTGTGCCTAAATAAAGCTGTTCTTCTAAAAAGTCCTCAGATACTTTTGAAGTTCTTTGATTGTTAGATTAGACTCAGCAGATGGAGGGGAGGTGGTAGTCTTTGGAGTCTGTCTCTTGGGAGAGAGGGTGAAAAGATGAGGTGACCCTTGGAGCAGAATGGCTGAGTGGGCCACTTGGCATCTTGTCAACACAAATTCACTGGGTCTTTCTCAAAGAAACAGAATTGTGTTTCCACATATGGATGCTAGTGTCAGGTTGTAATAGGGGGTGTAAGTTTCTTTCAGTAGCCATAGATGTACTTTCAAAGTTTACTTGGATCGAGGGTTGACCAGATATAGCAGACATCTGGGATCCCAACTCAGTGCTGAGACCCAGCAGTGTGGGTCAGAAAGTTTAAACCAACAAGGGGAGGGCCCTTTAAAAAGCCGAAGAAGAAACATGCGAAGAATCATAACAGCCCTCATTTTTGTCAACAGTGGTTCCATTACATGAATGGCTGTCAAGTGCTTCAACAGGATATTGAAACTGAAAATGTGAAGTTGCCCAGTCTACCTGAGTCCTTCAGAATATCTCACCAGTTTAAATAATCCCACCCGTGGGAAAATCTGTAGAAGACTTAGATGGCACAATCACAAGTGCTTTAGTGGTTTAAGGTCTTGTGTGCTGATGGCCATTCGCGTTTATCTTAGGTTAAAGGAATATTTGGAAGCAGGAAGGAGAGACATTCTGGGGAAGATATTAGAGCCACGTATGGGCTGACAAGGGAGCAGTGTCTAGTTTACAAAAGGAAAGTTAGGGTGGTAGAGAGATCAGTGCAGTTGTTTATCCAGGAGATTTATATGAAATACTCCAGAGCAGGATCCTTCAGACTAAGGTCAGGGCTAGACCCCAGAGCACACAGGCACTGGAGCTGACACCTAAGTTTGAGTCTCTGCATAGCCATTGGGACTGATTCAGCATCTCTGTTATGGGAATCATACCTGCACCTACGTCACTAGGTTACTATGAGGATTAAATGATCTGTTATTTGTAAAAGTGTTTAATAGTGCCTGCACGTAGTAACTGCCATGTATGTTCATTAAATAAATATGTACATACATACTGGGGGTGACATGGAATTCTTTACAGTTGGACAAAGGACTGATGTTCAGGACAGAAGTGAAGAAGATGGATTTAAATTGTTTTTGTATTGTGCTGTCCAGCATGGCATGAACACATGCCTTCCTCCAAAGTACATAATTAGGTATAATCAGCTCCTTGTCTCTGGAGCTCCCCCAGGTGGGGTTGTGGAGATATAGTTCCTCAAAACCTGGTACAGGTTTCCAGAAGAAACCACCTTTTGAAATCAAAGAGAGAGAAAGGCCCTCACGTTTACATTTGATGAGTGTGACTATCAGATAATCAAGGAACTAGCACAGCCTGAGGATAAGAACATTAGTTCAGGTCAGACACGTAAAGCAAAGTTAAGCCATTTTCTCTACCTCTGAAATGAAAGCCAATGCTGTTTAGAACTGTTACCAATTTATTATTAAGGATACAACCCAGCCCTGTTTCTGGAAGCACTGTGAGATGTATTGATGAGTCAAGTTCCATTTCTTTCTGATAAACTATCCAAGTTTAATTCTCTATTCGTAGGCTTAGTGAGGATGAATCACCAGTAGAACTACTATATTCTGATGCTGAGATCTGTCTTTGCCTGAGGGAGAAGGCTTGTATTGGGAGAGCTGCATTTTCACAAACTATGTAAAATATCTCTGATTCAGCAACATTTTAGTGCCATGACAACGGAAAAAGAGATGCATTAGGGAAGACTTTTACCTTTCACTTTTAGACAGTCATCCTGAACTTGCAACTTCATTCCCAGACAAGTGGAAAGCTTTAAAGAAAGAGTATCTGGTGCCCTGAAGCTGTACTGGGTACACTGTGGGACTTAGTCAGAGGAAGGGTTAACAGGATTGTGTGGTGTCCCAACACTATGTGGGACTGGTGTTTGTGGGATGCACCGTATCACCTTTCTTATGAAAGGTGATATCTCTTCTGAGAAAGGGGCTTAAGACAGCAAAGCATCACGCAGAAGCACCGTTTTAGAACATCAGTGGTCGTGGGTGGGGCTCATGAATGCTGGTGCCTAGTGAATAACTGGATTGGGGAGGAGTTGGTCTACTGAGTAACTGGATTGGGGAGGAGTTGGTCTGCTGAATAACTGGATTGGGGAGGAGTTGGTCTGCTGAATAACTGGACTGGGGAGGAGTTGGTCTGCTGAATAACTGGATTGGGGAGGAGTTGGTCTGCTGAATAACTGGACTGGGGAGGAGCTGGTCTACTGAATAACTGGATTGGGGAGGAGTTGGTCTACTGTTTAGAAATGAAGCCACAGAAATGGAAAAACAGGCTTCTCCTGGCTCATTTGGAATATGAGGCAGGCTCAAACGCAGTAAATCAGAAACGCTGCCCCTAGAAATGGTATACGTTTTGAAAGACAGGTGTAGTTGACTTTAGTACTTGCAACTTAAGATGACTCAACTAGACTCTTTCCTGGCACCACTCCCAAGGGCACTAATAGAGCAGTTTTGCCCACGTGCTGCTGCACTGGCAGCTTTAACGGAGTCCCTTTTTCTCTCCATTTTTACATTACGAGGGTTGGAGATAATCAGAACCAAACTAGCACCCTGCTCTGGGTATGCTGCAAAAGTGGGAGAAAAAAGTGGTTCTGGACCTTGACAGCAAACCCTAGGAGGTTCACCGATTATCCCCTAGTTTCTCTTTTCTCCCAACTTGTTTTGATCCTCTCATTTGCGAGAGCAGGAACCACCGGGTCTTCTACATGGTGACATTTTAAGTTGTTTTCCAGAAGGCCTTCTCCTCACTGGTGTGAATGTCTAATGTAACCTGAAAATGATCAAAGACGCCTCCTATTTTCTGGTTAGTGGATCGCCACGCCAGTTTGAACTTCCCGTCCTTAGCACCGGTCTGAGGCCCACGCGGGTGTGAAAGTGTTCCGTGTTCCTGGTGTTTGAGCTCCCATTCCCCACCATGTTCATAAGTAGCTCAGAGAAAGGCAAAGGAATGAGGCGGACGAAGATGAAAACTCCAGCTTTACTCCTGATGGAGACGTTGGAAAGCGCAGGTGAGGCGTGCCGGCAATGAAGCACTTCTCAAAACCAAGCCCACACTGGGACAGTCCGCCTCTCCATCCCAGGCTGCACGGGAGAACCGCAGGCAGGACGAAGAGGAGGAGCTGAACAAGTTCTCACGATGAAGGCAGATCCCAAAGGGAGCGAGCGGATCGAGTGGCCAAGCCACGCATGCCCAGTTCTTTCTCCTTAAATCGGTGGTTCTCAAAGTGTGGTCCCAGCTTCCCTAAGGTTAAGATAATTTTTGTAATAATAGTCAGACATTATCTGCATTGTCACTCTCTTTCTCTCGAGAGTGTAAGATGGAATTTTCCAGAGGCTACATAATACATGGTATTGCCAAAGAGTGACATGAGAATTCATTTACCTTTCTTAAGTCAGACATTAAGAGTTTTGCAAAAGTGTAAAGCAGTGGTGCTCTTCTCGCTATAATTTTGTTTGGAAAATATATTCTTTCATAGAATGTTATGTATGTTAACATATAATGAATTTATTACTGTTATTTTAAAATAAATAATCTTTAAATTTATCAGTTTTAATTTGTAATGCAGTAAACGTCAATAAATGCAACCCTCAAAACTAAAAGCTCTTAGTGGTTGTTTATGAATTTTAAGAGTGCACAGATACCCTGACACCACAAAGTTTGAGGATTGCTGTTTTGGTTTTTTTTTTTTTTTTTTTTTTGCGGTACGAGGGCCTGTCACTGTTGTGGCCTCTCCCGTTGCAGAGCACAGGCTCCAGACGTGCAGGCGCAGCGGCCATGGCTCACTGACCCAGCCGCTCCGCAGCATGTGGGATCCTCTCGGACCAGGGCACGAACCCGTGTCCCCTGCATCGGCAGGCAGACTCTCAACCACTGCGCCACCAGGGAAGCCCGAGGATTGCTGTTTTAAATGAACAATCAGATGTGTCCTGAATGAGGAGAGAAGAAAAGCCAGAATGGGTTAGTTTAGTGCATTTCCCACCATAGAAGTGCCCACCACCATACCATATCACTAAGTAACCCACTGCCTACCAGAGTGGCAGCTGCTTAAGATAATTACTCTGGTGTTTGTGAATAATGATGCCTGTAGAAAGTAGGGCAAAACTCTTTCAACTACAAATGTAATGATATTAAGTACCTTGACCTTTCTGTGAATGGGTGGGAGGGGAATGGGTACCAGCTAAGAAGCTTAAACTGGATTTCAAGATAGAGAATTGTCTTAGAGTATAGAAAACTTGTGCAGGCTAAAGGGAAGCTTAAGAAGGACCATCTATGCAAAATGGTGGACCAAGAAAACAGCTGACACTCTGCAACTTATCTCCTGAGTCCAAATGGCTTAGTCACCCTCAAATGCATTGAGACTTTTTGCATATTTTCCTCTGTGGAGAAAACGCCACCTCTATGGATCCTAGGGGATAGTGATCAATATCTACCCTTACATCAACTTGGAGAACATTTTTTTCACACTGCCTTTCTCTTCTCATTTGGCATTTCTTCTTTTTAATCTAAAGAGGCTTGAGATAGGGAGAGAACATGCTTTCAACATAGTAAACTAATGCATAGGCTTTGATTAAATATAGATTGTGAGTTGAGACTCACTTGCTGGAGATATGAAGAAAGGCCAAGTTTTATTATGTCCAAATAGCCTGATCCTGGAGGTAGCAGCACCTAGATATTGTAAGACTCAGTATTTGTTGAATAACTCATACATTCCAAGCTTTTGTCTCAAAATTTAAATATCTAAGGTAATTTCAAAGTCTCATTCTCCTCCAACATGGATTTGTAAGCTGTGAAAAATTGAATAAGAAGGATTAATTAAATAAATAATAACGATTGAAGAAAATGTTTCAAATTAAGTTTTTATTACTCTCTCTGAAACGGCAAGCACACATGCACATGAGCTAACACACCAGCCACCTACGATGAGGTGGGATTGATTGTAAGGGCTGTACTTTGATGTTTAATTCTCACAGCTATCCTTTAAACTAGGCAATATTATACCTGCTTTATATGCGAAGGACCTGAAAAACTCTTTAGTGGTGGGAACAGGATAGAGCCCCGGCAGCAGTCCGACTCCCGTGCCCAGCACTAGCCCGTTCAGACCCCACCGTTAGCAGCTGAATATGTTGGAGGTGATTTCCCCTCCTATACTTGAGAAAGATTAATTCAGTCCCTTTGCATTAATATGTTCACTTAGGGGGATGTGTCAGCAGTGGTAGGTTTTGCTGAAAGTTAAGTTCAGGACAGTTCCTGAAGCTGTTCTGCTGTCCAACATCAGTCAGAGCCCCACAAAGCTTTTGGGGAGGCTATTTTATATCTTACATTTTTTGATATTGATTGAAAACATATTTAATATTATCTATTTATAGAATATGAAATAATGCAAAATGATTCATATATAATATTGCATCTGACAGAGGAAATAGTTCTCTTCAACCCCCAAACTGTACATTTTTACTGGAAAGTTTTAGTAAAATTGTTTACTGGAACCCTTAATAAATCACACAATTAGAAAAAGCACTCAAATAAAGAAATTACTGAACTATTGGAAAAAAGTATGCAAATGTCCAAGGGGCCAGCAGTGGCCAGCAGAATTAAATTTCTTGTGAATAGACTGCATTTCAGGAAGCAGACCAGATAAGGCAGGCCACATGCTTGTAGCTCTGATACAGGATTGCTTCCCATTCATGGCGTGCGATGGGCAGTAAGGAGGAATAACAATACCAGCTCGGGTATTGTGTGTGATGCATGGGTCTGATTGCAGGCAGAGTGGTTCAGAGGAATCTTGGAAATAGTGATCCCAATCTCACTGTGTTTGGGATCAGGGTGAAAATGAAAGTGAAACAGATAGAGCAGAAACAAGTGAACTTTGGAATGGCCGGCTTTAATAGAATTCAGAAATTGTTCAGAATAGGTGAGGACCTGACGGAAGAAAAATAGGACATGGCAATACATTTTTCTCTAAAAGTCATGACAATGCCTGAGTGAACTAGCCAACAACCAATTTACGAATTATAGTTGAAACAAGATAAAGGATAAAAAGAATAAGGTATTAGAGGAAGTAAGATTAAAAGAGACCTAATAAATTATTAGCAGTAGAAGGCTGCTAAAGGGAGAAAATAAAAACAGAGTAAAACAAAACCTAGCTAAAAAGGGGTTTTAGCTGAATATTTCCCAGACATGAAAAGGCAGTTGGTGATAGATAATGTGTGTCATTGAGAGTCTCAGTTAGCTTTTTGCCATGAAGATTGCAGGGATAGGTGAAGGTTGCATTTTGGAAACTGGGATCTGTCTTCCCAAAGGAGAGACGGAGAGAGGAAAGTACCAAAGATGCTGAGATCATACTCAAGGAAATTTTTTGACAGAGAGAGAGAGATGGAGAAAGACTTACTTTTTGGATAGTAAAGACAGAGTGTGTCTACTCAGTGTTTTATCAAAGGTAACCTAAGGTCTAACAAAGAAAAGAAATCTGTATCAAAAGAAGGTCTCTGCTGATAGACATTTAGGTTGTTTCTATATCTTGGCTATTGTGAATAGTGCTGCAATGAACATAAGGGTGCTATTATCCCTTTAATATCCAGATATCAATTCTTGTGGATAAAGACCCAAAAGTGGGATTGCTGGATCATAAGGTAGTTTTATTTTTAGTTTTTCAAGGAACCTCAGTACTGTTTTCCATAGTGGCTGCACCATTTTGCATTCCCACCAATGGTGTACAAGGGTTTCCTTTTCCCCCACATCCTTGCCAATATTTCTTGTCTTTCATTTTCACAAAAATAGCTATCTTGACTGGTGTAAGGTGATAACTCAGTACAATGGAATACTTCCTATTCAGCCTTAAAAAAGAAGGAAATTCTGCACTATGGGACAATATGCAAATCTTGAGGACATTTTGTTAAGTGAAATAAGTCACAGAAAACCAAAAAATACATGACTCCACTTATACATGAGGTATATAAAAGAGTCAAACTCATTGAACCAAAGAGTGGAATAGTGGTTGCCAGGGGCTGGAGGGACAGGAAAAGGAGGAGTTACTAATCAATGAACTTAAAGTTTCAGTCAAGCAAAATGAATAAGCTCTATAAATCTGTACAACATTGTACATATAATCAACAATAATATATTGTACACTGAACAATTTTTTAAGAGGATAGATATCCTGTTAAGTGTTCCTTCTACAAAAAATAATAAAAAGAAAGTCTCAGTGTTCAGGGGAAAGCCTTCTAAAGATTAAGTTCAGCTTCCTTCATAAATCTAGAGTTTTGGACACAAAATTGTAGGTGCTTAAAAGTAATGAATTTCTAAAATAAGCATGTCAACTATATCGATCTTGTTTGTCAGTTTTGATGTCCCCAAATTAGCAAAGTTATCACTCAATAAGTGTCAGTTGTGAAATATTTACTTTCAAAATTATGGTGACTACCTAATGCAGATAAAGTCATAAATACTGTAAAAGCTTAATTATAGCAACCTTAATTTACACCATTAAATCTACTTTAATAAGTTAAACTATGGTGGTTTTTACTTTGTGGGTTATGGTGTTAGTTTCTTAAAAAAATGAAAAGATACAAACATAAACATTTTTTTAAATTGTTGCAATGTGGATATCTTAGTCTCTTTGGCTTACATTAAACCAAAAATCAAAGAAACTGAGAGCTCTAACCACATATACAAAATGCAACATTCACAGTCAGTTTTGTTTAACCTTGTATGAAATCTGCCTCTATTGCTGTTGAAAGTTGAGAATGGTCTTTAACAGTTTTTAAACTATTTTAGCAACAAGCAAACATGGGTATACATTTTAAATATAAAACCTAAAGTAGCATTAAAGATGACAGTTGTAGAAAGAAAATGACATAGCTTTTGTGTAGGTATTTTAGCATGCAATTTTCAGCACACAATTCATATAATCAAAAGGCTTGAGATGACCTTGAGAGGTCATCAGGCCCATCCTTCTGCTGTTACAGGGAGCAGTTAATATAAGGCACCAAGCAATGATCGGCACAAGCAGGTGAGGTAAGGGCCATGACTGTCTTATGGAAAAGTAACATTATTTTCATTTGACTTTCAATAAAATGGATGGCTTTCTAGCAAATACATGGCTCTTTTGAAACTTATCTAAATCCTATATGGTAAATAATTTTGATCAAATTGCATTTAGCTTTATATATAACAGTTGCATCATTGTGTAGTAAAGAAATGGTTTAATGTAGCCATCAAGGATATATATTGAAAGAAAAACATTTTTTAATGAGAAAAATTTCAGAATTTGTGCAATGGCTTAGAAAAACTTTGTATATGGCTGCTGGCTCTAAATTTGATTATCTTCTGACCTAGCTTTTATTTTAGATTAGACTGTGAGTCTACTTTGCAATTTGGGACAACTTTTCTTTAAACATATTTTCATAGAAGAGTTTCCTTCTGAATAGAACCAGGATTCTAGGAATAAAGATGGCAGAATAGAGAAGGATCACAGAATATCCCTCCTTCCAAAGCTTAAAAACATTGTAAAACATCTGACCCCAAATTCCCAACAGCAGTCAAGTAAGGAAAAGGGTATGCTTTTTATTAATAAACTTTAAAAATTGGTGGTGAAAGAAAAAAAATAGAAGATACTTTACTCTCAGTTTTTAGGAAGGAGGGCAAAGAAGGAAGGTGACTGGAAAAAAAAAAAGAAAGAATGAATGAAAGAAAGAAAGAACGAAAGAAAAGAAAACCAAAAATAATTCTCCTTAATATCCTATTTTGGAGAAAAGTGAACTGAGAGCAGTTTTCCTGGATGAAGTCAAGGAAAACTCCTCTAAAGCAGAGAACTTATATATCCAGTAGAGATAGAAGGATAAGAAGCCAGCTCTTGCCACATTCCAGGACATTGAGAGGACTGAAAACATCCATGACTAAAAAAGTGACTGTGATACTGGACATCTAATGAGATTCATCAAAAGAGCCCCAAACCAAATTCCTCAGCAAAAGTTAGACTCAATCCCAGCAACTGTTGACCATTTCCTTATGTGATGATTCATTTTATGTCAACTTGGCTAAGCCCTGATATCCACATATTTGGTCAAAAGTTATTCTAGATGTTTCTGTGAAGGTATTTTCTTAGATGAGATTAACATTTAAGTCAGCAGACTTTGAGGAAAGCAGAATACTCTCCAGAATGTGGGTGGGCCTCACCCAATCAGTTGAAGGCCTGAATATAAAAAAAGTTGTCCTCCCTGGAGGAGAAGGAGGGAATTCTGCCAGCAAAGGGCCTTCAGACTCAAAACTTCACCAACTCTTCTCTACATTTCCAGCCTGCTGGCCTACCCTGCAGATTTTGACTTGCCAGCTTCCACAATTGAGTGAGCCAATTTCTTCAAGTAAATCTCTATCTCTCTCTATCTCTACCTCTATCCTATCTATCTCTGTCTCTATCTCTATCTCTCTATCTCTCTCTCTCTCTCTCTCTCTCTCTCTCTATTTCTGTATAGATACACACAAGTATCCTACTCTTTCTGTTTCTCTGGAGAACTTTGACAAATGCAGTTTAGTAAGGTAAAATCTTATTTCTTGCTCTTGCAAATACAAATAAAGATGTTTCTGGTTAGCACCGGGCCTTCTACTTAGTTAATTAAGGATCCAAGAACCGTCCATCTTGTGGCTTTAACTAATTCTAGGGCCTTGATGTTCTCTTCTTGAAGTTCAGGTTAAGATCCCTTGCACCTGATCAGCAGACATGGAAAGAGAGAATGATCATTCGTGGGAGGTTTTCCTGGATTGGACCTAGACTAGCACACATTACTCGGCTCACAGCCCATTAGGCTGAGCTTGGTCATGGGCTCACTCCACTGCCAGGCAGGCTGCCAGGGAGGCTGGGAAATGGTGTGTATCTTTGTGCCAAGAAGGAAAAGGAAATGGGCTTTTGTGATCTCATAGGAGTCTCATCGACATGCTCTTAACCTAATTCATAGACTTATTTAGATTACCAAGTGGGAAAGTGCTTGAAAAGCAATAAACTCATATACAAATGTGTGCTATTATTATTATCTCAAATATTCAGATTCTGCAAAAAAGACTGACTTTTCAATTCCTTGGTGAGCTCAGTGTACTGCCTAATATAAATAATCAAGAAATATATCTCATGTGGGGTATTTGAATGGACTACTTAAAATAATATTTATTATTCTTACTGATGATAAAATATTGTAGAGAATATGCAAAATAGAAAAAAGCATAAAAAGAAAATCCCAGGCATTCCCAATCTTTGTGTACAAAGTCTGATCAGTTAAAACTCTAAGTTGTAACAGCACTCACCCAAACTGGTTTAAGCAGAAGAGAGAATTTGTTGGTTTGTGGAACTGAGCAGGCCAGGGGGCTCTCTCTGGCTGTAGGTGGTTTCATCCAGCAGGACTCTGACCCTACTTCTCAGTCAGTGGTCCTCTCAGCTTTGCCTCCTCTTTGCCCTGGCTTTGGCCTCTGCCTGGTTCTCTTGTGAGAACAGAAGTGGCCTGTAGTGATTCCGATGTCCTGCTCTTACACTGTACAAACCAGAGAAAGGCAGGATGGCTCTTGTAGTTGCTTTCTCTGAAGAGCCAGGACACTGTTTTCCTTTCCTCCCAGAAAAATCTGGTGTCTCATGGGCCTGAATTCTGTGCCCATCCTGATCCAGCTGTGGAAGTGGGGATTTGTTCAGGTCAGACAAGACTCACCCCAGGAACTGAGTGACCCCAGGAGCAACTCTCTCTGAGCACATAGGCTGTGTAGGAAAAACATGGACACCAGATGAAAGTTGGAAAATTGTTATCAAGAAGAATGGGGGATGGATACTGTAGTCTAAAGCAACAAATGCCTCTACACACCCATAAACACATACATACTAACACGGCTTTAACAGAATCAGTAGTATGTTGTACATACTTTCTTTTATAGCCTGTTTTATTTTTTCCACTGAAGAGCACATCATAACCATTTCCCCATGCTGTTAGATATTTTTTATAATGTGGTTGTCAGTGGCTTCAATTCTTCCATCGTGTGGATCAACCATAATTTATTTAATTTGGGTAAGTTCCAAAGTTTTTTGTTTTTTTTTCGGTACGTGGGCCTCTAACTGTTGTGGCCTCTCCCGTTGAGGAGCACAGGCTCCGGACGCGCAGGCTCAGCGGCCATGGCCCAGCCGCTCCGCAGCACGCGGGGTCCTCCCGGACCGGGGCACGAACCCGTATCCCCTGCATCGGCAGGTGGACTCCCAACCACTGCACCACCAGGGAAGCCCCAAAGTTTTTTTTTGATATTGCACTGCAACACGCGTCCTTATACATATTTTGTGTACGTCTCTAAAGATCATAGCAACATTTTAAATTATAATTCTAGCTTCATATTATTAAATTGATTCCATCTGCAAATCATTTTCACAGCACATTGCTAATTTCATAGTCGGCCATGAGATCTTGAACAAATTTCTTTATTTCTCTGTACCTCACTTGCAAAAAGTGTTTAATAGTAGCATCAATTTCATAGGTGAGGATTAAATGGGATGATTTGTGTAATATCTGAGTATAGAATATGCTAAGCACTCAGCATTATGTATACATTGTCCCCACTCCCTATAGCAATGGGCAGAGTAGGTTTTTAATGACTATTGATTAGGTGAATAAATGAGGTGATATTTGAAATACTTAACAAGTCTTCATGTCACATGAATTAAATTTTTCTTGTTTTACCACTTAATTTAATCTGTATATTTAACACCTATTACTATTGTTGTTTGACAGTAACACAATTTCATTACACTAATTTTATAGATGAGAATGATGCTGGGCAAAAGGTGGAACAAGATTACACATTGAGTTTATGGTCAAGATCTTAAACCTTGAATCCTATACGTATGTAAATAGGCCTTTTTTCCAAGTAGTGGACAAGTCAGTTAGGAGACAGGAAAATTATCTTTTACATCTGATGTCATTCACTTTCAACCAGTTCTTCACACAAATTCATTTTCAAACAATATACTTCACCACTCACCAAAAGCGACAACTAGCGTAGATTAAAGCATAGGCAAACAAAATAGAGAATTAGAGTCTAAAAGCACATGAAACTTGTTTAATAAAAGTTCACTTATTTTTTTAAAATAAAATTAGTTTGCTTTATAAGTAGATAAATTGTGGCATACACATAGAATCTAATACTATGTAAAGATGAAAAAGAATGAACTACTTTTACACATGTAACATTAATGAACCTCCCAAAATAACACTGAGCAAAAGAAGCCAGACACAAAAGAGGATCTATTCATGACTATTTATATGAAGTTCAAAAACAGGCAAAACCAGTTACACATATATGTGTATATATATATAACTGAATCACTTTTCTGTATATCTGAAAATAACACATTATAAATCAACTATACTTCAATAAAAAATATATCAACAAGGCAAAGAAATTAGCTTGATAATTCTCCACTGGTGGATGTGCGCTACACAATATCCTTGCTTGACCTTGGGCAGCGTCAGGCTGAACAATGTGTGTCTGCTTAGAGGACGTGCTCTGCGTGAGCTGTGGAAGTTGAGCCTGTTCCCGGAATGTTATTGCTGCTGCCACTGTCTTTTGAACGTCCACTCAACAGAGCTGGACTTGTGTAGTATCAGACTTAGGACAACAGTCATCAGCTACCTCGCAAAGGAAAAAATGGGAACCTAATTTTGGCTTTGATAATAAAGAATGACTATCCAGGGATCACTGCATTAGCAGAGCCTGTATCATGACTTCTCTTCCTTAAGATAAAGGAGCAGGTGGTCCATACTTGTCTGGGAGGCACTTTCAGTAATGTTGCTATTCTATGTGTCCAAAGATAGGTAGTAATATCTGTTACCTGTTTAAATACATTCTGAATTTCAGATAGTGCATATCTATAATATATTTAAACTTTTTAATGACTTAATTTTAAGTGTAATTGCCATTCTACTTTTGTATGTGAAGTCAAGTTCATAGTACAGCTGTTATTATATGAAAAAATCAGGGAAGATTGCTGAGAAATAGTCTTACTTGCCTTCTCCTCCTCTAATCCAGCCATTGAATCAGAGCTAGAAATTTGTGTCTTGTCTTGGAGATGCCAGTTTCCATGTAGGGCTGACCATGATGGGTGTATTGATAAGTAGCATAAAACAATTTGAAACAAATCTGACTTTTCTTCTGCATGACATGCTTTCTTTCACTAAGAAATGAAACCTTATTTATATTAATAGCAGCTCATTAAACTTCTTCAGACTGGTGTAAATTTTAAAATGTTCTTTTCCATCAGGATGCATGGCATTAATGTGTAAATGTTGTATTTTACCCCAATTAGTCTATTTTTAGAAATATTTCTTCAAAATTCATATTTTAGGCTTAGTTCTCATATCATCTGAATATTCAGGAAGAAAATACCATGAGTGATATTTCTTTGTTTAATGAATAATCACAAATTGGAACTGTTAGTGAAACTGCTTTATTAAATTTAGTCTCAAATTATTCTTAAAATATGCAGGACCAGAGGACTAAACATATAAATAGTTTTGATTATAGGCCAAATTCTGCATAATTTTGTTATTTTGTAACTTGATATCTTGAAGGGGAAGAATCTTAAGTTCAATGGACTAGACCAAAAATAATGAGAATGGCAATTTTTTTTACGAGCATATAAGATCTTAAATGTTTACCCAAGCACTATTTTCTGTCTAAGAAGCCATCTTTAGAAGTTTCTGTAATAATGTGTGTTTGAAATACGTTTGCTGGACTTTCAGCCTTCTTCTTTACAAGATTCAGCACTGAATAAATTTTATTTCCAAAACTCAAGTCCTCTCTTTAAGAATAAAGATTTTCTACAGTTAAAAGTACTCAAATAAATGTGCCACTAGCTTTTGAAGCCCAAATATTTGGGACAGTGGCAGCGGTTGTTCAGGGTAGTATCACCTTGGAAGAAGGCAGTGCATACTTGGGTAGAAAACTCTTGATGAGCTTGTTAAAATCTGGCAGGTAACTCTGAAGTCACATGTTCTTAGAATTTATATGAATTAATTTTTATGCCAAGTTTATTGATTTTAGTAGACTCTTGTCATATGTCTCTAAAATTCTAGGTTTTAGACTTGAAGGGGTCAGCCCTGCACTCACCTTTGTTTCCCTACATAAGTCCTTGTCTGCATTTTTGAAATAATTCCATGTATTTAGAGACAGAGGTGATATTTATTTAATATCTTAGAAAGGAGATTGTGGAGTCAAAAGGCACAGCCAATATGAATAATTAAGCCTGTCACTATGCCCATATAGTATCAAGTGCTGATAAGATGAATGATATTGGGAATTTGGATGTTGTGCTACAGTCACATCAATGTCAGGTTTACACAAGTTTGTTGAATTCATGGAAGAAGAAGAGAGGACATATACACCATTTCATTTAGGACTCTTGATTGCAAGTGACAGAGAATCGAGTCTAACCTGGATTAAACTGAGAAGCTGTTTTATTGGCTCATGTAACAAAATGGTCCAGGAATACTGCTTTTTAATCATGGCTGAGTGAAGGTGATCAGGACCTGGTTTCTTTGTATCTATTGGCTTTGCTTTCCTTCTTAGAATTCACGTGGAATAAAGATGACAGTAGCAGTTCTATCCTACATGCTTCAAAGTTCAAGTCCATCTGGGAAGGATCCTTGTATATGTCCCCAAAATCCCTGGAAAGGTCACATTGGTTCAGATTAGGTCACGTGCCTGTCTCTAGTCACTTTGAGAGGAATGAGATGTGCTAATTGGTTTAGGCCAAACAGGAGCTATCCTTGGAACTGGCAGTGGGGTTAATCCTGCCCAAATACGTGGGTTGAGAGTAGAGTTAGGATGTTCCCAAGGTCAGTTTGGAGTATGGATGCTGGCTGGTGGAAAAAACAGATATCCCCCAAGGGCACAAGCAATTATTACATTTCTGCTTTTTTCCCAGGTATATGCTGGTGCTGTACATACATTACTTTATGTAGCACATAAAGTGCTTTTGTTTTGGTGACTGTGTCTCATTTGCAGGCAGTTCTGGAGCATGTGTGTGTGTGTGTGTGTGTGTGTGTGTGTGTGTGTGTGTGTGTGTGTGGTATGAGGGAGGAAAGGCTACTCCTTGAGGTGTATGCAGTTCCCAATATTAAGTTGATTCTTTTTTTTTTTTTTTTGTGGTACGTGGGCCTCTCACTGTTGTGGCCTCTCCCGTTGTGGAGCACAGGCTCCGGACGCGCAGGCTCAGCAGTCATGGCTCACAGGCCCAGCTGCTCTGCGGCATGTGGGATCTTCCCGGACCGGGGCACGAACCCGCATTCTCTGCATTGGCAGGCGGACTCTCAACCACTGTGCCACCAGGGAAGCCCTAAGTTGATTCTTGATAGTATTTTCCAATGTAAAAAAAAATTTGCTTTATAGTGTGATTGTGTGAATTAAAGAAACAAATAAAGCTAAGTAACAACATTTGATGTAGGTGGAACTAGACACTGTCAACTTCTATATCCTGTCCCTTCCCATCAACTTCTTGGTACTGGCAGAGAACTGATGACACTATTTTGAAGCCATGTATATGTAATATACTGTTGAAGTATAAGTGGGAATAGCCGTTTTGTAGTCCATCTACGGTCTAGCACAGAGCTGGGCAACAAAGAGAATAGTAATTGTTGTTGGCTAATGTTTCAAAATGTAGATGTAAATTTTTCTGATTCATAAACTAAGTATAAGTCCTCTGACTTCAGGCTGCTGTTTAACAGCCTGAATGGAGCTTGTGGAGGATAAAGAAAAGATGATCTTCTGTGAAGATGTGGTCCTCGGTGCTGAGTCAGGCATGGGAGAGGAAAGAGACAACCAGTTACTCAGCAAAGTCCCTCTTCCTCGAGGTAATGACCTTGAACAACCTGCACTACTTCCCACTCCTTTATGATGGGCTCCATAGGACAGTCAGAAGGAGGTGGAAGGGAGACACTATTATCTCAGTATCTGTAAAGAATTGACCAACAGGATAATTAAATCGTGGTTAAGGGAGTGTTATAATTGTTGGATTAAAAAAAACTGTTCTAGGGGCTTCCCTGGTGGCCCAGTGGTTGAGAGTCCGCCTGCCAATGCAGAGAATGCGGGTTCGTGCCCCGGTCTGGGAAGATCCCACATGGCGCGGAGTGGCTGGCCCGTGAGCCGTGGTCGCTGAGCCTGCGCGTCTCGAGCCTGTGTTCCGCAACGAGAGAGGCCACAACAGTGAGAGGCCCGCGTACCACAAAAAAAAAAAAAAAAAAAAACTGTTCTAGGGCTTCCCTGGTGGCGCAGTGGTTGGGAGTCCGCCTGCCAATGCAGGGGACGCGGGTTCGTGCCCCGGTCCAGGAAGATCCCACATGCTGTGGAGCGGCTGGGCCCGTGAGCCATGGCCGCTGAGCCTGCACGTCCGGAGCCTGTGCTCCACAACGGGAGAGGCCACAACAGTGAGAAGCCCGCGTACGAAAAAACAAAAAAAAAACAAAAAACTGTTCTATTAAGAACCCATGAGAAAACTTTATGATCATCTTAAAAGTGATATCTGCACTCAGATAAGCTACCTGTTACAGAAATTAGCATAATTTTCACATTTCTACAGTTTTTTAAAAAAAGTTCCATGGTCTTGAAATTATTCGAATGATTCTCGTGCTGTGGTTGTGCTGTGGTTTCTGTGAAATCAAGCCTCCTCTGCCCCTGGACACACATTCGGTCCAAGAGGTAATCTCTGAGAGGGGTGAAGTTTTCCTTCGGCGCTATAGACCAGTCAAAATTCACAAAAAGGAAGCTTTAAATTTCCACATTGGGAAGGGAGTTGTTAAAGCTGGCTTTTAGAGTGATGAAACTGCAGCTCGGTATTCTGAATACATTCTCTGTTATCCCCTCCCCTCCCTCCACTCCCTCTGTCTGAGCACTTGCATTTAGAAGCTGGTAGAACTGTTGTCTACATTAACATTGCCTCCTTTCTCCATTGATTTCTGTTGTGAATAGGCTTCCTTGAATTCACGGTCATCTGCATCTTTAGGGTTCCCCTAAGGGATATTGGATTTCCTGCTTGGAGGACGAATCAGAACCATTAATCAGCCATGAAAATAAGCCCTGGTTTATAAACCAAGGGCTTGAAGGAAATCACGGCTGGATTATTGAAAATTAAGCAATAGGTATAGAAGAAATATATTTATTTGTGAATAGCGAGTCTTTCCACAAGGAATTTGAAGTGACAAAAGCAAAAAGATTTTTAGTGTTTGCGTGGATTAGGGGCTCAGAAATTTCTTCAGGGATAAGTGGAGGTTGTGAGGAGGTGCTCACTTTCCCTCCTCTATGATCAGGGCCACATGGCACAGGGCACAGAACTTCAGGTGGAATGAGTGAGCATGCCCTTGACCTGCTGATCTCCATTTCTACATCTGTAACTAAATAATGTGCTATGTTATTCTAATCTCTACAATAATCTTTTTCAGAGAGTTGTTGTGGGGATTAAATCATGTAGAATATATCACAAAATAGGAACTCAAAACTGCTAGTCCTTGACTTAGTTTGGGTTTTCACTGAATCACACAGGGAAACTCTGGGAAGAGGGACAAAGCACTCATCTCAGAGTTATTGCATCCAAGGGCTGAGGAAGCTGGGGTATTGATAGAACAGTCCTGAAAGTGACTGCTTAGGTATGCAAACAGCAGGTGTTGATACCTCAGCATTTCATACATTTGCAGATTACTGGTCGAGGGTAGCATAACTTTCTGTATTTTCTCAGTATTCCAGGAGAAAGAGTTCTCAGGGCCAGAGTGCAGATCCCCACAGTTGGAAGGTAGCTGTAGCAGTAGAATTGTGGAGTGACGTGGTGGGTTACTGGGTTACCGACACCATGGGCAGCAGAGGTACATAGGTTTATCCTGAAGAGTAGAGTGAATGGGGTACCTCCCAAACCCACTTTACCAGGGAGATACTTGAAGATCAACACCAGCAAAATGAGGATGTAACCAAGAACAAGAAATCATGGGATGCAGGAACAGCAGAACCAACCCAGGAAAGCAGTGAAGGGGGATTCTGGGATGAGGGCAAAGTGGCATGCCAGGGGAGCAATCAGTCTAGGTGAGAAGTGAAGAAGCAAGTGTACTGGGAGGGTGGTTTCTGGGTAAAGTGAAAATGGATAGAACACCCAATGAAATGGAGAACTAGAAAAATGAAGAAAATGATAGAGACTATTAGTGGCTAGAAAGAAAAATGATGAGGAATTCCAGGACAGAAATAAGCTGTATGTGAAAGCAAATGTAATTGTAGTTTACTACCTGAGCCTTCCAATGACTTGAGTATGGTTCATAGTCAAAGTTCCAACTTTAAAAATCAACCTACAGGGGCCTCCCTGGTGGCGCAGTGGTTGAGAGTCCGCCTGCCGATGCAGGGGACACAGGTTCGTGCCCCAGTCCGGGAAGATCCCACATGCTGCGGAGTGGCTGGGCCCGTGAGCCATGGCCGCTGGGCCTGCGCGTCCGGAGCCTGTGCTCCGCAACAGGAGAGGCCACAACAGTGAGAGGCCCGCATACCAAAAAAAAAAAAAAACAAACAAACATAAAAATCAACCTACAGGTAATGCAAAGGACCTAATTATGACATCAGAATGTAATGTAAGTATTACCAGCAAAGGTAAGAGTTGGAGAACAAAGGAAGGCTGAAGGGAAGCATAAAAGTATTAATAATGACTTCTGCCAAAGTAAGGAGTCAAAAGATATCCATAGATGTTGGAACAAAAAAATGAAGTCTGCAAACATATACATATACATATACACACACACACACACATATATATATATATATATATATATATATATATATATTACAAATAAAATGGAAACCAAACAATAAATTAGGTCTCAGTTGAGTTTTTGTGAAGTAAATGACTTCTGAAAATACTTTTATGACTAGGTTAGTAATTATTTTATTTGATGTGAAAGTATGAAATAGATTCACAAATTTTTTTTTTTTCTTTCTTTTCTTTGCGGTACGGGGGCCTCTCACTGCTGTGGCCTCTCCCGCTGCGGAGCACAGGCTCCGGACACGCAGGCCAGCCATGGTCCACGGGCCCAACTGCTCCACGGCACGTGGGATCCTCCCAGACCAGGGCACGAACCCACGTCCCCTGCATCAGCAGGCAGACCCCCAACCACTGCGCCACCAGGGAAGCCCAGATTCACAAAATTTTAGTCCTATAGAATCTTAGAGATGTAGTCCAGCCTTCTTACTTTGTAGCTATAGCAACCAAGATCCAGAGAGTTGAACTAACCCATGCAAATTTGCATAACCAACTAGTTGTGGGAAAGACAAGCCTGGGGCTCAGGTCCTGTCTGAAATTCCTCTGTTCTTTCCCTACCCTGCTGTAGAGCTAGGATCTTGGATGAAGAGCTATTAGGATGTTTAGCAATAAGAAATGACAAAAGCCACTGTGGGAGACATTATCAGCACTCACCAATATCTTGTTCTCCTCCAGAAACAAGACACTTCTCAGCTCTCTTGCAGTTAAGCAGGGTCATTGTGACTAGTGTTTCCACTGGGAGGAAGGATTTAATTGCTGGTGAGCTGTTTCTCTCTCTTCCACTTTCCTTGCCAGTGACCAAGGAGGAGTTATTTTCATCTGGTATCGTTACGCCCTTGTCAGTCTGGCTAAGTGACTACATAGAGCAGACCCTGCTGTTGAAATACGTTGGATGTGTAATATGAACAAGAAATAAACCTTGTGTCACTGAGATTTTGGGGTTGTTTGTTATCATAGCATAGACTTACTTTTCCTAATACAGACATCAATACTCTTTTCACCAAAATTGATTTATAATATTCCACAAAACTGAAATCTGCCTTGAAACAATTCTATAGTATAATGGTGTAGGACATATATGAACAAGGCAAAAATTACACCTATTTTACTTTAAAGTATTTAACATAGAACATTCCTTTCTAGATGCAAAAGATACAAATTTTTCCAATGGTTTCCATTAAATTACTATATAATCTCTAAAGTGGATTTCTTGCCCTAGATCTTCATTTTAAACTAATTTTAAATTTTTGTATGTTTAATTTAAAATAACTTTCCTTAATATGTGTACTGCCGATGTCATTTTATTATCCAGTAATGCATTTATAATTTTCCATTTTTACCACAACATTGATAACTAAAAAATGCTAAAGAAAAATAAAAATGAGTTTAAATCTACTGCTTTTATAAGATGAGAAGGAGTATATTTGTTACTTAGTACTTTAAAATGTCTAGAAAAACACTAACCGGGTAACATTTATAGCTCTACATTCTTAATTTATGTGTACCACACCTTTTGTACATTACCAGAATTTATAACTTTTAGAATTTTCCATTTTTTCCCATCCTGAGGGGCCTTAACCCAGTCATGGATTGATGCACTTTTCACACTTTTTTCTCCCACTCGCTCCCCATATATCTCTTGCCACTGTCCTTAGTTTCATCTTCAGCTTTGTCCTTAGCTATGTCCTTACTCTTATTTATCATCTTTGGTGAAGTCTTCTGCCTCATAGTTTCTCTCTCTCCATGTTGCTGCACTGTCCTTTGCCTCAGCTACTTCGAGGTATATCCAACCTGGAACTCCAGATTCCAAGGCAAGTTTCCACCTCTGCTCAGATAACTTCAGTCTGGCAGACTGAATCTAAGCCTAGAAATTCAGGCATACAAGAAATATAACTCTTTAGCTGTCTTCATTCCTGAACTTAATTTCTAATTTTTTTTTTTTTTTTTTTTTTTTTTTTTGCGGTACATGGGCCTCTCACTGCTGTAGCCTCTCCCATTGTGGAGCACAGGCTCTGGACGCACAGGCTCAGCGGCCATGGCTCACGGGCCCAGCCGCTCTGCGGCATGTGGGATCTTCCTGGACCGGGGCACGAACCCATGTCCCCTGCATCGGCAGGTGGACTCTCAACCACTGTGCCACCAGGGAGGCCCTAATTTCTACTTTTAAGCTCTCATTTCCTAGGTGGCAGAGCCATGTGATGTCATTCATTTTCGTGATTACCCATCTCCTTTTCTGAAGTATCCTGTCCCCTTTGTTTCCAGTTGTTAACTGGAGGTATCTCTTAGGGCTCTTTCTGGCTCTTTGATCTTATTCCTGTCCTTGCTCTTATAGAAGACAACCCCTGGTCTTACATCTTCAAGGTTAAATCTTTCTCTTGAGCCCCTGATCTGTATTTCCAACTCTCTACTGAGCATCTTGGACAGCCTGCCAACAACTCACCTTCAAGATATCCCAAATTGCAGTCATGACATTTTCCAGGTCAACTTCCAGCCCAGTTGACTCTCCATTGAACTGGATCACCGTGGTAGCCATGTCATAGAGCTGTTTGGTTAGAAGGAAATAAGATGATGACTTTAAGCAACTCAGCACGATGCCCAACCATTGATTGTGCTCCATAAATGTTTGCTAATACTGTTATTATGTAAATGAGTTGAGGGGATCCTAAACACCTAGATTTGTCAGGTTAAAATTTGTTCCTTATCTTTATCTTTCATGATGATTCTTCAAAAAACAATGGCTAATAATAGCAATTATTATTATTCAAAATGGAATGATGCTATTTTAGAGAAGAAAAAAGAAAGAAAAGAATATTTAGCCTGAAACACAAACTACAACAAGTACACACAATTTTTCTAAAGTTCACTGCAAAAAATTCAGATCTCTGCCTTAAGCTAGGTGGATTCTGTTGATTGATACACTAGATGAAAGGTAAAAAAATATATCAGTCAGTCATCAAGGCCTTCATGAGTATTTGAAACTGTAGAAGAAAAAAAGGGATTTTTTTAGGTAGCATCAGTGATTCATTGACAATTAAAATTAGTTAATATCCTGGGACTAAATGAAAGTAGAATATAAATAAGGAAATACTAAAAAAATTTTGTTAAGATGATTTTGGAAATAACATAAAGATCTCAAAGTTTTTAGATAAATATTGGTTCCCAAATGATGGCATCTATTTGGTTGCCTGTTCTAAATACCAAATCTATCTATCTATCTATCTATCTATCTATCTATCTATCTATTTTAAATTGGAAGTTTAAAGGTTAAGTGGTATTGAATTCAGTCAGCATAATGATTACAATTAGTTACTTATTCTAGCCTGGGCAGTTCAATACATTTTGGTAAAAAAATCCAAAACCACCCCTTCAGTCACTGTATAGAAGATTAAATCCAGCATAGGGTAAAATTACTAACATTAATTTTTAAAATAAAAATTTTAAAATAAAAATTAGAAAGAGGGGAAGCTGAGATTTGAATCTTTTTTTTTAACATCTTTATTGGAGTATAATTGCTTTACAATGGTGTGTTAGTTTCTGCAGTATGACAAAGTGAATCAGCTATACATTTACATGTATCCCCATATGAGATTTGAATCTTGATCTTAAGTTTTCAGAGTGCAGAGAGTGTTCTCCAACGCTACCATCAAGGTCTCTCTTCTCAGTCAATTTTATTTATGTAGAATCTTTCATCAAAATATCACCAATAGCTGTCTAACCTGCTATAAAGAAACATAAAGCAAAAAGAAAATGAAATGCTCAAACAATAAAATTATATATTAGAGACCCATTTAAAACAGAGCATTTTAATATGAGAGAAAAGTCGTGGCTGGAGTATACAGAACATAAGTTTAAATGGGAAGCTATTTTATAATTTGGTGAAAAATGAAAAAGGCCCACTTCTAATAGTGGAGAGCCTATTATAAGGAATGATGACTTGCATATCAGTGCTGTAATGCAGGGGGTGAAGATCATAATAACGTGAAGTGGAATTGACAAAGTCCGGAGGCACTCTTCTCGCTGCTCCAGTAAGGAAAAAAAAAAATTTTTTTATACCATAAGTGGGCATTGTGCCCAAATCTCACGCCCTTTAGCATGTCTATTGTGGATTTCCAGCGTGCCTTTCTCAGAAGGCTCTATGCTAAAGTCCCACAGTACATATATACTATACATATCATACTTATGATATATATCCACCACACAGGAGTCTCCAGGAAGCCAGGGTGATCCTTCAGTCTCTGCTGTCCTCTTTACTTGCTTCTTCAGCACAGATTAATTCAGTGTTCCACAAGTCTCAGGATTTCCAATTTATGGTAGGAAAATATTCATTTTAATGTCCCCTAGCATGGAGAAAATATAAGAGTCTTGTAATACTCTTGCTTTAACAAAACCCAACAGAAATACTTCTAAGCTTGCTTATCTAGAGAAGCTCAAGAAATTTGAGTCATCAGTCTTTTGTTTTATTGGCATTAAAATAAATATCAAGAAAATGTTCTTTGACATAAAGTTTATAACATTCAGATTAAAGCCTTCTGGTTTTTCGAATTTCAAATATCTCTAAGTTTCCAGTCTCCTTTTGTTCAAACCTGACTCTTTAGATAATTTATCTTATGGCTTGAGGATTATGCCTGACTACTTGTGGTAGGAAAATGTACACAAAGTGTTATATTCATACCTTTGTTAACACTAAACTTCATCTTCAAAGTGATGTACACTCTGCATGCAATATATGTTCAGTGAAAATGATAATGGTAGTAGATATAGAATTTTAGCCTTTTCTTCATTTATGACCTAAGGAATACGTGGTTTACTGTTTGTGTGCTTCCCAGAAATTAACAATTGCCAAGTTATGGACTAATATGTATGCAAAGGAAGAAGAAAGAGATGGAGAAAAGAAGGAAGCAACATGGGCATTGGATCATTTCTACCACATGGGACGTTCCCTCTGAATTAATGACATTTTAACTAAGACCCGAAAGAAGAAAGGAGCTATCCATGTAAGGAAGGGAAAAATGAACTCTTTGAGGGAGAACTGGATGTGCAAAGGAAGGAAAACAGATTCAAATGGTTGAGGAACTGAAAAAAGTCCAGTGAAACTGAATGCAATAAACCCTGGGGAGAGTTTGATAAAAATGAGGATTCAGAGGCCACGTATCAGCCAGTGGTTGCAAAAGGAAGGCATGATGGCTATCCTAAGCAGAAAGGTATTTATTCTAATGAATGTAGTAGAGAGTAATCTGCATTCACAATTGATGGGAAACGTGGAGACATAGACTTGGAAAATGAGCAGGAACGAAGGAAGGGTAAAAGGAGAAGCTATCTCTTTAGGTGATGCTGGTGTTTGTGCCTCCACTGGAGAGTTAATGCTGCTAATTGATGTCAGTGAGGAAGATTTTCTCACCTCCCTCTATAGCTTTGTGGCCTTCTCTCAGGGTTGAGAATCCCACCTGGAAGGGCCCATCCGGCCAAACATAGGTCATGGCTGTGTGCCCTTGCTGACTGGGGATGGAGAAAGAATGCTTGGACCCTTGACTTCAGGAAGACTCAAAAAATGGGGATCTCTCTCCACGTAGGAAGGGGACTTAGTTGCTGGATAGTCAAGTGGCCACCCACCCATAGTAAGGGATTTAGGTTTTATTTAGGTGCAGTGGGAGGCCAAGAACACTTTTTGGCAGGGAGGTGGCATAGTTCTATGCTTTATACTAAGATCTCTTCGGTTGCTGTTCTTGACTGTGTACTGTAATCTTCAACATAAATAAGAAAAATATCAACCCAGATAATTTAAATATAATGTCTATAAGAGGATAATCCCTTCTTTCATATGGCAACTAGAATTTAAAACTTGATCAACTATGGTATAAATGCTTTCAATATTTTTGCTGTTAAGTTTTAACTGCCTCTAGCTTCTCATCCTTCCAAGTCGGGAATGAGGAGGGTTTAGTTCCTACCTCCACTTTGACTATGGGGGACTAAAGCAGGAGATCAAAGAACAAAACAGGGACTATATAAAGCACTGAAGCCCACACGGAAAACTTGGTAAGGTTTCAGTAAAACTCAGAAATGAAACTGGACATAATTTTTTTTTCTTTTTTAAACAAAGAATTCAAGGCACAAACAAAGCATTTGGCCCTGTGACGCTGGAATGTTAAAAATTGCTATTCTTTTCATTGTGACTTCTGTGAAAGCAATTTTGGAAAAATAGGAATAACTTAAAATACCATTTTCTTTCTAGAGTCATAGATTTTCAAATCACCAGCAGACGTGATACAAATCCTTAGCGGATGTCTAAAAGAAAGGAAAATTTCAGTCCAGAAAGGGCGAAAACTTGCTGCCTGTTGGTTTCTCAAAGCGAACAATAAAGAAATCATTTGGAAGGGAAAAAGTTTCCAGTTTTCTCTGACAGTCAGTGTCATAGTAATAAAATTCACGTAGCTAATATATTTTAAAAGCACTGAGTTAGTAGCCCTGACATAATCTAATGAATTTGCTAAATGATTAATAATTCATAAAGCAGTCTTTTGTAACAAAAAATGAAAATTTCCCTGAATTTACACTTCAGATAAAAATACATGGGAGGCACTTAGTAAGATCAACTCTTGCCAGAAAGGCAAATCGAGTTATAGTGTGACATGTAGCTCATCTTACCACCCGCCCCTCCACACACCCCTGATTCAGACAACAAATTAGAGCTATTTATTTGATCAATTTGTCAATTGCCCTTCATACTACAGTTTTTAGAGCCAATTTAGGGAGAAGAAGAAAGAAAGAGGAAAGACAAATATTTGTTGAATGTCTTCTTGGTGCCAGGCAGTGTACTTGGTGTTTTATACATGTTTTTAAAATTTAATTCTCATGATAACCTTCCAGATAGTAATTACTGTTTGATAGGTGAGGAAATTAAGAGCTCAGAGAAGTTAAGAAGTTTTACAATATCACAGAGCTAGTATGTATGCAGAGTTGAGATTCAAAACTATGTCTGACTAACTTCCCTATTCATGTCCTTTCTGCTGTGCCAGGCAACCTCCCAGAATTTAAAAAAATTAACTGCTGTAATTTAAGGCTAGGATATGTGCTTGTGTTAGATCAAACCATATGAAATTCTTTTTTTAAAAAAAAATTTGGCTGCACTGTGCAGCATGCGGGATCTTAGTTCCCTGTTCCCTGACCAGGGATCGAACCCACACTCCATGCAGTGGAAGTGCAGAGTCTTAACCACTGGACTGCCAGGGAAGTCCCAAACCTTATGAAACTCTAACATTAGATTGTTTTGACCTATAAAAATGGTAATTTATGTTTTCATTGGAATTATAAAAATCTGTAAATGATGGTAAATACTCCACTGTAAATATTGGTGAAATTAATTTTGCCTTCAATCGTTATCTGATGATAACTTGATATTCATGCAAACAATAATAGCACATAAATTCTAAAAACTATTAGAATGGTTTTGTGCAAATGAGAGTGGAAAAAGACATAAAAAGGCAAAGAAAAACAAAAATTTAAAAGAACTAAAGAGATAAAGCAGATAAATTAAATCTCTCTGATTTGCCCATGGTAACACAGCATTATCAAGCATTGAGTGTACTTGTGTGAAATTGGTAACCAAATTGCACTCAGATATAAAACATCAAACCCATTAAGTTATTAAAATGATTATTTTAAACACATTTTTCTGGAATTACAAAGGTTGAAAACAAAAAGTATTAGATACATTTTTTAAGGTGGAAATGATTGAAAATTCTAATATAAAAGTGCTAAGTGATAAACTGGTAAAGTACATTAACTTTTCTGATCATGCACATTAACTATGACAGCTTTGAGTAAATCATTCATCATAATAGGAATGCACTGTATAAAAATTTATGGACAGCCCAAACTTTAAAATGAATATTTTCGTACATATTAAAAACTTTGAAAGAATGAACTATATGAGTTTTGGGTATTAGATTAAAAATTAGCATAATGGAGAAGAAATGGTTTGATTTGTGTATAAACTAACTCCCTAGTTGATTCAAAGGCACATTCTTTGATTGTAAATCTCAATGACTCTAAGTGGGAAATATTGACGCATCTCTCACTGGGCATTCAATTTTGGAAGAGCTCACTGCAGATAATTATATTAATTATTTAAAGAATTAATGTATCAAAAATTTATTCAAAACCTACTATGTGTCATCAGGGATCCAGAGATAATTAAGGCATCTCAAGGAAGTATCAAAGTGCTCAATCAATAAAATGGGGATCCACTTGTTCTTTGAAGGACACTGGGTTTACAGTTTAGTGAGGAAAACAGAGAAAGTATTAGAGGCATTTTCCTGGCACATAGTAAGAGCTCCAGAAATGATGGCTCTTTTTATTATTATATTAATCATTTGTAATATAAGGAAAAATCCCTTTTGGTGTTTGGACTCCAGCAAGAGTCTCAACATCACCTTCTCCCAGGTGAAGTCCCATTACGACCAGGAGAAACTAACACTTAAATAGTAAAGTGTAAAAAACAAAACACTGTGATTGTTGTTTTTAGCAAAAGAAGTTTTTGTGTAGTGGACTTGAGGCAGTAAGTAGTACATTAATCACTTATTTTGTTGTGGGAGGACCTGTTGAGGCGCTAATTTAAGGAGACCTGAAACAACTCAGAGCTTGACTTTGAACCAGTGCTGGAGTGAATCTTGAATATCTGGTACAATTCTTTATTTTGTTATATAAGACCAATCTTAACATGGCTGTCTTCAAGCCCACAACTATGCACACAATTTGTGTATATACCTTTCTTTTTTGTAGTGTTTGACATCTGGGTAGCTAGGGAGCCACTGCCGGAATTTGTCCCCTCCATGAATGACTTTGGGAACCCGTCAGGACCGGGGGATGTGGAGGACACGGCTTTGAATGTGAGCAGGGAGGTGACGGTTAGTGCACAGTTTCGAAGGTTGGGAGAGTCGGACTGGTCCAATCGCAGTAGGGTGAGAATAGAGTGTTCCCATGAGAATCACAGCCAGGCTTGGGGTGGGGATGTATATTTCCCTGGGGATGGAAACATGTGCCCCCAGTGAGTCTCCCTTTTTGTCAGACACTGTCCGTGAGTCTCAGTTCAGGAACCCCTGGCAGGAAGTTTCAGGTCAGTGCTTAAGAAATTCTGGCATCCTCTCTATTTTCTCTCTTCTGGTGTGATCCTCTGCCCTGTGAACGATTTCTCAGCAACTGGGTCAGAAGTTAATGGCCTAAATGTGGTGGAAAATTGCGTGAGGATATCCTTGCTTGCTCTGTTTCAACTTCAGTAGAGTAAGAGCTCCTTTTTTTGGATCATATTTCCTCTAGGAACCTTTGAGGGAGTGCTTTCTTGCTTTGTCACATCACAGCACATAGCATAATGACAATATTTGTACAAAAATTTTTGGTGAAGTATTGAGGCTGCCCTAGCAGGGGGTGCCTGAAGGTCTAGCCCAGCCTCTCTGAGGACCGAGGGGGGTGTGTATCCTCTGTATATCCATTTATAGTTCAGAGGCTTGTTTTAGGGGAATGACATCTATTACACAGTGGACAATACTGTACCCTAGCTTGGAATTATAATGGCAAATATTTACTGTGTGCTAAACCCTGTTCTATGCACTCCACTTGTATTAATTCATTTAATGTTTATGCAACACGTGAGGTAGATATAATTGTTATTCCCATAATATCTGAGAGGAAACTGAGGCATGTGAAGACTAAGCAATTGACTAAAGGTCACATAGACCTGTCCTAGTAAGTGACAGACCCTGTGCAGCTGGCTCTGGAATTGTACTCTTTTTTTTTTTTAATTTTTCTTTATTTTTAATTTTTTTTGCTTTATAACAAATTTAATCAGTTATACATATACATATGTTCCCATATCCCCTCCCTTTTGCGTCTCCCTCCCACCCTCACTATCCCACCCCTCCAGGCGGTCACAAAGCACCGAGCTGATCTCCCTGTGCTATGCGGCTGCTTCCCACTAGCTATCTACCCTATGTTTGGTAGTGTATATATGTCCATGCCGCTCTTTCACTTTGTCATAGCTTACCCTTCCCCCTCCCCATATCCTCAAGTCCATTCTCTAGTAGGTCTGTGTCTTTATTCCTGTCTTACCCCTATGTTCTTCATGACATTTTTTTTCTTAAATTCCATATATATGTTTCAGCATACAGTATTTGTCTTTCTCTTTCTGACTTACTTCACTCTGTATGACAGACTCTAGGTCCATCCACCTCATTACAAATAGCTCAATTTCGTTTCTTTTTATGGCTGAGTAATATTCCATTGTATATATGTGCCACATCTTCTTTACCCATTCATCCGATGATGGACACTTAGGTTGTTTCCACCTCCGGGCTATTGTAAATAGGGCTGCTATGAACATTTTGGTACATGTCTCTTTTTGAATTATGGTTCTCTCAGGGTATATGCCCAGTAGTGGGATTGCTGGGTCATATGGTAGTTCTATTTGTAGTTTTTTAAGGAACCTCCATACCGTTGTCCATAGTGGCTGTACCAATTCACATTCCCACCAGCAGTGCAAGAGTGTTCCCTTTTCTCCACACCCTCTCCAGCATTTATTGTTTCTAGATTTTTTGATGATGGCCATTCTGACTGGTGTGAGATGATATCTCATTGTGGTTTTGATTTGCATTTCTCTAATGAGTAAAGATGTTGAGCATCCTTTCATGTGTTTGTTGGCAGTCTGTATATCTTCTGTGGAGAAATGTCTATTTAGGTCTTCTGCCCATTTTTGGATTGGGTTGTTTGTTTTTTTGCTATTGAGCTGCATGAGCTGCTTATAAATTTTGGAGATTAATCCTTTGTCAGTTGCTTCATTTGCAAATATTTTCTCCCATTCTGAGGGTTGTCTTTTGGTCTTGTTCATGGTTTCCGTTGCTGTGCAAAAGCTTTTAAGTTTCATTAGGTCCCATGTGTTTATTTTTGTCTTTATTTCCATTTCTCTAGGAGGTGGGTCAAAAAGGATCTTGCTGTGATTAATGTCATAGAGTGTTCTGCCTATGTTTTCCTCTAAACGTTTGATAGTGTCTGGCCTTACATTTAGGTCTTTAATCCATTTTGAGTTTATTTTTGTGTATAGTGTTAGGGAGTGATCTAATCTCATACTTTTACATGTCCCTATCCAGTTTTCCCAGCACCACTTATTGAAGAGACTGTCCTTTCTCCACTGTACATTCCTGCCTCCTTTATCAAAGATAAGGTGACCATATGTCCGTGGGTTTATCTCTGGGCTTTCTATCCTGTTCCATTGATCTATCTGTCTGTTTTTGTGCCAGTACCATACTGTCTTGATTACTGTAGCTTTGTGGTATAGTCTGAAGTCAGGGAGCCTGATTCCTCCAGCTCCATTTTTCGTTCTCAAGATTGCTTTGGCTATTCGGGGTCTTTTGTGATTCCATACAAATTGTGAAATTTTTTGTTCTAGTTCTGTGAAAAATGCCAGTGGTAGTTTGATACAGATTGCATTGAATCTGTAGATTGCTTTGGGTAGTAGAGTCATTTTCACAATGTTGATTCTTCCAATCCAAGAACATGGTACATCTCTCCATCTATTTGTATCATCTTTAATTTCTTTCATCAGTGTCTTATAATTTTCTGCATACAGGTCTTTTGTCTCCTTAGGTAGGTTTATTCCTAGATATTTTATTCTTTTTGTTGCAATGGTAAATGGGAGTGTTTCCTTGATTTCACTTTCAGATTTTTCATCATTAGTATATAGGAATGCCAGAGATTTCTGTGCATTAATTTTGTATCCTGCAACTTTACCAAATTCATTGATTAGCTCTAGTAGTTTTCTGGTAGCATATTTAGGATTCTCTATGTATAGTATCATGGAATTGTACTCTTAACCACTACATTATGTTGCCAGAGGGAAGCAGTTGCAAGAGTGGTGAACTGTGGCAATGATCTAAATAATATGGGCACCAAGCCTTTTGGGTCCCTAAGGCTTTAAGAAGATTCTTGGCAGCAGAAAAATCCCACCAAAAGCAGGCATAGGACCAAGGCCAGGGCCGGGATCTGCAGAAATTATGACAGAGTTTAAGCAGTAGGACTATGAAAATTGAATCCCTTGATTTTTGAGCGTAAAACCAGTAACCTTCAGGAAGAGGCAGGATTTGGTGCAGAACTCTTTTATACAATGGTGTCTATTTCTAGATAGGAAGGGGTCCACAGGTAATTGGGAGATCCAGACCCATAAAGAGACAGGGTCAGGGAGGTCCTTGACCATAGAGATGGTTCTACTGCTGGCCTGGCAGAATGGAGGCAACTTAAATCCCACTTGACAGCCCAACAGATGGCTGAAGAGAAGGTGCCACAGGAACCCTCAGTGAGGGGTGGGGTTGGGATTTGGGAGGTGGAGTAATTATGTTGAGTCCTGGGGGCACTTCCCAGGACTTTGTGCAGCTGCAGCTCAGCCTCAGAGGGCCAGGCCAGACTTGGTTTAGTGACTCCCTTTTTGTTCAATTCCCTATGGCAGAAACAATCAGCCTGGAAATCTAAGGCTTCCCTACCTCCTTTCCAACCCAGAAATCATCCAGCTAGAAGACCCCATTGCTCCATGCTGATGAGGATAAGGAAAGGAGAGAGAAGACAGCTCAGGGTTGATAAGAGATAACATCAACAGTTGATAACCCAAAGTGAGTTAATTAGTGTCTAAGTTGCTTCAGCCTTAAACTAGCCCTGAGGTTTGCTCAGGAACATTTTTCCTTGAGGGTCATGAGGCGACTGTGGGAGAGACTAAACTAATATAAACTAAACTGAAGACTTCTTTCTCCTGGGCGCACAACTAGGTTTAAGCTCCCCTTCGTTAGGTGTGGTCACGTGACTTGAGTGCTGGCCAAAGGGATGTGAAAGGGAGTGGGGTGCACCCCTTCCAAGCCAGGCCCTTAAACACTGCCCTCACATCCTCCTTGCTCCCTGCTCTCTCTCTTCCTTAATCTGGAGCTGAGATCCAACTGAGGACCAGGGGATGGCAGAGTCACAAGATGGAAGGTACCTGTGTGATGAATTACCACAAAGAAGAAATTCTTCCCACCGATCAGAACACCCAGTTGAACTTTGTGAGGGCAAAAAATGATTTTTTTTTTTTTTTTTTTTTTTGCGGTACGTGGGCCTCTCACTGTTGTGGCCTCTCCCGTTGCGGAGCACAGGCTCTGGACGCGCAGGCTCAGCAGCCATGGCTCACGGGCCCAGCCGCTCCGCAGCCTGTGGGATCTTCCCGGACTGGGGCACGAACCCATGTCCCCTGCTTCGGCAGGTGGACTCTCAACCAGTGCACCACCAGGAAAGCCCAGAAATGAATTTTTAATTTATTAAACCACTAAGATGTCAGTGTTTGCCTGTTACAGCTGCTAGCACAGTCTAATTCAGTGTCGCTAATAATGGAAGCAACTGACCTATAAATAGCAATTCTGTGGCCAAAAATACTTTACGTATGTTAGCTCAGTTAACCCAAATAGAAACGTATGAAGTAGGTACTCTTATTATTCCTACTTAAGAGATGAGTCACAGTGAATTAACTTGCTCAAGGTCACACGCCAGAGGTAGTTTGGACTTTTGAACCTTGGCAGTATAGGTCCGGAGACTAGACTCTACTGTGTTTTAGCATCTGAAGCGTTCCCTCTGCTGTAAGGTTCTTTTAGAAGACAAAGTATATTCCCTTTAATCAAACGAATGTGGTAAGATTTTTAGCACATGTGTGAGTTTCCTGATTGCCATGGGTCTCTGAGGCCTGAACACAGATAAAAGAAAGAAGGAACTGGCCCGGGGAAGGGGAGAGGAGGGTCATGGGATGGTTAAGAGGCGAAATGAACTGTGGTCTGAGCTTCTGGAGCTCAGAGCTAGGGTTATGGGACAGATGGGCTGAATAAGCTGTGTCCAGTCCCCTAAAGAAACTGAACTGGAAACTGAAGGAATTTGGACTTACAGGGTCACTGTAGTCCTAAGAAAGCTGATCCTTCAGAGGCTGTCCCCTACAGAGAAGAGCAAGGTGCAGAGGGGAGAGAGGGTGGAGGTGGGGAATTCATTTTATCCAGCTGCTCTGTGTCCCTACTTTTTTTTTTTTTTTTTTTTCGGTACATGGGCATGTGGGATCCTCCCGGACCGGGGCACAAACCCGTGTCCCCTGCATCAGCAGGTGTACTCTCAACCACTGCGCCACCAGGGAAGCCCTCTGTGTCCCTACTGATTCCTGACTTTAAAAGTGCTGCATGTGTGTCAGTCCTGGTGTGAGGTGACATAAGACCCCAGCTCACAAGTACCGTTTCTGCAAAACCCAAGGGGAGAAGAGAGTTTGTCCTTCTGCTTTCCTTTCTGGCAGCCTTCAGGCAGATTGTGACATCACCAATCCTGTCAGTATTGGTGCCTGGTTCCAAGAAGACAACGTGCAGCTGCTGCTACTGAGGAATGAGTGCTTTGGAGGAGCTTCCCAGGGCAACCACCAGTGACTGAAAGTGGAAGCTCTGCTTTTGGCTCTGTTCCATCAGAACCAGCTTGCTGGACGCAGAGGAATTCACAGAGGTTTTGACGAGGGGTATCTGGATGTTACTAAGTGGGTTGTTTTCCCATTAACATTAAAAAAAAAAAAGACAATTCATTCTTGTAGTGGTCCAGATACAGGCTCTGCAAAAGTAAAGATAGAAAATTTCACTTTGTTCCTTTTGACGTCTGTGCCTGGAATAACTTTACTGTATGTATCAGTCGGCTTATATTAAGAACCTCTTATTGAGGTGCTACGAGCTCAGTAGAACTTGGGTAGATGCTGTCAGTTGAGGGGAGTGGTGGCTAGGAAAAAACCAACACTGGATCTCTTACTATGAATTTGGTGAGGAAGACATGTACACAACTCATAAAATGAAATGAATAACAAGAAAGTGAGGGCAAGGAAAATGCTGAGTGGAGCTAAGTATTAAAATACTCACTCTTTGGTTGTTCAAAACTGATATTTAGGGTGTTTATGCATGGGGAGGGGTTGGGGAAAATAGGGATGGAGTTGGTGTGATGAGTCATATTTAAACCCTACCCAGCAGCAATCAATGGGTCTAGTAACCTGGTACCAAGTAAACTGAGTTAACTTTGCCAAATCCATTTCCTGTGGGAAGTTCCTGTACAGGTTATTGTATCAATCCTTGAAATAAGGAATTTTCACTTCCCTCAGATTGTGTGGGTGGAGTTCTGTGATTGACAGCAAGCTTCATGTGCGGACACTCTGTTTTAGGAAGGAACACTGGGGGAGATGTATACTTTTTGACAGTTCAAGGAGGCCTCTGTGTGACTTATTGCTGAGCGCTCAATGGCTGCTACATTTGTTTACATCCCTCCCTGCACTGCCAGTGTCAAATTCATTGCTCATAAAGCTCTTTGGGATAATTTGTATATGAAGGATTCCATAAAAACCAGCGTTTATTCCTTTTGTATTATGCCTTTGGAGCCTGACACATAAGGGTGCGTTTATATGCAGCATGAGGGAAATTAAGCACTCAACGCCTATTAATGCCTCTAGGAACAGGGCTCCTGGTGGTCTCCCCAGGGGCAGTGGAAAGGAGCTCACAGGTGAGCAAGTAAATTGAAACAAAGGGCAGAACTCAGATATTTATTCAGCTGTTGAAAGTATTATGTGCAACCAGGCTACAAATAATGTGAATTATTTTACTGAGAGTTTGCTGAAGAAATGGAACTTAAACTACTCCCTTCATTTTATTTGCTGTGTTGTGTATATATTGTGTGTGAGTTTGTGTGTATATGTATCGATAATAAAACGTCTGTTATCAGCATCTTGCTATCTGGAAATTTCCATTAATTGACACAATTGTGGTCCATTGAGGAAATGATGCTCTTCATCTGTTTCATAAGCCTGAGACAATGCAAAATCCTTAAACAGCATCTTGTTGAGGCTTGATATTTATTGCTTTTGAATTCCTTGAGCAGAGATAATTTCTGTGACATGTATGGTGACTTCCTAAACAAAGCATAAGATTGTTTAAAAATATTCCACATTTAGATCATGTTGAATGAAAGAGTTTATACTAAAAGGCACACAAACACATATCTCATGATAAAAGCACATAAATAGCTCATGTTCTTTAAAGGTATGCAGATGAATAAATTGTCCTCTCCTTTATATATGTAATGTTACTTATTGTATAATATTTTATATAATATGACCTATATTATATATACATATATATACACACACACATATATATGACAGCTTTGTGGCTCATTTGTGACATGGCAGATCAAAAGGGTGTTGGTTGAAGCCTGCAAAATGACGGTAGGTCTTTCTTACTCGTAATCTAATTGCTAGAAAATTCTTTGGTTTTAATAAAAAATGATAGTACAGCACCCAGGTGGTGTCAATACACTGTGGATAGAAATCAAGAGTGATTTAAAGTTCTCACGTACCTGTTGTGATCCCACAAAAGTTCTTCCAGGCACATGGTACCCACAGTGGTGGAAGCTGAAGTGTGTGTACAGTGAGAGGTTTCCTTCACTCAGTGATTTTAAGGTAATAGATGCTGATTTTCTCACGATGACCTTGGGAAATGCTATTAAACTTATATAACCCAAAAGTTCGCAGACTTCATTAGCATGTGGGTTCGAATAAGGTCACTTATTATTGGTGCTATATTCACAGTACTTGTGTGACTTTGGGCAGTCACTTAACCCTTTAAAAGTCTGTTAGCTCATCTGTAAAAGGAGGATAATAATAGGACCACCATCATTTTGTCTATGGATTAAAGAAGATGATCCATGTGAAGACTTTAACAGAGTACCCAACACATAGGAACTTAAAAATAATATTACTAATAAAGATATTATTCTATTTATTGATAGGTTTACACTCTATTTTTTAAAGGGCATTTAAAGCAATAAAATAAAAATCAAAGGTAAAGCAGGGATTATATATTAATTTTATTTCCAGTGAAATTTCTTCAGAGCAAAATATTTGAAAAGAAAACCGCAATCATTGTAAGAGCAAGACTTGTCGATATTTCAGAAATTCAATTCAAATACATCTTAAAAAGTTGAATCTTAAAAGGTGAACCGTTTAATGCATGTTTAAAAAGTCAGTCAATTTCTACATTTTGAAGATAGATTCCATTTCATAGTTCTTCCTTGGCTGCAACACAACTAAAAATATAGAATTTTCATTTCTTCTATCAGACTGAATTGCTATCAGATTTTCATAAGCCATTCACTCTGGAAGAATGCTTCGTTATGGAAAAGACAAGTGCTGGGAAAAACTCAGCAAGACCTCACAGATTATTCTTTGAAATTTAGCACTTGATAAGGGTGTTAACTCGACATGTAATTCCACTTAGTAAAGGGATCATTGAACAGAATGGATGCTATGATTAAACTGCAATTACACACTATAATTATTTTGCAGAGGAAAGGTACATATAACAAATAAAGGAAATATTTAAACATAGGCATAGAGAAAAAGAAAAATCCATTATTTAGGATGAGAAAGGGTAAGTATGTGTGCAAATCAATGGAAATAAAAGCAGTTTGGGGGCTTCCCTGGTGGCACAGTGGTTGAGAGTCCGCCTGTTGATGCAGGGGACATGGGTTCGTGCCCCGGTCTGGGAAGATCCCACATGCCACAGAGTGGCTAGGCCCGTGAGCCATGGCCGTTGAGCCTGCGCATCCGGAGCCTGTGCTCCACAACGGGAAAGGCCACAACAGTGAGAGGCCCGTGTACCGCAAAAACAACAACAACAACAAAAAAAACCCTAAAAATAGAACTACCATATGACCCAGCAATCCCACTATTGGGCATATACCCTGAGAAACCCTAATTCAAAAAGTGTCATGCACCACAATATTCATTGCAGCTCTATTTACAATATCCAGGACATGGAAGCTACCTAAGTGGCCATCGACAGATGAATGGATAAAGAAGATGTGGCATATATATACAACGGAATATTACTCAGCCATAGGACGAAATGAAATTGAGTTATTTGTAGTGAGGTGGATGGACCTATAGTCTGTCATACAGAGTGAAGTAAGTCAGAAAGAGAAAAATAAATACCGTATGCTAGCACATATATATGGAATCTAAAAAAAAAAAAAAAGTTCTGAAGAACCTAGGGGCAGGACAGGAATAAAGATGTAGACAGAGAATGGACTTAAGGACACGGGGAGGGGGAAGGGTAAGCTGGGACGAAGTGAGAGAGTGGCATGGACATATATACAGTACCAAATGTAAAATAGATGGCTAGTGGGAAGCAGCCGCATAGCACAGGGAGATCAGCTTGGTGCTTTGTGACCACCTAGAGGGGTGGGATAGGCAGGTTGGGAGGGAGACGCAAGAGGGAAGAGATATGGGGATATATGTATATATACAGCTGATTCACTTTGTTATACAGCAGAAGCTAACACACCATTGTAAAGCAATTATACTCCAATAAAGATGTTTAAGAAAAAAAAAGATGTTAAAAAAAAAAACTATGAGGATATCTTGTACAGCACAGGGAATATAACCAATATTTTATAGTAACTTTAAATGGAATTTAATCTACAAAATTTTTGAATCACTGTTGTATACCTGAAACTAATTTAATATTGTAAATCAATTATACCATAATAAAAAATTAAATAAAAGGGACTTCCCTGGTGGTCCAGTGGTAAAGAATCTGCCTTCCAATGCAGGGGATGCAGGTTCGATCCCTGGTCAGGGAACCAAGAACCCACTAGCTGCAGGGCAACTAAGCCTGCATGCCACAACTACTGAGCCCGAGCACCACCTCAATGAGAGAACCCACGTGCTGCAAACTACAGAGCCCACATGCCCTGGAGCCCTGGCACCATAACTAGAGAGAAGAGAGAAAAAAAAACAAACCCGCATACCACAACTAGAGAGAAGCCCAAGTGCCGCAACAAAGAGACCGAGAGCTGTAATGAATGACACCGCAGGCCTCGATGAAGATCCCGTGTGCCGCAACTAAGACCTGGCACAGCCAAAAAAATAATAATAATAAGGAAAAAAAATACTGTACTATCAAGAGAAAACGACCAAATTATAAGACATAAAGTTGAGTATAAAGCTCATTTTACATTTTACCATATTTAAGGTGTTGAGTTAATTGCTTACATCTTTAAGAACAAAAAAAATATAGGAAATAGCAAGCAACATTGACATCTGGAAAATAACTAACAATGAAAACTTTATAAAAATAGCTATTAGATTATAGTAAATAAGGGGGTAACAGTAGTTATTCACTTTTCTAGAGGTGTTGTATTACTTTGTCATTGTCAAGTGTGGAGACTTAAGGCAAGAGGCTGGAGCGGCCTTAGGAACCTAGAGCCCAGGCTGGCTATAGGGCCTGGGGTGTGAAGGAGAGGAAGAGGGGCTGTGGGAACACAGTCCAGAGATGAAATCAGAGGTCAGGAAGTTACAGCCTGGAAGGGCGGGGAAGTGCGTCTTTGGGGCTGGTACACTGAATTTGTAGCAGTGTAGTGAAGGGTAGACTGCCTCACTGACTGGTAAAAGGATAGTCTGATTTGAACAAGGTCATAGTTTTTTAGATTCTCTAATGGTCCATTTCTTTCATGACTATGACCAAGAAATCCCAAATATCTTTCAAAAATTTTGGGGGGTGGGTCGCAATAGATCTATAAAATATATACATTACATTTGGGTACTTCTGAGTTTCATTATTAGGTACTTAGTTCCTTAGTTGCACTTAGTTTCATTTAAAAAAAATAAGGAATTTTAAACAGAGACAGAATTCTGGTCTGTAGATGTCAAGGAGTTAGCTACCAATAGATGACCAGTAGCTTCCAGATGCCTCCCAAGTCTTCCCTGACTGTGAAGGTCCCATTCTTTAAATTGGCATCAATTTGCCTGATCCTTGGAAGTTGTAACCTTGTACCACATGGAGCCATGCAGTCAGCGGTGGAGGTCACTTCTGCAGACCCTCTTAATGTTCATAACATGCTGGGAGTTACCATATTCAATAAAGCCAACAGGAGTCTGTGTCCCTCAAGCAATGACCGTAATGAGTTGACAGCTCAACCACCCTGTGCCCAGTGGCCATTATCCTTTAACTTTCTCCGAGCAAGACCACACAGCTAACCTCCTGTATGTCATGATATAGATGGTCTGCTTGTCCCTGGAAAGAGGCAAAGCATTTCCATCGCTTGCATCTCCTCCTTTTGCTGAGGCTGGAGAGCCGGCAAAATTAGAGCTTCACTGAGCTCCTTCTGGTTGTTTTACAATTTGCCAATTTCTTGCAGCGCTCCGGATTGCTACAATCTTATCATTTTCCAAAACTCATCATTACTTGCTCTCTCCGTGTAGATCATTTGTAGTTATGAGGAAAACCGCCCTCTGCTTTTAGTCTCACACTGGGGTAGGGTTTCACATTTTACTTTTCAAGTGCACTTTCACAAAAGAGAAATAAATAGGCATTCTGATTCTCTCAAGACCAGAATACTCTCATAACTTTTTATCGTTTACTGCTCTACACTCAAGGGTGGGTGGAGAGGCGTTTTCTTTCTCTCGCCCTGAATTACTGTTAAACATAAGTGTTAAATTTGGATTGACCGGGGAAAGAGGCAAAGAAGTTAAAAAGAGCTCCTGCGTACTCTCTGTCATCAACAACTGCTTACACTAAACAGAGAAATCATTCTGAACATGTAAAAAGTTACATTTTCAAAAATCATAGATGTCATGTATGTATCATGTAATCATATATATGTTTATATGTATATTTGTAAATATAATATGTGTGTATGTGTAGGTATTATTTTGCTAAGGAAAAAGTGTGTATTATCCTGATTAAACTGAAGGCTGCCTGAACAGATGGAGGTTGCGGACTAAGGTATTACAATGCAGGTTACAGTGGCAGAGTAAATGGTAATGGTACAGCAGACATGACGGCCTTCAAATATTTGGCCCTCTGCTGGAAGTATCACTCGAGCAAAGCATAGCATTCTTTAGCGGGCTTGCAAAAACTGGATTCTATTTGTGAGGTTACAGCAACTGAGAATCTGGGAGGGCCCTTTCTTTTCATGACTATGACTGCCCATATTTGGTCTCACTCAAGACACTTTGTTTTGGGGTATTTTAGGGATATCGTAGAACACAGAGAAATGTGTGTGTGTGTGGGGGGAGGTTTGGGGAAGGTAAAGCAGGTGGGCTTAGAAGTAGCTATTTTGGCCTGTTATTTGGATTAATAAGGAAGAGTAGTCAAAAATGTGAAAATTAATGGAACTGGAAAAAATGACTGTTCATCTTAGCATTTTAACATGACAAAAGGCTAGGAAACTGGCTATGGTGAGATAAAATTTAGACTTTGTGAAAGTAAATTTCTTAAAGCGCAGAGAAAATGTAGGTATGGTTCTCTGACCCAAGACTGTAAAAGGGCAGCAACTTAAGTAAGATGAGAGATTCTGTTAAGGAAAACCTGACAAGGAAAATCGAAGTAAAAAATTACTTCGATTGAATACAGGATGAAGGCATTACAGCTAACGAGATGGCAGTGGCTGCCCAGGACCTCTCAAACAAGCTCCGGATGTGCACTGAGGATGGAGAGAGAAACATGTTACCCATGTCACAGTGACACGGTCTTATCATTAGAGCAGTGACTTGTGGAAAACACAAAAACAGCAACACGGCATCCTTGAAAAATAATTGTTTTCCTTTTTACAAATATTTGAAGGAAGAATAAACAAGACAAAATCCTTTTTCACAACACCTGCTTTGCCTCTCCACTTAGGAGGATAATTTCCAAAGTAGAAAGGGTATAATAAACATTATCATGATGGGATGGAAAGTATCAAAAAGCCAATCCCTCAAGCTGAGATGAGTGGCTTACAAAATTACTGAAATAGCTTGTAGATCTAGCTTGACTTAATGCCTGTACAGTTTGGCCACACCGTGCACAAGACCTCTCAAAACACAGTGAGCTATTCCAAGATATTCAAAAGGAACAAAGTCATCCACAAGCTCCTGTAACATGCCTGGCACCCACATATTTGGGGTGCTGGTGGGAGAGAGAACTGGGGTTGGGTAATAGGCATTAGCCCTTGTGGGTGATTGGTAACTTGGTGTTTGTAAGTCAGGGGCTGACCGTGTTTGACTATACAACTCCTCTGTTTTTCTGATAATAAATTGTGTATGTCTTTGTGTTTACATTATTTAGTACACTTCTTTCAAAGGGAGGGTTTTCTAGTTTTTGTTATCAGTAGCCATTACATTCAAGCACATTCTGCGATGGACATGGTTTTGAAAGCCCTGATTTTTCTTCTGTTTCCACTTCGGTTTGGACATAAAAGTCTAAAGTTTAACCTTCCAGAACCTGAAATAAATGGCCCAGAGTCATAGTTTGGTTATTCCGATTGTGGACTGGCCATTGAATTGATTTCTTCATTGTATATAAAGATTACCCAAGAAGCAAAGGAAACTTGGGAAATAATGACATTCTTCAATTCTTCAATCTGAAAGTCAACCAGCTGGGAAGAGCTCCACGTCCAGTTAGACTAAGAAGAGTTACATAAATGTACAAAACAATGAACCAAAATGTCCAGAAAATCAGGGGCCATTGAACTTTATGTCCCTGCCCAATTGCAACATTACTCAGGATTTATGATTATGCCAGCCTTTGCACCCTCCAAATATTTTCCCAAGTATTTCAGGATTCTCACATAAATATTGCTGCAGTAAGTATCATCAACATTTAGTAGCTGTTTTTCAAGAATAGCCAAGTGACATTATTATGGTCTGCCATCAAACCAGGGGAGGTGTGGAGGAGGCCAAAGCTGATCATTGCAGATAAAGACGATGTTTGTACAGATACACACAGCAGAGTTTGTGCCAAAGAATCTGTAATACATTTCAACATACTAGCAGCATATATGAACCTTTTGTCTGCTTTTGGTACAGCTCTTCTTGTACATTTCCATCCAAAGAGTCCTAAAGAGAGAGGAGAGTGAGTGTATATCTACCTTGTAGATAAATTTTTGAAGCCTTGCATTTCTTTTTAAAAAACTTGTATGGATTTTGTATGCAATCAAAAATGATTATAATATTTTGCTCTTGTCCATTTCCCAATTGTCTTGAGGTAATTATCAGCAATTCTCATACTTTTGTGTACACAAGGATCACTTGGAATGCTTGTTAAAAATGTGAATTTCTGGTCTCTATACTCACTCCTCACACCCCCAGATCCTGATTAGGTGAGTGTAAGGTAGGACCTGAAAATATGCACCCCAGGAGACTGATTCTGTTTAGATAACCCAAGTACCATGCTATGAGAAACTTAGCTCCATGAAGCAACCCTGGTATGTCTTGTTACCTCACTTTGAGAAGCACCTCTCTAAAGACTCCAAGAGTATTCACCATAGAAATGGATAATCTGCTGAGCTTTATTGTCCGCTCCTGTCTTTCACTCATCAAATGGTCCAACAGTCTGAGCTTCTTCTAGGTTTCTTACAGGACCCATGTTTCTCTATCTCCAGTGTTTTCACTAGAGCTGTTTTCTCAGCCAGTACTTATACTTGATCATCACATCTTCCAATGCTATTGGTCCTTCCAGGCTCTCAAATACTGCCTTCCCCACAAAGAGCCCATCCTTCTCCACCCACTCAACTTACCATGACTTTCCCCTTGAGCTCTCTTCAATCCTTGCCTTGTTGTTTATATACATGCCTTATTTCTCCTAATTGACCATTGGTTACACAAAGGGTGTCTATGTCAGATAAATCTCTGGGTACCACCACGGTCAAGGCAATAGCTGCTCAATAAATATTAGTGAATGGAAAACTCTATGAGAAAAAGCTGGTATGTAGAGTCGCAAAGAGCACAAAACCAGAATAAACAATAAGCTGCTACTTAGTTCTGGTAATGTAGTGATCAACTGGGGCAAGGTCCTTTTCTTTAGAGATCTCTTAATTGTGTGCAAAGGAAATCCAAAAATGATTATAGCAGTAGTGCAATGAAAAATGGGTGTTTGGACCCATAGAATGTACAACACAAAGAGAAACTCTAATGTAAATTATGAAATTTAGTTAATAATTATGTATCACTATTAGAACCATTGTACCACACTAAGGCAAGATGTTAATAATAAGGGAAGCCAAGTGAGAGGAGTTTAAGGGGATATATAAGAAGTCTGTACTTTCTGCTCAATTTTTCTGTAACTTGAAACTGCCCTACAAATAAAGTCTATTAATTAAAGATATCAAAAAATGGACATTTCATAATAAGAGAGAGAAAAAGGAAATGAGCAAGGTGAAGTGATAAAAAAATCTAATCAGTACAATTCACCCAATGCTTGTCATGAGTGGTATTTCAAGAGTAGCAAAGCAAGGCCTGGCTTGCTCTGGTAGGGAACAGGCTTTCAGGATTGTTTATATGTAACACTTCTAAAGAACTCTTTGAATTCGGCTTTTTCATTAGTAAAATGAGATTTTCCTGTGTAGAAATGTATGATAAAACACAAGTATCAATAAGTAAGCGTGAACCTTACAATAAATATTACCCAAGAATTCACCTTGTTACCAATTAGAGTAGAATTGGTACAGTGAGTGTATTTATAAGGGCAGGGGTGAAACAGAGCTGTAGGGGGGTACATTCTACCAAGGAGTTTAAAGAGTACTTTCAGTGGAAAGGAGGCGCGGGATAGCATCAGCCATTCGTGGTTGACAACAAGAGTGATGAGAGAGAAAGAGAGGACAGAGGAAGCAAGCCTTTTTCATTTCAGAGGAAAAAATAACAATTTTCCATGTATGTACAGTGTAAGTGGCTAAATGATTCAATGTAGAATCACATACTGCAAATTCCTCCAGAATTATGCAGTCAGCACAACCTGCACATTTGAATTGTTTTGGTTTAAACTTTATCAGGGTTCTCCATCCTCCATTTAGTCTTATTAGCAATCCAGAATCGGTCTCTATTTTGTTGCGAAGCCATTTTCATGCACATTAATATATACAGAATTATATATACTTCATATGCATTTTATAAATAGAAAAGAGATGTTTGCACCTAGTGTTTCTATTTAGCTTTCTCTTCCTCTGTTGATACGGAGAACACCGTTTGTAATTTAGAAGGGTGCTTTGTATCTACACCAGACGAGGTGGCCAGTGTGTCCTCTCAGGGCAGAAGTTCTAGAAGCAATTGGCTCAGGTTAAATCTTTTCAGAAACTCGCACAGCACCATACTGCCGGGCAGGGCTTCTCAAATTTTAATGTGTAAACTGACCATCTGGAGATCTTGCTAAAATGCAGATTCTGAACTGGTAGTTCTGGGGAGTGGCCTGAGTTCCTGCATTGCTAACAAATTTCCCGGTGGTGGTGATGCCGCCTAGCGGGATGCAGAGGAGCCCCCCTTACTGTGTGACTCTGATCTGATCTGATCTGATTTTTTTACACTTTATAGTAAGCCATGGACACTCCGGAGACAAGGAAGAAGTCGGATTTTTTTTCATTGATCCTTTCAAATGCTCTAAGGATTCACATCTTGTCCACTTCCTTCTGTCTACTAAGCAGGTGGGTATAAGTAGTTTGCATGAACGCCTCCAAATACCGTCCTGGCTTCAGCGTGTGGCATGTGTGAAAGAGATTGTATGTGGTCAGTTAGTAAATGCAATCATCAGGGCGGAGGCTTCTTTTCTTTCTTAGAAAGGCAGATTAAGGGCAACAAAATGCCATTTGGTTATTCTAAAAAGCAAAGGAACTGGTCTCCATAATCACTTTTTAAAAGGTAAAGTGATGATGAACCGGCAAATAAAAATAGACATATTCATGTGTTTAGAGATTATTTCTCAGTGGCTTATTCCTATGGAATCTTCTGCCCTCTGCATATTTTCACATGGTTTCATGACTAAGCTCTGTACAGACAACGTAGAACACCTTATACCATTATTTCTTGTGTAAATACATTTAGCACAAACAGATTGATCAATGAACTCCCAACAATTGTTTGCAATTGCAAATTTTCCTGCAGGATGAATGCTCCAACCTGCTGAAAGCACTTTGCGGAGGAGCAGAAGTCTGGGTAGGAAAGGGGAGGGGGAGAGTGAGAATAATGGGAAGGAAAAGACAGCTTCAGCAGAGGGAATTCACTCCAGAGGACGAAAATGTGTCCAGCTCCCCAGCCTTGCAGGTAGCATGTTTGGCTGCCGCAGGAGCACATTATTTGTTCTTTTTCCCTGACACTGAACTAAAGAATGCATTGTGGGAAAACCCATCGTGACATATGACACAGTGCAAAGGAAGATCACAGCGTGAAGCAGCATCAAGGGGTTGACATGGCCTTGATGCACTCGGGCACAGCACGGGGTCTCGGGATGAGTGGTTCTTCCAACGGAAGCCCGGGTGCAATTTGCACAATTCTTCTGAGAGCTCCCAGTGAAGCCCCAAGCCCCCGTAAACTGGGCCAAAGAGGAGAGCAAAGACCCTGCCCCCCGCCAGGAGACACACAAAGGGAGACATTTCAAAAGGAGCTTAGTTAAAAGGAGGAAAAATTATACACAAATATTAGAGGAAAATTGGAATGGATTTTAAAAAAAGAGTCTAACAGTAAGAATGGGAGCAAAGGGGATGGGAAGAAAATAGAAAGTGCAGGGAACTGGCTGGCAAAGCACATATCAAAGTCATGTGTTAAACTTTCTTCTTTTTCTTTTCTTTTAGGGAAAAACTCTTGGGAATGTTACAAGTGAACCTGATTTGTTTTGGTTAAAGAGTCTTCCCTCCCCTCACTCTCTCCTCACTTTCCAGCCCTTGTCCACGACCAAATGAAAGTTTGCACTTAAAAAAAAGGGAACCCCTGCTAGTCCAACCAGTGTTTCCTTCTATTCTGTCTCTGAGCAAAAGACCCTCCTTCTCCCACTCCCCGCCTGTCGCTCCTGTTTATCATATGATGCCACTTTTTGTTCATCAAATTCACATTTCAAATTTTCTCTATTGCTGCCATATATTAATTATTAATCTTCCACCCGTCCCTTCTGTAGAAACATTTTAAACTTTGATTTCACTATCCATTTTGAGGAAAAGAAGCTTTAATCATGACCCCTTTCTAGTGGGTGTTTTCCTTTTATCATCCTGTGAAGAATTTACCCTATACATTGCTAGATAAGTACTTAGAAAGATCTCGTAGATTTCTTGTTTTTAAAGCAGCTTAAAAATGTTTGAGATAGACTGTGTATTCCAGACTCATGGAAAGCTCTTTTGAACAATTCTAGGTTATTTTTAGAAACAAGGATTTTTCTAAGATTGAATTAGGCTTAAGGTAGTAAAATCTAACCAATTTGTTTTGACTCAATTAAACAGCTGCCTACTGTTCAAGCCAACCCAAACGGTCAGACCAATTGTGTGGCCCCTGCCTTTGATGGAGTCTTCCCTCAGCTTGTAAACCTAGAGGCTGCGTTAGTGTGGCTTATTGATTTCATTTCATATTGAATCAAGGGAAACGGATCAAATTTATCATTTCAAGTTATATTTCAATATGACTTCTTAATGGTTATGATTTTTTCTAACTTATTCCTATCTCTAAAATTGGCTTACTCTCTATAATAACTGTTTTTAATATTTTAGGAAGATCCCTTACCTCTTTAAGAATTTTATAAAGCTATAAAGGTGGCGTGTGTTTATATATGCATGAGTGTGTGTGTATATGTATACTTTCTTGTCTATACTTTCTTGTATACACTTTATATATACTTGTATATACTTTCTCCACACTATTTCAAGATGTCCCTAGGGCCCTAAAAGATTGTGCATAAACCCTTTAAGGTTCTTGGATCACAGGTGGTGGATTCATGATAGTGATAGAGAAGTTCCTGAGTTTTACCCCTCCACTTTCTGACCTCTACCCACATGAATCCCAGCTAAAGGCTGTGTTGTGTTAAATATCACATATAAATAGTCCCAACATGATGTCGATGTCAGCTGCACAGTATCGTGGTTGTGCAGAATTTTGGACGCCAATGTGATTACTCTCTGGTGTTGCAGCTAGATTTACTTGGTGCTGTATTCTAGTTGTGGTTCTCTTGATTTCACTTTTGTCGTTAAGTAATGCATTTGACTTTGCAAAATATAGTTGAAGGATCACAGCTCATGGAGGAAAACCCACAGGACTTGGAGGTAGGTGAGATGGCTCTAAGGGTCTTGCTATGCCATCATTGTGTGACCTTGAGCAAGTCACTTCATTGTGCTGGGCTTCAGTTTCCAAATTGCTGGCCAGGTTTAGAGTGCATGCTACATGCTGGCTAAGTGCTTTACAGATATTATCACATTTAACCCTCACAAAGACCCTAAGAGGCAACTTCTGTTAGCTTCAGTTTAGAGTTGAAAGACTTGAGATTCAAAGAGGTGAAGAGCCTGGATTTGAATGGAGTCTGATTGAAGAGTCAAAGTTTAGATACTTTTGTACTCCGTTCTACATAGCTTACAGTGTTACATGAGGCAACGGGACTTGAAACCAACCCAAGTGGTCTATAATTCTAAAGGAGGTGACTGGGAGCCATATTGACTAGTAAATAATCATCTTAAAAACAGATTTAAAAAACAGCTTCATTAAGGTACAATTGACAAGCAATAAATGTCCATATTTAGAGTGTATTTTTAGTTGAGTTTTGATCTATGTACACATTTGTGAAACTATCATCACAATCAAGATAATGAGCATACCCATGACTCCCTAAAGTTTCCTCTTGCCCCTTGGTAAACTCTCCTTCCTGATCTTCCCTGCACGTCCTCCCAAGGCAATCACTAATCTACTTTCTGTCACTATAGATTAATTTCCATTTTCTAGAATTTTTTTTATACATAGTAATCTCTCACTGTGATTTAATTTCATTTCCCGAGTGAATAAGATGCTCAGCATATTTTCATGTGCTTATTTGCCATCCATATATCTTCTTCAGTGAAATATCTTTTCAAGTGTTTTTGCCCATTTAAAAAATTGAATTGTTTGTTTATTGAGTTTTGAGAGATCTTTAAAATTCTTTATCAGATATAAGATTTGAAAATATTTTATCCCTGTCGGGGGGTTTTAGAGTCATTTGTAGAGCCAAAGTTTTAACTTTGATGAAGTCCATTTATCTTTTCGTTCTTTTATGGATCATGTTATAGCTGTAGCTAAGGACTCTGCCTAACCTAAGTTCACAGAGGTTTTCTTTTAGAAGTTTTACAGTTTTTACATTTAGGTCTATGATCCACTTTGAGTGAATTTTTGTATGTGGTGTGGGATATGGAAAGAAGTTCATTTTTCTTGCAAACAGATATCCAGTTTTTCCAACAATGTTTGTTGAAAAGTCTATCAATCCTCTACAGATTTGCCTTTCCACATTTGTGTAGGGGTCGATTTCTGGACTCTCTATTTTGTTCCATTAATCTATTTATCTATTTTTGTATCTGTACCACACTGTGTTGATTATTATAGTTGTAAAATAAATCTTGAGATGAGGTAGTGTTAGATTTCTAACTTTTTTTCAAAGTTGTTTTGGGTATTTCAGGTCTATATAATTTTCATGTGAATTTTATAACTAATTTGTCAATTTCTCTAAAAGTGCATGCTGAGATTTTGGCTGGGAATGTGTTGACTCTTTAGAACATTTTGGGGAAAATTGACCTCTTAACAATATTGAGTTTTCCTACTCATGAACATTGTCCATCTTTGCACTGACTTAGGTATTCCTTAATTTTTCTCAGCGATGCTTTATAATTTTTCATGTATAAGTGTCACACATCTTTTGTGAGATTTATCTCAAAGTATTTCAAAATTTTGTTGGTATTGAGTTTTAATTTAAATTTCTGATTGTACATTGCTGGCATATAGAAACATAACTGATTCTTGTATTTTGATTTTGCATCTGCAGCCTTGCTAAACCCACTTATTAGCTTTTATTTTATTTTTTGATAAATTCTATTGCTTATATAGACATTCCTTATATAGACCATCATATTGTCTGTGAATAAGAAAGTTTTAAGACTTCCTTTCCAATATGGATGCCTTTATTTTTCTTACTTTATTGTACTTTTAGTACAATTTTGAACAGAAGTGATGAGATCAGACAGTCTTGCCTTGTTTCTGACCTTAAGGGAAAAAACATTTGGTTTTTCATCACTAAGTATGATGTTACTGTCGTTTTTTAAAAGTATGTGCCCTTTATCAGATTGAGAAGGTCCCTCAATTGATTTCTAGTTTGCTATGAGTTTTCATAAAGATTATATAGTGGGGGTTTTCAAATTCCTTTTCTGCATTAAAACATATTTTTAATATTAAAATAAAGTTATTAAAAATAAAGTTTTTAATAATATTAATATTGTTTGTTTTTAAATTGCATTGATTGATTTTTGAATGTTAAACCAACATTGCATCCCAAGGGAAATCTCTCTTGGTCATGATATATTATCTTTTTATATATGTTGGATTTGTTTGTTAAAATTTTGTTTAAAATTCTTGAATCTGTGTTCATGAGGGATAATTTTTTAGTGATTTTTTGGCTTTGTATCAGGGTAATGCCAGCTTTATAGGATGAGTTGGGAAGTATTTATTCCTCTTCAATATTCTGGAAGAGTTTATGTAGGTTTGGTATAATTTCTCTTTATTTCTTTACTTATTATTTTTAAAAATTGAGATCTAATTGACATATAACACTGTGTAAGTTTAAGATATATGATGTGTTGATTTTGTACATTTACATATTGCAATAAGATTGCTACCATAACATTAGCCAACATCACATCACATGGTTACCATTTCTTTTTTGTGGTGACATTTAAAATCTAGTCTCTTAGCAACTTTGAAGTATATAAAATGGTATTGTTGACTATAATCACAATGTTGTGTATTAGGTCTCCAGGACTTAATCATCTTTTGACTGAGTTTGTACCCTTTGACCAACATCTCCCCAGTCTATCCCCACCTTCTGAGCCAATTTTATTCTCTGTTTCTATGGGTTTAGCTTTTTTGGATTCCACATACAAGTGATATCATACAGTATTTGTCTTTCTCTGTCTGACTTATCTTACTTAACATGACACCATCAGGGTCCATCCACGTTATAGCAAATGGCAGGATTTCTTTCTCAGGGCTGAACAATATTCCATTGTATATATGTACCACATCCTCTGTATCTATTCATCCATTGATGGACACATGTTTTTTCCATATTTGGCTATTGTCATTGTTTTTTAGCAGGTTGATTATGATATGTCTTGGTGAAGATATCTTTATGTTTCTTGTGCTTAGGGTTCTGTCAGTTTCCTTGATCTGTGAGTTTACAATTTTCATCAAATTCAGAAAAAAAATGGCCATTATTTCTTTATTTTTTTGCACTGTCTTCCAATTATATTCTTAAAGTTGTCCCATAGTTAACTAGTGCTCTGTTCATTGTTTTGATTCTCTTTTCTGTCTGCATTTCATTTTGGATAATTTTAATTACTATTTCTTCAAGTTCACCAATCTTTTCTTCTGCAGCAACTAATCTGTCTAATACTACTCTCAGTGTATTTTTCATTGAACACATTGTAATTTTATTTCCCACAAGATCGATTTAGGTCTTTTAATTTCTAATGTCTTTGTATATTAATTCTAATATCTGTATTAGATTTACTGATTTTTCTCCTCATTATGGGTCATTATTTTTCTGCTTCTTTGCATACCTGGTGATTTTTGATTGGATGTGAGCCATTGTGAATTTTAACTTATTCAGTGCTAGATATTCCTCTATTCTTGAAAATAACCTTATGTATTTCTGGGATGCAGTTATATTATGTGGAAAGAGTTTGATCCTTTTGAGCCTTGGTTTTTATTTTTTTATTTTATTTATTAGTATTCACTTCAGAGATAATTATTCTCCACCACTGAAGCAAGACCTTTCTATATGTTCTACCAAATGCATTGTGAGTTGTGAGGTTTTCCAGGCTGACTATGGGAACAGGCACTATTCCTGACCCTGTATGAGCTCTGGGCACTATTAACTCTGATTCTTTCACATGACTCTTTTCTGGACAGGATGTAGTTTTCTCATACTCATTCATGGATGGGTCCTCAGCTGGATATTCAAGGGGAGTCCCCTGCCAATCTTGGAAGCTCTCACTCTGCTTTGATTCAGAAACTGTGATTATGTAGGAAAGTGGGGCTTGAAGTGTGGGTGTGCTTTCTGTAGGTAGAGAGGCGACTACAGGTTATCTAGGCAGGAAAACTCCCCCAGAAAACATGATGTAGAGGCAAAAGAACCATCTGAAGAAAACTCTTGAGGAGGTAGTGAGAGGACTCATTGAATTTAAATTGAAGTTTCTTGTGGTGTGAAAGAATGTAGTCCTTTGGAAAAGGTAGGCTAATACCTCTTGTAAGGACATTTGCCCCAAACCAATGAAGGCTGGGGCCAGGCTAATCTGTTGACTAATATATCTCAGGGGTCTAACTGTGCTACAGAGTGCTGGACAGTGTGTTGACAGAGGAACCCTCGTTTCTGTCCCAAGGAGTGCATTTTTAGTGCAGGCACTGTAAGTGGAGCAAAGTCCAGATTCAGAAGTTTCATTTCATTCCTTAGAGAGTAGGGATCTGATAACTGCTGTTGCAAAGGGCCTGATGGAATGAAAATCATGCTTTAGCAAGACTCTGGCAATTGTGTGTTATATGTACATGTCAGGGAAGAACCTGGGTAAATCAACAAGAGAACATTTCAGGATTGAATGTGAAAGGCTTAGGTGGAGGCAGTGGGGCTGGGAAAGGAAGGGGCATGTGTCTAAAAAGAGGAGTTGACTGGGTATGGAAACAAACTTCGTACGTAAGGTAAAACCAGGAGGCAGCCCAGGATGACTCGAAGGCTTCGAGGGGGTTTGATTGACAGAATGCTGGTGCCAGGAATAGAAATAGGGATGACAGAAAAGGAGCTTGTTTCAGAGTGAAGATGACAAATTTATTTTTAGATACATGAATTTTGAGGTGACAGTCGGATACCAAAGTAGATATGTACAGCTGTTTGGTTGAAAATATGGGATTATCAGGAGATCTCAGGGCTTACAATGTAGATTTGGGGGTCAGCTGATGAAATTATACTTCAATTCATTCACTTATTTATTCATTTACCAAGTGACTGGCATTAACAGTTTGTCAGATGATGAGCTTAGCTTTGGGGTGCAAAGACACGGAATTGTGGTCCCTGTCCTTGTGGACCCGCTAGAGAGATGGTGTAATACAGTTTGCTGAGGGCTAAGAGAGTCATGCCTGCGGTAGAATGGCAGCTCAGTGGAGTGACACCTGACACAGAGTGGGGCGTGTCAGGAAAACTTCCTGGAGGAGGTGTCAAGTAGAGGTTAATCAGGAAGAGAAGCAGGTGAAGGATATTGAAGGCTGAGGAAACAGCATGTGAAAAGGTATAGGGGCAAGAGAGAGCTCGGGATATTTGGGGTCGGGTTGGAGGAAGGAACACATGTGAGGGAGAGAAAAAGGATAAAGCTCGAGAAGGAAGCAGAAGCTATGGAGGACCTTGCAGTGCACTTGGTGACTCTGAGCTGCTTTGCAGAACATCCAGATGGGGATGCCCAACATCACTGGACTCCATCCCATGGATAATGGGCTTCTCCGACTAATTTAAGCTTGGAAGCAATGTGATCAGATTAGCAATTTATGAACCTGGAGGACATTATGCTAAAGTGACATAAGTCAGACACAAAAAGAAAAACCTGTGTGATTTTACTTATACATGGAATCCAAAAAAGTCAAATACATAGAAGCAAAGAGCAGAAAGGTGGTTACCAGAGGTGGAGAAATGGGGGAAATGCAGAGATAGTGGATACAAAGTGGCAGTTTTGTAGGATGAATAAGTCTAGAGGTCTAATGTCCAGAATAATGACTATAGTTAATAGTACTGTATTGAATACTGGAAATTTGCTAAAACAATAGATTTAATGGGCTCTCATCACACACACAAAAATAATAACTATGTGAGGAGAAGATATATTAATTAGCTTAACTGTAGTAACCATTTCACTAGATATATACGTATAGCAAATCATCATGTGACACACGTTAAATGCATAGAATTCTTATTTTAAAAATTAAAAAAATAGAAAGACTGCTCTGGCAGCAGTATGATGAATTGATTAAAGGACTAAATGTCGGAGTCAAGGAGACTAGTGACGATACTACATTAGTTATGAAGGAGAAATGAAGACGGTCTGATTTAAGGCAGCGTCAGTGGGGATGGAGAAAAAGGGATAGTCAAAAAGTCTGAAGAGTTATAATAGGTAGGATTTCATGACAGATTGGATATAAGAGATTTGAATATGGAGTTTTTCAGCGTACAAGTGATGTTTGAGGCACTTGAAGGGAAGAGTTGTCCCAAGTAGCATAGTGATTAAAAAAAAAAAAAATGCAGTGCTTGTTAAATCCTCAGATATCCAAACTCTGAGATTCCTGTGATTTGATGGGTTTTCTGACAAAGAAGATATGAAGAAAGATCTGAAGATGGAGGAAGGAAACTAGATGAATATCCCCATTTAAGGGAGCAGGAAGAAGACAGGAATTTGCAGAGGAAAAGAACAGAAAGAAGGGACGGATGGGGTCATGTCACAGAAGCTCAGTGAGAGCCTCAGTAGAGAAAGTGGGGTCAGCAGGGCTGTCGAGGAGGAAGGGGGCTGAAAAGATGGCACCTGGGGACACGAAAAAGACATACAAAGTGGATTTGGCAGAATGTAGAGAGACTAAGCCAGATAACCCCAAGCAGGACTGAGACGATTTTGAGGAAGTGGATTTGGTAAGTGTCGATGAAACCGGTTTTAGGATGCTGGGCCTCCAGCCTGCCTAGTCATCCGAACTGAATTATAACAGCCTCTCACATTTTAAATTTAGTTCTGATAGTTTGTGAGAAATCGGGGAAATCTGAAATAGAACTAACTAAGAATGCTGCAGTAGAACTTGAGCAGGATGGTGTTTCCTGATGTAGGTATCTTCCACAGTGCTAAGCCTATACGCCAAAAACATTTTACAGAAAACAATTATTTTTAAAAAATCAGCTTCCTTGAGGGATTGAATGTAGTTCACATCAGACTTTGCATCAGCAGCCTTATTTTCTGAACTATTGATAGTCCACTGGTCCTGGTTTCTTTTGATTCTACATTTTATCCTTTCACGGTCACAGAGATTTTTTTCCTAAGCAGGAAAAAAAAAAAAAAAAAAAAAAAAAGCCCTTCTGTGCTCTTTATCACTTTAGTTTATTTCCTGACTTTTTGGAAAGGCTGTTTCTTCTGTGCGAGGCAGCATATGGCAGAGTCCGAGGCTGGTGAGAGGCAGGTGGGGACGATGGCTGTGTGATGTCAAGGCTGTGCCCCCAAGCTGTAATTGGGGGTCCCTGGCAGACACACACCGTGCAGCCCAAACACCTGCAGAAGCTCTCTCTGCCCACCTTGAAGTCCAAGGGACTTTTTGCTGTAATCTACCTTCATGTAGGAAATCTTTCTTTTCACTTTTATTTGTTCCTTCCAATCTCATGCTCAGAGATGTGCAGTGGTCTGAATTAGCTGATGATATTGATAAACAATTATGCCAATAGACCATTTTGCAACTTAAAGTAGTCTTTTTACGTACTTGATCTCATTTGATCCTCAAATAAAAATACCTTGTAAAGAAATCACTTTATGTGGCATGATAAGTAGAAAATACGCTAAGGTTTTTTAAAAAGATATTGGTTTTTTTTTATCAAGACTATTTAGTAAGAAATATCTGACCAAAGTGCATTGTCTGATTCCAATGCTGGGTAAAGTGAAGATTAGGAAAGAATACAAAAAAATGTATATGCTGCATACATTCGAGAAATTATTTTGGGGCTATCAAGGCTGTGTAGCAGATGAGCCTACTGTTGACTGTTCTTAAGAAATGTTTATATTGTAAAAATATTTAAGTATTTAGAAAATTAAAGAAAAAAGCAAATATTTCAAAACTTAATTTTCCTCACCCTAGTTTTTTTTAGAATTTATTTTTTTAGTCATAGTGACAAGTTTAGATTATATACTCTTTCTCAGTGCTTCTTGTACAGGACTAAATTTTCAGACCTAAAATAAATCAGGATATTTGTCTGGCAAGTCCAGACATCTACCGGTGTTGAGGAATAGCTGTTTGAAATCATGTTTAGAACATGACTCGAGTGAGGTGGGGTCTCTGATGGAGAAACCTAGTTTTTCTCCTTGGACAAAATGAACAAAATGAAAAGTAGGGTCTTAATGATATGTTATTAATTAAAGGAAGTTCTACTGAAAGGGTAAAATGACTTAAAGAATGGTGTTAAATCAAAAAATTAGAATCAATGCATATGACCAACTAGAAATCATTATTCAGCAGAAAACCATCCAGACCAAAAGTTAAAACTCATTGCTAGATGGCTTTTTTGTTCCATCATTAGTTTGTCACTGTGGTCATTTTAATCTTTATCCAACTGAGATGAATCTGTGGTAAATATATTCTTTTTTGAGGGGAATCCCAATTGTAGTCATAATTTGTGACTAGTTTAAGAAGAACACCAAATACGAATCCAATGTTTACTCTTTTTCTGATATAGATGTCTTTGCCTTCTTTTCCTATAGATTTAAAAAAGTAAATTGAGTTGTTTTTGACACAAATTACAAACATACTTAGTATTACTGGGATGTGTTTCAGTCTCTAGTTTATGTGCTCTTATAATTAACTAGATATCTTCAAAAGAAAGGATTCTGGTTCAGAGCTCAAATTAAGGGCAAATAACTATAAACAGAGTGCTTGATTCATAAAAATAAACAGCACATATGGTCTTCTGCTGCAGATGTTATACCCTGGAGCATGCCCTGATTTCTTTTTAGCTAAATAAGAATAGCAAAATCACATAGATGTGTAGTAATATATGAGTGTCACTTACACTGGAATGCACTTCATATATAAAGAAGACAAGAGCACTTGTAAGTAGACTCTTCTAACTTCTGAAACTAGAAAATGCTGGTCATGCTACTTTTGGTTTATAGAGAGCAATATCATTCAAACCTGCTCTGTCGCTTTCTCACCCCATCACTCAGTCTCATGGTGCTTTGTGCTTGTCCATAGCACACGCACCTGTATACGCCCTTTCTGGTAAGAAAGAGAAAGAATGGATATTATTGAATACTTAATATGTGCTACTTTCTTTTGCCTCCATTCAATTCCTGAATATGGTTTAAGAAAATCCCTGTGCCCCAATGTTTGCATCATTTCTGATATAGACGACTCCAGATTCTAGCGGCTAATTTGCAAAGGTAATTTGGTCCTGACTAACCCTTCTGCAGAGCCTCACTGAATGCCCACTCTGTCTTGCTTGGTGAGTGCGTATCATTACTCTCATTCTTCCAGAGAAGCAGACCCTGAGAGGCTGGTTCTTGTGCATGGCAGCACCACAAGGTCTGTCTTGACACCCAAGCCAAATCTCTTTCCTGGACGCAAATTAAGGGATAACCGCATACACTTGGCAAGCTGTCCCAGCTTCACAATTCCTGTTCTCTCACCCAACCCATACTGTTCCAAAAAGTAGGGGGTAAAGGAGATTTGCAAAGAGTAAAGTGATCCAGGAGAGTCTGATCACAGATGCTGTTTTTAAAGCGTGGAAGCCTCATAGACCGAATTCTTCACAGAGGTATTTGCGTTTTGAAAGAGGAACTTTGTTGCTATAAACATGTAGGGGATACACCTTCCCTTTCAAAAATGTTTTGTTTGAAAGACAATCAGTGATGCAGCAGGATGGAAGTGGGAGACCTTGTTGTGGAGGCATCAGGTCCAGATTTCAGTAGGTATCCTTAAGACCTTATGGATAGCCAGGAGCCCCAGAAATACCCATCTAGCACTGGTTCTGGTGCACGCAGCATCAACATTTTTTAGATGGTTTTGTTTTGCTGATGGGTTGGTAGCTAGAGCCTACTGAATGTATTAAACTTGGACACTGTCCTATTTTCAACAATGCTTGAGAGAGTTTACAGACTAAACTTGGTATAGTGCTTCAGGAAAAAATCAACTCTTTCAAGGTGGGAGAAGACATCAGGGGTTTCAGGTATTATATTGGCTCTGTTTTCTACAAGCAAAGGCAAAAAAAAACACGTTGGTTTATAGAAGTCTCACTTTATGACCACTCATAATAGACACATTTATTTACAGACATAATCAATATATGAAAAATATTTTCTTTTCTACAATTAGATTTGAGCAGGAATTTATTGAGTCTTATGTGTAGGACATACAACAAAGATGCTGTTTAGAAATGGTATCTTTAATCAGACCCTCCTAGATCACTGCAGATCTCCTTTGACCCTGACCAAAAATGGGATTAGAAGATATATTCAACCAGCTTTATAAAAGACCTGGAGGGCTCGCATCTTGACCCGCTTAAGGGCAGAAGGCACAACATGGTCAGATGTCTCAAATGAACAGCTTGCATTCCATTTGTGATGGTGATGCTCTCAACAAGCAATCATATATTCTAATGATGCAAATGAGTTGCAAACGAGAGTTATTAACCTGGATTGAGGAAACCTTAGGTATCATGAAATCTCTATATTGGCTTGTTTTTCTCAAAATCTTTGACTGACTTTTTGATATTTTGATATGTGCCTTTTCTCAGGCTACTGGTTTAGGCATTGGCTAAAGAAAAAAAGGGGCTGATCAGTGAGGCTAACTTACTGTATCTTGTAATTGTCCCCTTTTGGACCTTTTCTGCCTTGTTATAGAGGAGTTCCACAGGGTTCTTTCTTAGCTCCCGGTGTGGACCTTGATATGCTATGAATCCTTATGGAACAGAAAGGAGCCCTTGGAGGGAAACAGTCATTTCTGAGTCCAGGTTGGGTTTGGGGACTGGCTCTGATGAAAGGCAGATGTTTTAGTTAACTGTTTCGTGTAACAACTCATCCCCAAACTTAGTAGCTTAAAATGATTACCTATTGTGGTCTCTCATGGGTTTTTGGATTGATTGGGCTCCAGGCCTCATGCAGTTGCAGTCAGGCTGGGACTGAGTCACCTACATGCTCTGGATGTTCAAGATGGCACCTGTAAGTCCAGCACCTCTGCTGAGAGTGTGGGAACAGCCCAGCCAAGATTGGCTGGACATGCCTCTCTCTCTATGTAACCTCTCGGTCTGGCTAGCTTGGGCTTGTTCAAAGTTTATTCTATTTCTTACCTAATGGCTGGCTTTCCTCAGAGTAAGAATTCCAAGAGACCCAGATGAAGCTACAGGTATTTTTATGACCTAGTTTCTGAAGCCATGCAGCATCACCTCTGCTGCGTTCTACTGGCCCAAAATGAGTCACAGGGGCCAGTCCAGATTCAAGGGGAGGGGATTTACACAAGGGTACGAATTCCAGGGGGCATGGTTCAGTGAGGAGCCAACTTTGGAGCCTAAAACCATGGTTGAACAAGAATTTTTTGAGATTTTCTAACTGAACTGGGTTCTTGGCTTTTGGTAAATACCCACAATGATCCTGAGGGGATCTCCCGACTAGAAGTAGGTGTGGTGAACTCATTCTACAGGCACAAAGTACTAATTGTCCCCAAAGTACTGTGAATGGGGCATAGAAGACTAGTTTGGTGGGAAGAATGGTTTGGTCCTTTGTTTGAATTCAGTATTTTAGAACTGGCCAAGGCAATCATTTATGGGAATGATCTGGAAGATGCTTAAGAAGAAGCCTGTACCTAGAGACAAGTGAATTGTGCTTCCAAGGTCCTATACCTGGATAAATTCCTGTCCTCACAGACACTATTACTTGGCATTAGATAATAAAGCAAAGCAGAATACAGAGGACAAAGGGCTAATTCTCTGCCCCTGTGGTCCATTTGTGACATTCATTCCTACCTCAACGTAGAGGAGTTTATTTATGAAATCAGCTCATTGACACTTTGGATCATACCTAGTGCTCTGAATGTGTGAGGTGCCAGGAAGATGGGTTAAGTGCGGGGCAGGGAAGACTGAGAAAAGCAGGACTATCAGGTATTGCCCAAGAAACTCTCTTGCTAACCCTCCAATATCCTCGGTGTCTCTCTTTTTTTAAATAAGTCTCCTCCTCATTTCTCCTCTTTCTTTCAAATTTGCAAATATAATAAGGAGAAGAAAAACACTAAATTAACAACAAAAATAAAAACAACAATTTGAGAAAGAGGGAACAGACCCACTCAGGAAGAATTCCATATGATGGGAAATATACTTAAAGAAAGGATAACCTTACACATGTACAGTTTCTGGACACCTCACTCTGATGGATTTCATGCCAGATATGTAATTTTAAAATCAAAGAAACAAACAATCTGGGATGGGTAGAGGAGAGTGGGTAGAATAGAGATCAACGTAATGAAAGCAACGTGTATGTAGTCTCTGGGGGCCATGATTTCAGGAGAGAAAAACAAGGGAAAGAGCAAGGAACAGTGTGGCAGAGAAGATAATAAAACGAGAAGAGTGGGTGGGAGCCTCAGGGAAACGTCAGGAGAAATCTAAGGAGAGGCTGCCCCGGGGAGGAAAGTACAGTCACTCCCAACATGTTCCTCTCCATTTAAATGCTGAACATAAAACAATATGTAAAGTTTACAATAGTAATTTTTCTGAGAGAAAGAAGTGGAGAGAAGATGAAGGTGTCAGGAGAGGGGACTGTGAGGTAAACATGCACAGTCACAGTGACAGAGGGAGACGGTCCAGGGCAACGTATTTTCTCATGGTCTCCTGAGAGCAAAAACCTATGGATTAGGTTCATCCTCACACTTTTCCCGGCCAATAGTTTTGCTGATAGGGTTGCAATAAATGCTCCTACCAAAAGAATTTTTCAGTAAAACATTCATTTCTGAAAACTCCCTTTGAATGAAGACATAACCAAGAAAATATTGGGTGGTGACTCATTGTATGCCTTTGGAGTCAACTCCTGGCCCAGCCCTTTCCCAGTGGTGTGACCTGAGCCAATTATTTATCCTCTTTCAGCTTCAGTTTCCTCATCTGGAAGGTGGGGGACAAAAGCAGATCACACCTCATGCGGTTGCTGTGAGGATTAGACAGAATCTGCGTGCAGAGACTGAGCACGTTAACGGAAGACCTCGGCACACGGTAGCCAGTGTTATTATTACTCTATTGTTACAGGTAATAATAACACATTTCAACCTTCTCTCTTCTATATTATTTGAAGCTCCTCCCCTCCCCCAAGGCTGTACTCTCTGCCTTCAAAATCAAAGCATGTTTCTTTGCATGGTACAGTGATGCTCCTGAAAAACTTCTGAGAGGCCACACATGAAATGTTTTGGCAGAGATATAGTGTTGACTCAGATATACTGGCTAAGCCACACACAACTTTTCCATTTTCCTGTCTCTCAATTAGTTCTAATTCTTGACTCCACTGCTCCTGCTTTTGGAGCGAAAGGGTTTTCGCTGGTCCACTGGGCTGCTGGATTAAGCTGTACTTAAGTTACTTATTTGCAGAAATAAACTTGTCTTCTTTGCTCTTATCCTTCCTGTACAATGGCACATTCCTACTAATGACATTATTCTCCATGATTCTCCAGGGTCCTCTGGATAAGAAGAAGGAATGTCACAAGACATATGCTTTTACGTTTTATTGGCCACCGTTATCCATGGGCCTAACGGTGAAGCTGAGCAAACAGTCCAGACCCAAACAGTCCAGACCCAAAATCCACCGATTGTCAATTGAGTGGAGTCTGAATTTGACCAGAGTGCCATTTTCCTGCCCATTCCTCTGTGCTCACAGAGAAAATGACAGCTCATAGTCCCTAGGAGATGCTGCTTGATTTAAGCCCTGTGAAATTCTAACCAAAAGGTAATAGTAAGGAGAAACCAACATGATCAAATTGTCCTTAGGATCACTGGTCTTTTTCACCTGTGGTAACTGGCCGAGTTCAGGCCTGCACTTCGACAATCTACAGGAAGTTGCCAGAAAGAGCTACCGGTAAATAACCCAGTGCTTTGGAAAACAACATTTTGTGCTCTCTGGTATTGATTTAGATGAGGTCTGAGAAGACAGTAGAAGTACACAGGGCTAGTACGTTCATTGGGGTGACTTTGGGGGGAAGTAATAGTTATTGGTTAATTATAAGAATAATTTTGCTGCTATGAGGTTGTTAGTTAGATGAAGGACACTGTTTGGAATGAAGTTTGTTTTCTAATGAAGCAGAGTAATAGAGGAGGAAGCCAAGGAGCCAGTATTACCTCCTCCTTCAGATACAGATAATTTAGTCTATTTATTGGAGCTAAGAAACAAAGGAGGAAAAAACAAAGAACCTCACAGGTGTCCTTTTAATTTAATCAGTGCAGTTGGTATTGTGACCAAAATCGCTTAGGCTACAGGGTCTTCTGCTAAAAGGGCACTGCGTAGAGCCATCCTCTGGAAAGGTGTCAGGAATGCAACTGTTTATGGCATAAACAGGGAGCTGAATCTTAAATAGCTTACTCTGAAAATCTGATATGAAAAATAAGAAAAGGCATCAGAGCGTGGGTTTCTCAGGCGGACGCCGGTTCACGTCAGCTTTGCCAAGCCTGATGTTCACACACACACACAGCCCTCCATCATGGCTCAATGGCTTTTGATGAAACTGGAAACTGGAGACAGAGTTGAGGATAACTCGGTTCATGGTGAAGACAGAGAGATCAAAGTCTCTCTGTCTTTTGTGCCAGCGGGCACTTGGCTGCTCTTGAGGACAGAGCAGAGAGCATGGGGGGCGGGGGTGCGGAGGGGAGGACAGCATTAAGCAGATGTCAGGGCAGCTTCGCTCACCAGGAACAGGGAGCAAGACAGAAATTCACGCTAGTTCTCGCCCTTCTATCAAGGGGCAAATGTCTCTTCTGGATCAACTCAGTTTTTCTTTTCATTTTGTCCAAGATACACTTCACATCAAAGCCAGAGAGAAATTCCAGTAATGAGTTGCAATTTAATGCTGCAAATATTTATGGAGCACCTAAGGCACTGTATCTGGGCACATTAGCAGAGGAGAGATTAAAAAGCAAAGAGCAAGAGCTGGCCACTCCTCTTCTTTGGAGGGGAAGACCCACGTTCCAGATAAAGCATTCAGAGGTGCTGTATCCGAAGGCAACCTTTGTGACACCCTCACGTGGGAAGGTTTCACAGAAGAAACTGTTTCTCTGGCTGTGGGTTAATTTAGGCACAGCCGAAATGCCCCTTGGATGGCACTTAGTGCACCGGCATGTTATTTTCATCTCAGCGAGTATTAGGAGAGAATGTTTTCCCTTTAGTGCAGAAAGCACTACAGTAAGGAATTGGGGGGGATACAAAGGCAGCGGAGAGTCAGCCCCTCCTGCTGTCCCAGGCTGAGTCCTGGCAAGGTCCAGACTCCACAGCCAGCAGCTCTGGCCGTTGTCAGCTGCAGCGACACTACCGTCCCTTTGAGGCCTGGGAGAACGTGCCCAGGATAACAAAGACACACATGTAAGAAGGAGCCACTGGGGTTCGCAGGGTTTTGACAGTTCACCAGTGTCCATTTGTTGAATTCTGTATTCATGAAGCAATAAGAATAGTCTCTGACCTTTTGTTAGGAGCAAGAAGACCAACTGGGGGCCTGAAAAGTACATAATGACAAATTGGCAATAATATTAATAATAAAACTTTTGAGAAATGGGCTTTTTTCTCCCCTCTCCCTGGCCTGTTTCCCATCCCTAGCCTTGGATCCCTGGGTTAGAAAAGCAAGCATCCCAGTTTTCTCCCCTGTGCTTTGTGAGCCATCTCTGGGGGGATTGGCCATCTCTCTCTGGGTTCTCCCTGCAACTTGCAGGAGATGTTGCTATTAACCCCACGAGAAAGCACTGGGCCCAGTTCTTGGCTCCTGAGCCCTTTTGAATTTTTTTAAAAATGCTTTAAATTTTTTATTGGAGTATAGTTGATTCACAGTGTTGTGTTAGTTTCTGCTGTAGCGCAAAGTGAGTCAGTTATGCATATACATATATCTGCTCTTTTCCAGATTCTTTTCCCATATAGGTCATTACAGAGTATTGAGTAGAGTTCCCTGTGCTATACAGTAGGTCCTTATTAGTTATCTATTTTATATATAGTAGTGTGTATGTGTCAATCCCAATCTCCAAATTTATGCCTCGCCACATTTCCCCCATGGTAGCCATAAGTTTGTTTTTTACATCTGTGACTCTATTTCTGTTTTGTAAATAAGTTCATTTGTACCATTATTTTAGATTTCACATATAAGTGATATCGTATATTTGTCTTTCTCTGTATGACCTGCTTCACTCAGTATGACAGTCTCTAAGTCCACCTATTTGCTGCAAATGGCATTATTTCTTTTTTTTTTTTATGGTTGGATAATATTCCATTATATGTATGTACCACATCTTTTTTATGCATTCCTCTGTCAATGGACATTTACCTTGCTTCCGTGTCCTGGCTATCATCAATAGTGCTGCAATGAACATTGGGGGTGCATGTATCTTTTTGAATTATGGTTTTCTCTGGATATATGCCCAGGAGTGAGATTGCTGGATCACATGGTAGCTCTATTTTGAGTTTTTAAGGAAAAAAAGGGAACCCTCCTACACTGTTGGTGGGAATGTAAATTGGTAAAACCACTATGGAGAACAGTATGGAGCTTCCTTGAGCCCTTTTTAATTGAATTGTCATAACAATCCCAAATTGAGAAAGTGTATCACCATTTTTGCATTTTTAACACTGGAATCCAGAAAGCACAGAGGATGATGCCTGTGCTTCATGAATTATGTCATTCATTTCACACTTAATACGTAATACTTTGCTATTACCACTTACTTAGTAGTAAGTAATTAGTATTACTTGATAATACTAATTACTTACCTTTCTGAAAAGTTTTATTTTTTCTTGATTATAAAAAGGATGCAGCCTTACTGAAAAATCTTAGATCATACAGAAAAAAAAAGCTATAATGGATGAATTAAAAATCATTTGTCATTTCATTATCTAGAGGTAGCTACTGTTAATATTTTTGCATTTATTCTGTAAAATTAACATTATGTTAATACATACTCTTTGTTAAAAATTTGACTATACTATGTAAGCTGTTTAGCAAATGCCTTTATTTTTATCTATATCCATGAATACAAAACTTAATTACTTTTTTACAGCCTCATGGTATTCCATAATGTAGGTGAACCGTAATTGACTCAAGTTATCCATTGTTGGGTATTTGGCTTGTTTCTGATATTTTTAAATCTTTGGTCTTAAATAAACACAGCCACAGTGAACATCATTGTACATATACCTTTTGGACTTGCAACATTATTCCTTATGAAAAACTCCTAGAAATGTAATTTCTGGCTCAATGTGTGTAAGCTCTTGAAAGGCTGGAAATGTATATGACAGCCTCCAGAGAGATTGTCCTAGTTTTTTTTTTTTTTTGCTAGCAGCAGGATCTGAGTACCCATTTTCCCAACCCTCACCAGAACTCTCTATGCCTGTCCATTTCCCATCCTGATGAAAACTAAGACGTTAACAACATTTTGATCTTTGCCAATGAATTTGTTGTTTTATTTCACTTTCTTTGTTTATCAGTGACATTTAAGGTCTTGCCATTCATTTATTTATTAGCTTATTTTTTCACTCATTTTCAGTTATCTATTAAATGACTAGTACGTGGAGGCATTGTGCTGTGACCCGGGGAAGCAACAGTGAGGAAAAAAAGAGTTCTCACCTTCATGGGGCTTAGGATCTGATAGGATACTGTATTCCTTTCCAAGAGCTCTCACAAGAAACTGCCACAAACCGGGTGGCCTTAAAACAACAGAAATGTGTTACCTCAGTTCTGGAGGATAGAAGTCCAAAATCAAGGTGTTGGTAGGGATGTGCCCTCTCTGAAGCCTGTCAGAGAATCCTTCCTTGCCTATTTCTAACCTCTGTTGCTTTGTTGGCAATCTTTGGTGCTCTTCAGCTTGAAGATGTGTTACCTGGTCCTCCATCTTCATATGGTGTTCTCCCCGTGTCTCTGTCTTCATATGGGTATATTTTTGCAAGGAAGCTAGTCTCATTGGATTAGGGGTCCACCTACTCCGGTGTCACCCCGTTTTAACTAACTACATCTGCAAGGGTTTTATTTCCAAGTAAGGTCATGTTCCACGGTATTGGGATTTAGGACTTCAACATATCGATTTTTTTTGGTAGACATAATTCAACTCATAACAGGGACCCAGACATTAATAAAGTGACTAGTCAAATAAAAAATTTCATCTGGAGTCACTGCCCCGAAGGAGAGGTACACGGGGCTGTGATAGAAAAGGGTTGAGGGAGAGGCAGCTCAGTCAAGAAGCTCAGTGAAGGCGTCCCCAGGGATGGACGATTTACTTGAGATGTTATGGAAGATCTGAATCAGCCTGGCTGAGGGGAACACCTGGAGGAAGAGCTGCCAGCAGGGCTCCCAGCAGGGCAAAGGCATCAGGAGGGCAGGACAGTGTGGGGACTGAGGAACAGCATGACCAGGGTGCAGGGAGCAAGGGCCAGGAGGGTGAGGTGAGACCAGAAAGGTAGCTGAGGCCAGTCATGTGGACCAGAAGCTGGACCCTGAGTCAAAGGGCAGGCACTGAAGTGATTTGTCTGGAGTGGGGAAGAGGACGACAGGGTGGGATTTGCAATTTTACATGTATGGACCCACTGTGGAAATGGACTAGAAGGCTCTGAGTAGATGCCAGAGCCAGGTGGAAGCTGTTACAAGATGTGGTGAGAGACAGAGGTTTGGACTGTGGAGAATAGGGTTAGACTTGAGAGAAGAGAGGGGGGCAAAAGAATCAGGATTTGCTGATGGATGAAGTGCAAGAGGGGAGGGCAGGCAATGTCCAGAAGAAGCCTGAGGTTTCCAGTTTGTGTAGCAAGAGGGATGGTAGAAGCCTCACAGGGAATTTGCAACACTTGGAAGAGATCCAGGGATCCAGATTTCCGGCATCTTAGTTGGAGATGCTTTTGGGATGTGTGGGTGGAAATACTGGGCAGGCAATTGAAGAACTGGGTCTGGGGCTTTGAGAGAGCAGGTGGTGGAGTCAAAACTCTGAGAGCCTTTTGGGCTCTCTCTTTTGCGATTTGCCCATTACCATTTCTGCCTACATCCTGTAGACAGGAGCTCTTGATATGTTATAAGAGCTCTTTTTCATTTATAAGAGCTTGTTATCTAATGGGAAGTGGGGATCCAGCTTCTTGCCGCTCAAAAGCCAATGAAGAGGCAAGGTTGGTGGAAAGGAAACTGCTTTATTTCAGATGCCAGCAACTGGGGTGTGTGTGGTGGGAGGGCAGACTTCTGTCCAAAGGCCGGCTCCCCCCACCTGACAATCAGGGGACAAGAGTTTTTATAGGCAGAGGGAGGGGGCTACATGTAGCAACAGCACAGTCAGCTCTGAGTCATCTTGAAGTTGGTCATTGGTGGTCTGACCAGAGTCATCTTGATTGTTTTAGGTACAGTTAATCTTCAGTTCCAGGGTTGGTTTGTTTCCATTTCTTTGAGGCCAGTTCTCTGAATTGTGGCAGCTTATGTGATGGCTTCAGTCTGGTCATCATGTAGTTAACCTCTTCCACCTAATGGGGTTTTCAGTATCTATAAGACAGCTCACAGGATATGGCTCAGGATATCATCTACAGCCCATGAAGAGGAACTAAAGGTCCTTGACTTTGCTTAATGACTAAACTATTATTATTTAGTCTTGTTGGACTGTTTTCCTTTGTTTTTGCATTTTCTCACTTATTTGATTAAACTTATTCTTCGGCTAAAGTTTTTCCACAGACAAAAAGGCAGTCAGAGGACATGGTGGGAAGGACCATAGGGTCCTGCTTTGTTTCTGTTATATGTTAACACATTATTTGAAATATATATTGCGTTTTCTCTCAGTTTGTTGCCCATCTTATAACTTTATTCATGGTGTTGTTGTGATTGTTTTAGGCATTAGGAAGGTTATAGATATTTATGTAATTTTAGGTGTCAACACTTTCCTTCCAGTACAGTGCAGCATTTAAGTTTTCAAATCACACTGCCTAAGTTTGAAGCCTGCCTCTGCCACTTATTACCTGTGTGGTCTCAGGCAGGTCATTTGCTTTATTTGTGTGTCAATTTTCTTCCCTGTAATATGGGGAGGACAGTGGCACCTACCTCATTATGGACATTAAATAATGCATGGAAAGAACAGCGCCAGGCACAGTAAATGTATAAGTCAGTAAGTAGTAACAATTATTCTTGCTGTTACTGCAGAGTAAATAGGACAAACAAAATTGTAAAGAAAATGTATTTGTAAGTTCAAGTTCGAATAGTATTTTAGAAATAAGTAAAATTAACTATCTGGGGAAAAACAAGTTTACAAACCACCAGGACCATAAAAGTACAAGGAAAGTGGAAAACAGAGAGGTCAGTTTAATACCATCGATAAACTGTAATAGAAAATAAACCTCTGGTACTTTGAACATTCCAGTCACAGGAGCAAAATATGGTTTGCACACACTTGGGAGAAAACCAGCTAGCATTGTCTCCTAGGAAGAAGTGTCTAGGCTTCATATAAGAAAATCTGGGACCTCAAACCATGCCCCATATTATGATAAAAGGTTATTTCCTTGATACCCAATTTCCAACATGGGCGGGGTTGGTTCTGTACAGCAACAAACAATTCTTGGACACCAGGAGTGTGTCCAAGAATTCAACTCAATTCTGACACTATCTGACAGGAGAGAGCATCAGATTTTACAGGGTAAGGGTTCAGCCTTACAAGACTTCTTTGCACGCCACCGTCCCCCCACCAACACACACACACACATACACACACACAACACTCCAGACACCAGTCGCAAGCCCAGGCTATTACCTGTTCTTCTGACCAACTGGCTATAAGTCAGAGGTTCCCACAAACCCCTCCTCAGGTATGGTTAATTTGCAAGAGGGGCTCACAGAACTCAGAGAAACATTTTACATACTACATCACCAGTTTATTATAAAAGGGTCAGGAACAGTCAGATGGAAGAGATGCATAGGGCAAGGAATGTGTCAAGTGGGAAGGGGCACAGAGCTTCCATGGCCTCTCAGGGCAAGTCACTCTCCCAATGCCTCCACATGTTCACCTGCCTAGGAGCTCTCCAGACCCTCTCCTTTTGGGTTTTTATGGAGGATTCATTACATAGGCATGACTAAGTCATTGGCCATAGCGATTGAACTCAGTCTCCAGCCCCATTCCCCTCAACGGAGGTCTGGGGGTGGGACTGGAAGTTCCAACCCTCTCATCACATGGTGATTATTGGAATCACAGGACTCTGCTGGAAACCAGTCCCATCCTTAGGTGCTTTCCAAAAGTCACCTCATTAACATAACAAAAGACTCCTCAATAGCTCTCTTCACTTAGGAAATTCCAAGGGTTTTAGGAGCACTGTGCCAGAAACTGGGACAAAGACTGTTTGTCTGAAAAATATGTATTTCATATAAATCACAATATCACAGTTATACATAGAGGTGATTGCATGAGCCAATTTGGGTCAACGCGACTGGCAGCACTGAGGGACTGCCCAGGCTGATCAAGGTTGCCTCGAAGGTGGTACTCCAAGGTAGAAGTGGCCTGGAGGGCTTCCCTGGTGGCGCAGTAGTTGAGAATCTGCCTGCCAATGAAGGGGACACAGGTTCGAGACCTGGTCTGGGAAGATCCCACATGCCACGGGGCAACTGGGCCCGTGAGCCACAACTACTGAGCCTGCGTGTCTGGAGCCTGTGCTCCGCAACGAGAGAGGCCGCGACAGTGAGAGGCCCACGCACCGCGATGAAGAGTGGCCCCCACTCACCGCAACTAGAGAAAGCCCTAGCACAGAAACGAAGACCCAACACAGCCAAAAATAAATAAATAAAAATAAATAAATTTATAAAAAAAAAAAAAAAAAAAAAAAAAAGAAGTGGCCTGGAATCAGAAGCGACAGCAGAGGAAGTGGATTTGGTTTTGAATAAATATGTAAATCAGCAGGTCTGGCTGAGCATTTCTGGGAGGCTCTGTACTCAGGATTCTTCCTACTGATCTTTTGTTCAGTTGACATTGTTACATTAGAAACCTCAGGCAGGACGAGGTAGTGATGTTACCTGGGTGCACTGGCATTGGCTCAGGATCTGGGTGATTTACACTCCTTTTTGTTTAGATTGACTCCTTGCCTTTGCTATCAGGAGCAAAGGGCTGCAAGGGCTGTGCCTGCCCAGAGTGGACTAGAACTGATAGTATACCCCTTTCATTATTGTCATTCTTAGTATACTGATTGTCATAAATATTATTAGCAATGGTTTCTGTCTCTGTCATCATGCCTAGTAAGACCTTCCTCATTCTGAGATTGAAAATTATTCATCTGTATTTCCTTTCTTGTGCTTCTGTGGTTGCATTTTGCTTTAGAGCTTCAGTATTAATCACTGTAACACATGTTTTCTGTCTGCCTAATTCCTTTCTGAGCTCCTGGAGGTCAGGAAAAATGTCCTTGTTACTCTCTGGCTGGCCCAGCACCGAGTCGATTCTGGTGGACCTTCAGCAAGTGTCTACTCATGATGACGGTGATGTGACATTGATTACAAAAGACTATTTTTCCTTTGTGATTTGATTTTTTTTTTTTTTTTTTTTTTTTTTGTGGTACGTGGGCCTCTTACTGTTGTGGCCTCTCCCGTTGCGGAGCACAGGCTCCAGACGCGCAGGCTCAGCGGCCATGGCTCACGGGCCCAGCCGCTCCACGGCATGTGGGATCCTCCTGGACAGGGGCACGAATCCGTGTCCCCTGCATCTTCAGGCGGACTCTCAACCACTGCACCACCAGGGAAGCCCAGTCCAGTTGTTTTTTGAAAGAGGTGAGCTCTTGTCAGCTCCTTCAGGGGCAGAAGAGGTCTGCAGTGCTGGGAACTGGGAGCAGGGAGCCATCGAGGTGCACGGCACTGCCTGGAACAGGTGTTCTGAAGGGCACATGACAGCAGCATAAGCAGCTAGACTTCGATGGAGAAGCCCGCAGGGCAGGTACTCTGGCCTGGCTTTCTAGCTCCTGTTTGTCAGAGGGAGCCCCGAAGGCCACTTTTCTTATTTTCCTAACATAGACAATAACTGTACAATGGAGAGTAAGGGATTGAGAATATTTTGACAGCATTTCTGTTGATATGCCAGGGAGAGGTTTAATCCTTGCTGTGGCCTATTCTTTTTGGGGGAAAAACCAACTGGTTCTATTACCAGGACATGAGCTAGAAAGCAATACAAACAAGGGGGATTGATTGTGAGTGTCTGTGTGTGAATGTGAGTGTGTGTTTATCCTTGGTCTGGAAGAAATGTGTGGAGTGATCTTCCTGGTTGTAGGTTAATCTTGTCCCACATAAATAGAAGGGTTTAAAGAGAGATATAAATACTTTCCTACCCTGAGAGAAAACAGACTTTGTACTGCAATGTACAATGTATCCAAGTGAAGGAAATTAGAAGTAAAATAAGGAAAGAGAAGGGGAGAGAGAGACAGGAAAGTGGAAGCATCAGAGGGTGTACTAGTGAGAATTCTCTAGGGAAACAGAAACAATAGGATGTATATCACATTATCTATTTATCTATCTATCTATGTATCTATCATCTATCTATCATCTATCTATCTATCTGTCTATCTATCTATCTATCTATCTAACACCTATCTTTCATCTCTTGAGAAATTTATTTTAATATTTATCCTAAGGACTTGGCTCACATGATTGTGGAAGCTGGCAAGTCCCCAATCTGCGGGGCAGCCAGCAGGCTGAAGACCTACAGAGAAATTGACGCTGCAGTTCAAGTCCAAAGGCTGTCTGCTGGCAAAATTCCTTTTTCCTCAGGGGAGGTCAGTCTTTTTCCTGTTCAGGCCTTCAACAGATTGGCTGAGGCCCACCCACATTTTGGACAGTGATCTGCTTTCCTCAAAGTCTACTGATTTAAGCGTTAATCTCATCTAAAACAAACCTTCACAGAAGGATCTGGAATAACATTTGACCACACATTTGGTTACCTTGGTCTAGCCACGTTGACATACAAAATGAACCATCTCAGGGGACATCTACACGAAGCCCATGTGAGGATTTCTGAGCAGCTGCAGCAGTGTGAACTATAAGCCCCCTGCAACACATGTGGGAGAAGAATTTAAGATATTTCTACCTCTCCAGGAGAGGGAACTGGAGTTGCTCTGCTACCCTGAAGGCAAATACAAATCAGACCAAGACCTAGGACAGCTCAGACATGGACCAGTAGAGACTTAAGACCCAAATAAAACTTATATTTGTATTTAGCTACCTAATGATATTGTGATACATCAGACTTTTATATTTGCTTTAGTCGTCTATGAGTAACTTATACTTCCAGTAAGCTTTGCTTATAATGTCATCTAAAATGTGTATTAAGTTTCACATAATCCTCAACGTATTTTTGTACCTTCAGATTAGGAAACTCAGAGCGAATGAGCTGTAGTTAAGGGTTAAATGGAGGGATATTCCACCAACTTACTTCGTTCTAAACTCTGCTCAGGCAGAGTCAGGCTAGCTCTGATTGGCACAGTGGGGAAACACAGGGTTTGAATGCAGGCTCTGCATTACAGATGTGCCATTTAAATGATGTGACTGTCACTTAAACTTTTAGAAACTCAGCGTCTCCATCTGTTAAATGGAGATTATGATACAGGTCTTGTAGGGTTATTGAGAGTATGAAATGAAATCATGCAATCAAAGCATCTAGTACAGTTCTTGAAAAAAGAGTTGGTGCTAAATAATTGTTACTTACCTTCCTCCTGGGTCAGGCCAGGGTTGGAGTATATTACAGACACTGTTAGTTGCCTATATAATTTCCCTTCTTTCCTTTTTTGTTGGTTCAGGCCAAATCCTGTTAAAGAAACCTACATTTCCCAGCCTCCCTGTGGTTATGAGTGTCATTTAACATGTTCCATCCAATGTGACATAAATGGAAGTCATCTACTTTGCTGATAATGGTGCCATCTCTTCCTCTTCTTCACTTCCTTTTTTTCCCTACCTGCTATGCAGATTTGATGGCTGGAGCTATGGTAATCATTTTGTGACCACTAGAAAATGGACAAGAAATCCAGAGGTCTCAGCACAGATATCCCTGCATCACTGAACCAATTACCAGCAACTTTTTTTTTTTAATCATGACAACTCCTACCTGAGTAAAAATAAGCTTCTATTTTGTTTAATCTACTATTTAATCAGATTTTTTTTATCAGTAATAGTCTATTGCAATCCAACCAATATGGGGGTTAACTTAGTGAATAGTAAATGTAGTTTTAAAAAGTTCTGTTTAGGAATATTATTGACTACCCAAATAAAGTTGCCCTGTAAATATCTGTTACTGGTGTCAGTAAACTATGCCATACAACTTGAGGCATACCTTCCCCTGCTCCCTGTGCCCTGCTACTTTAAATAGTTGCCAAAGTTCAGTAGATTCCCCTCCTTACCTCTTCCAAATCCCATCCACCTTAATTTTTATTCAAGTCACGCATACAGAATTCTCTCTCAACCATTAACCTCTATTCTTGCGTGCCAGAAGAAAAAAAAAATGGATGTTTTTCTGCTTTCACAAAAATAAACTGAGGTATTTCTATAGCATTTAATCCAGTTTTCTAAAAACAGGATTCTATGCCTTCCATTTGAGGAAGACTTAGAAGTTGCCTCTTAGGTACTGCACATCAAGCTCTAAGCAATACTGCTGTTTGTTGGTTGCTGGTCTGCAGCGAGATGATACAGACATTGAGAGCAAGAATTTAGAAACTTTCATAATCATTAGACATGATTGCAACATTTACTTTTATTGTATTTTAAGTAAGTATTAGTCTATCATGGATTGGAAATTTGAAAAAAAAGATTTCCTTTTTTTAAAAAAAAAAAAAAACTATAGTTAGTTTGAGAAGCACTGTTGTAATGGATAAATACCAGGTGGTAAGAAGAATCACTACAGAGTTTATTATTATTTTCAAAATTAACTTTTAAAAAATGACAGTATTTTCATAGTGTGAGAAATAAGCCTACTGAGTATTTGGAAAAGTTATTTGAGGATTTGTCCAGTATTTAGTTCACACACGCCTGAGCACACATACACACGCGCATGCACACACACCCCTTATGTGGTTAGAGACCAACATGAATACTCACTACAACAATAGCTTCTTATTTTTCTTAACTAAATGTGATTACCCCTTTGCTTATATAAATGAATACTTCAATACACAGAATGATAATGAATTATTCTCAAAAGTAGGACATAATAGTATCCACAACACATCAAGAGAAATTTAGAAATAGGACTATCTAAGATAATGAGAGACAATTGGGAATTTGGGGAAGAGGCGAATTTAACATATGGAAGTAATTATTATGAATTTTTAATTATTTACTAAGTATAGCAACATCGAGATGCTTTTGTTAACCAACTTCGGAATTTTTTTTTTTTTAAAGACCAAAATGTGGAACAACTGTAGGTATTCTGTACTCTAAAAAAAATATAATGAATCCAAAATCTTCAGTCCTGTAAAGCTCTTGAGAAAATCTAGGACTAATCCTGAATGGATGCAATGAAGTTTGTTTGTTGTTAGTTGATACAGTCATTGTTGCGAGAAGAACTGTGAACCATGTAAGTCAGCCCGATGATGTGGAGCATTTTGGCTTGAAACTTTTTCCCTAATGCTTTTCTGTTTTCCTTAAAAAGAAAAATATCTCTGTGCTGTTTACAAAGACTTCGGGGTGCTGCTTACCATTTTAGCTACTAACACAAACAACCTTGACAATAATAATCTATTTTTTTAATCCCTTTTCACCCAGACAAGTAAGCAATCATCAGTTATAGACCCTCACATGGAATACAAATTTAGCACCATGGAAATGAAAACTAAAGCAATTTGTACCTTTACTATTCCAAGGGGAATCATTCTTGGTCTATTTATTATGAAATATTCCCTCTATCTTATACTCTTCTAAGTTATATCAATGTCATCGACCATAACTTGAATCATAATGAGTAGATGATACTCTTGCATGACTGGAATCATGTCATCATTATTAGATGACCTAGTTAGCATATGTGGTTAAAAATGCCACTGCCTCTTTATTTATTGACTTATTTCAGAATGGCATAGGTTATATCAGGACTGGACTCCTGGGTGTATCTTTATGAAATAGCATAGTGTTTTGTTTTATTTTTTAACCCATATCCACTAACCATATACATGGAGCCATCCACTCTACTTTAAAATATTTCTTTACAAACCATATATTTTTCCCCTATGACTTTTATTATCAATGCCCCTGGGAAAAAAAGGTAAAACACGGGCAAAGAAATGTGATAGCCTTGTTTCAGAAACATTGGTAGACTTTAGGAGGAAGAACCTCAAATCAGGAAAGATGTCAGTGAGAGAAACGAACCTTTTTCCTGAACCCTTGGGGCTCCAACCTGTGCCCAGTGTGCTTGTGTTCACAGTGTGCTTGTGTGCAGTGTCCTCGAGGTCTGTGTACATTTCTGAGGGAAGGAGTGGGTGGTTGGAACTCCCTGAGGATGTTTCCTGAGAACACCACATCCAAGGTCAAATATCTTGGCACCATTTCTGGTCTCATGTTTACGAATAAGCATGCATAAAGGAAGAAAGAAGCATTTGCTTTAGAAATGATGCTAGAATTTATCTTTACCTGACTCTCCTGCCACTGAGATCTGTATTTGGCCCTTAATCATTACTTCCTGCTGTTGCAGTCCCCCTCTCCCTCCCCCACCCCTACTCTTCCTTGGCCACTACTCTCAGAATTCTCTTCAGGGGAGACCAAAGTGCTCCAGACACGTTATTCTCTCCATTTTGGAAGAACTCACTGTCTCATGTCCTTTGACTTTTTCTCTGGCCTTTTGCTTCTTTTCAAATTCTATTCAAGTCTCACCTTCTGTGCCCTAAGCATTCTTTGGAACTCCTTCTTAGTGTTTATGGGTCTGTTCACTTCCTTGCTAAATCTGCCTGAGTTATTTCCCAGGATTTAAAAGAAATTAGGGTAGATGAAAAATATTAAGCAGCATGCCTGATGAGCAATGAAATGTATGTATATATTTTTAAGCTTTGTCCTCTTGTAGATGGTTATTAGAGAATTTGGGTTTGTAAGGAAACTGAGATCTTCTATGTATTAATATGATAATATCAGTGATTCTACAACATGTTTATTTTCTGATCTGCTTAATGGTTATACTAGTTTAGTTGCATGATACCTAATTAATGATGTCTTTGGAAGTCTCAGCAGATAGTATAATGATAAATTAACTAGAAACTGATAAAATTAGCTGAGCCACCCTCATATGGTCTGAGTTTTCTTTGCAGACCCAAACTGTGGGTAGTAAGAGAAGGTGAGAGTATTTGAATGAGTAGTATTTCTAAAGGTTAGGAGACAATGCACATACTGTAAGTTAAGTTAAATGAATCCACTTTTTATTTCTATTATATAATTGGAAGAACAAAACCTTACCCCCTCTGAACCATTACTCACACTATAATGCTCATTAGCTCATGATTAAGTCTTAATATAAAATGCCATGGCTTCTTTTTCAGACTAAAAACTTGGCTTACTGAAATATGACTTACCTTCTATTGACAGTCGTCTGGCTATTCTAATTAACTGCCTCTTCTTTCCCATTTTCCTCAGTAACTTCTTCTTTCTTAAAAATAAAAATATTTGAGAATGTGGATGTGACACTCAATCTGAAATGAAAGTCAGAGCTATTACTAAGGAAATCATATAGCTTCGATTCCCAACTGTATACCCTTCTGACTAGTGTATTTTATTGCAACGTTTGTTATATATGTTAGTCATTGGACTGGATTTGAGGTCCCTGTTTTTGAGCATGTGGCATAGTGAGTTGCAAAGATCTCAAAGGCAATTCTCTCTGATCTGTGCAGAAGGACTTACATTTTTTTAACATCTTTATTGGAGTATAATTGCTTTACAATGCTAACACATATATATGGAATCTAAGAGAAAAAAAAAAAGGTCATGAAGAACCCAGGGGTAAGACGGGAATAAAGACACAGACCTACTAGAGCATGGACTTGAGGATATGGGGAGGGGGAAGGGTAAGCTGTGACAAAGTGAGAGAGTGGCATGGACTTAACATTTTTGAATAGAATATACACTAGAAATAGAGGTCTGGATTGCAGTCTTAATGTTAAAGCAGTATGTTTCAATTGTCCAAGCAGGACACTAACAATTGAGATAAAAGTATGCAATATATCAATTAATGAACTATAAAAACCCCTCAGTGAACATTAACCCTTTAGAGCATATAGGTATGTATATGCATTGTAAACATTTATTTAGTTGGTGATAATGACAGCTTTCATGGCGACACTGTTATTACTTAAGTTTCTGACTAGCTATTTATATACACCTGGGTGGAAAATAAGAAGTCTGATTCTAAACCTCATTGCTCTGATCCTGAAGGGTTCTTTGAAGGGGAAATTGGAGTTGACATAGAAACTGAAATACAGGCTAAGAGTCATTTTATCAAGAGTCACTTTAAACATTTATCAATAAATGTTTAACAAAGAGTTTCTTTGGAGCTGGGCCTGTGTCAGGTGTGGTGGAGGTCACGGCCCCATGCCTCAGAAATTACAATCACAGAAGTTCAAGCTAGTCTAGTAGTCATGAAGCAACTCAAGGGTTAATAGTCTGAGTCTGACTGAAAGCACTGACAGAGCTCAGAATAGGGAGGGAAAGCATCAGAGTCTCGGATGGCTGGGGAAGGCTTATGGGACTGATGGTCCTTGATCTGGACTTTAAAGGAAAGGCTGGATTTGGATCAAGGGAGATAAAACTGTAGCAGAGGCTGGGAAGGGGAATGAACACGGTATGGTCATGGGCATGGGGGAGACCAACTGGGCTGGAGCTAAACAATCAACAATGCACAGAGGACAAAGGGATGGAGTGCCCTGACATGTGCAACTAGTTAGAAGAGTCATGGACCGAGTGACAAGCTCTGACTCCTGTTGCAGCTGATCTGGAGCTAACGGGCTTATGTGGCCAAGCAGGTTGGAAGCAGGTTGGCATCACGGAGGTGGAGCCCAACCTTGTGAGTGTTGGAGAAGATGTCAGGTTTGCAGAGGGAAAGACACATATTTTGGCATATGGGGCTGGCTGTAAATGAATTAGTGTATATGGACATTTATCTTTGACATCTCTGCTTTATCACCCTCTGCGTTTCTCCCATAGTTTGGGTATCTTGTTCTGGCTTCAACTGCACAAGGCTTCCCTTTGCTTTGCCTTATTTTGAATTAGTTGTAGTTTCACTTTCCTTAGTCTCACATCCTGAAAGTTAGAACCTCTGGGGTTCTGCTAACTATGTAGGTTACATGAAAGAAGGATAGCATCCTGTGTCTAGTGACTTTGGGGATGATACCTCCCCTTATTTGGGTGAACATTTTAATATTCTTTGGTTAAATAAGTGTTTTAGTATCCCTAAAATCATGTCACCCTCCTCCCCTCCATTTAGTCTCTATATAGTGGTCAGGCTTCATAAACTCCACTTTGCTTAATTAAAACAATACCAAGCCCTTATTAAATGATACAATTGGTGTGTGTGTGTGTGTGTGTGTGTGTGTGTGTGTGTGTGTGTGTGTGTTGCCTGGCTAATTCAGTTATTTAAATCACGATATTGAGTCTGAGTTTTCCTGTATAGGCCATTTAAACTTGCAGAGATAAAAATGTAGTCCTGTGCACACAGATTTTATTCCTAGCTTTATATAAAACCCTAAGAGGACCTTATAAAGGAATTATGGCCACTACTTAAAGCTGGTATTGTGGTGATGTCTCAGGCATGGTGGAAGAAAGTGGTGACCAGTAACATCACTTTTGGGGGGGAACTAATTATTTTCACAGAACATAATTTGCAACCCACAAAGTTGCTCCATGAGTTCTGCATCGGTTATTTCTTAAAAAATGGCACAGCAGGTCTCTAACCTGATTGATTATTACTGGATTTCAGGCTTGAACTGTCCTTTAAAATTTGACTTTTAGGAAAGAAAATGGAGGGAAAGGAGCATAGGAAATATATCTTTGAGAGTACGGGATTATAATAGGAAAATAGCAACTGGATTCAGTTTCACAACTCAACTCAGTTGAATTTCTCAATTAAACTTTGGTGTTAAAGATGAAAAATTGTTAGTGAGCAGTTTTAAACACAATGCAGCTGTGCCAACTCTGGCATGGTGATGTTTATCTTGCATCGTCCTATGGTCTGAACACAGTGTTTCTTAAGAGTGGTACCCAATAAAAACTGGTTTCCTGAACAACTGAACAGTTGAAAAGTGAGATTATTATTCTAGCTGATAATTTGGAATGTATAATTATTTGACATTTGACACGAAGAAAATTGAAAATAAGGCAAATCAAATACGAATTCAAGTGTTAACTACAAGCAACCTGTTTCCTTTCATGTCACCAAAAGTTAAAGAAGGACATTTCCCATGATTAACTAGAATTAGTTGTTTTTCTATATTTTTAAAGTTGCAAAGTATATATAATACTATATTTGATGCTTTAAAATGAGGAGATTAATGTATTAGTCTATTTTTAAAGGATTTATAGTTGGTCTGTGTCAAATGCAATATTGTTTGAGTGTTATATATTATATTAGTAAAGCCACGTAATTTAGAAACTCTGTAGACATGGTTTCATCTTACTTAAGTGACCGTCTCTAAAATGTGTTACTATGTGCTCTGTACAGTAGTCTATCAGTTACTTTTTACTTAAATAAAGCCTGATCATTTCTGCATTGCAGAAGTTTGGTCAGTTAATTGTTTTAAGGATTATTTTCTTGTCATGATACATGTAACTGTTGATACCACAAAAGGGCACAAAAACTGCACCTCTTCTCTATCATTTTAAGGCTCTTTACTAGACTTTTTGGTATAATTTATTAAAAATCCATCCTCTTAAAATTAAACATTATAAATAAATATTATATAGGAAAAATCATTAAAACTTTGAATTTTGGAAGTTTGTCTCCTCTACCTTCAGTTTATTCTTTTTTTTTTTTTTTTTTTTTTTTTGTGGTACGTGGGCCTCTCACTGTTGTGGCCTCCCCCGTTGCGGAGCACAGGCTCCGGAAGCGCAGGCTCAGCGGCCATGGCTCACGGGCCCAGCCACTCCGCGGCATGTGGGATCTTCCCAGACCGGGGCACGAACCCGTTTCCCCTGCATCGGCAGGCGGACTCTCAACCACTGCGCCACCAGGGAAGCCCCAGTTTATTCTTTATGGTAAAATGTCTCCACATCACATCCCTTGTCATCATCTAAGGCTGATGCCATCTGAATATTCTTGTCCAGGGAAATAGGTTTCTGTAACTCATGGTATAAAATATCATTCCACAGCCTCTTATGTTCTCCTCAGTGTAGGTGGAACTGTTCTAGTACATTGGGAGCAAGTTTTAAGTAACATGGTTTAAATGTGAATTTCAGAAAATTGCAGGCAAAACACATACATAAAATTTAGTCTTTTATTTCGTATTAGTTCTTTCTGAAATCAGAACTAACATTCCTTTTGGAGGGGTGGGTAGAAACTGTTCTTACCTAACACAATAAAGATCAACTCCCTTTATGAAATTTCCTATTGTAGTAGATCATTATAATAATGGCCTCTAATGAATCATGCCAACCTGTGTCCCTGCCCCTTTGTAATGGAATGCTGCTGCTGTACTACTGTGAGGTAGAGTGTATTTCTCCACCCTGTTGAATCTGGGCTGGCCTTGTAAATTGCTTTGACCAATAGAATGTAGCAAAAGTGACAACTGTATGAGTTCCAGATCCTAGGTCTCAAGATATTTTGAAGAGTCTGCCTTCACCTCCTGGGAACCCTGAGACCACCAGGCTGGGTAGAACCCTGAAATTAAAGAGTTCTGGTTATGCCAACCAACAGTCATCACTAACTGCCAGACATGTGAGTGAGGCCACTTTGGAATTACCAACCCAGACCAGCTGTAACTGCACAGAGAGCCCGGCCAAGATCAGCAAAGAACCAACCAATCAATCCACAAAATGATGAGAAATGACAAATGCTTCTCATTTTAAGCTGTTAAGTGTTGGGGTTAGATTAATACCTGAAACACCAATGAAATACTAAAATCTGTCCCATCAGAAACACCCTAACTCTGTAATACCCTAAAGAACATTCTGCATTATTTTTCTAAACAATTTGTGCTGATCTTTGCCAATATCATCTAGCTGACTGGACACCTTCAACACTTCATAAAGAATCCTTGAATTTTAATTTGCTATAGGGACCCTCCCAGGACTCTGTATTTCTTTGTTGGCCTTTTGGCTGCAGAGTGGAATGTGCTTCGATTGAGCTGCTTTTCATAGCCAAGGTAACCCGAGTTACTTCACAGAGGAATGTACTGGGGGGTAGTGTCTCTGCCAGCTGTAAAAGGACAATTATGTAATGGCTCATACAGCACTTAATTTTTAGAACTTGTCTTACTGAGAGGAAGTGTGAAGAAAAGGGAAAATAATGGCTGAATATTGGACCCCAAATACAGAGAGGACCAGCACCCAACATTTCCATATCATCCTTATATTTTGCAATTCACTTTTAATGAGAGGCTGTTTAAGTGAGTCATAATTCAATTCTGGAAGTATCCTGTGTAATTACATACATTCCTTATTTCCATGTAGCAGACAAATAAAATTATATGTAACTTCTTTTGAATTAGTTCATGCTACATATTCTTTAATTTATGTTACCAGGAAATTTACCTACATTCAAAGTACCTTGTGATATAGTCCACATAGATTGATGCCATAAGAGATAGAGCCATCTGAATCATGAAGATACATAATTCATACTGCAAAAGAAATCACAAAAATATGATTAGTGGATTATATTTTTCCCGTTACCACTCTGTTAAATAAATTCTATCAAAAACAGAAAAAATGGGACTTCCCTGGTGGCGCAGTGGTTGAGAGTCTGCCTGCCGATGCAGGGGACGTGGGCTCATGCCCCGGTCCGGGAAGATCCCACGTGCTGCGGAGTGGCTGGGCCCGTGAGCCATGGCCGCTGGGCCTGCGCGTCCGGAGCCTGTGCTCCGCAATGGGAGAGGCCACAACAGTGAGAGGCCCGCGTACCGGAAAAAAAAAAAATGTAGAAAAACAATAAGTTGTATAAAGTCTCACAGTAGAACTCAAGTGGAGAAGTGTCCTAGTAACAAGTGCTCTAGCTGCTTGCTGGTACCCCAGTAACCAAGGAAGGAGAGAAACTCTATTTCACAGGATCTAGCTTGTTTTCACCTCTGGTACAAAGCAGTAGGTCTACATTAGATGAATTAGTTTGGGGTCAAGGTTTCATTTCTTAGAGTTCAACTCATGCTTTTCTTCTCATTTGCTTAAATAATGCTCATTCTAAACAGGTATGGATTCCTTCATGTCACTTTTCAGTTTGCTGTGCCTGTGTCTGAATGGTCTAATTTACAGAGAGCCTTGTGATTAAGCTCCAACTAGAATGTTGGAGAAATACCTGCACTGCACAGCCCAGGGCTTCAGTAAATAGCTCATGTTCAGCATGAAGCAAATCCAAGAACCCTGGAGTGCCAAAAAGCCCAGTTCCTTGCTATTCCCCAAGGACTCGTGTTCCACCATCCTTAGACCATCTTTTCATCCTAGGCTTCCTCATCAGATGTTTCCCCAGAGTTAGCCACTGCTTTGTGTCCTTTGACATGCTCACAGTGAAGTAAAGGAGAGGGACTTGACTACTTGAACAGTAAGTGTGTTAAGCCAGATAACAGAGATATGGCCAAAGTGCGAAGGGAGCAGAAAAAGGGAGATTTACAGAAGCTTTGGTGTCAAGGCATCAATACAAGTTTACTACGGGGGAGAGTGGTCCAAGCTGCTAAAGCACAGAGTCAGACATGAGCATGAATTGTTTAGAAAATAGTGCAAAGCTTCTCATGAATAACTGGGCTTCAGATTCTTGAGGGCAGGGGATTGGTGGGATATGGAGCGTGTGAGGTAAATTGGGGCCAGATTGTGAAGGGACTTTTATGCTATAATGAGGGAGAAAAACCTCAGTTTTGAACCCAACTTGTTAACGGCTGTGCAACAAAAACTTGACCTGAGTATTGAGAGGGTTGTGGTTCTTTCTAGGACTCTCTGCTTCATTATGCATAAGACTTGGGTAATAAACAGGCAATTAGTTGACATAAAATTATTTATTATTCAATTATGTCACATGATGGTCAATATCCAAGAATTTGGCTTTTTTGAAACTGAAACCTAAAGAGTTAGAATGATATATAACATATAGAAGCAAATTAAAAAGTTATAACTAATGGATCTGGCACTATTGTTAATTAAGGATAATCAACAAACAGGGTCACTCTATTGGAATGAAGGGTTGAGATGACTGTCTGGATAATTGACACCCAGAACCCTAGTTGACCCAAATTACCTGAGGTTTTTGACTTTAGTTATGCAATTAGTTGCCTCTAATTCCCCATTTTGCTTTGCCAGCACACTACAACATCATGACTAAATAAGCCACCAAAAGGGAAATGAAGTTCTCAGCAAAGATGATCAGAAACTATTTCAAAGGGCACCTGACAAGCATGTGAACGGCAGTTATAGGGTGACTTCCGAGAGCAAAGAGCACTATATTTCTAATGCTGTCAACCTGAGATAAAATTACTTCTTATTTTACAGAAAATCAACTATTTAAATTGTGCTTAAATTGCTGCAAAAATTTAAAGGACCCGATACCAAATGAGGACAGCATCCTTTTCCCTTGGTTGTATATCCTAATATAGTTTTGTGCATGGGTACTTATACCTGTGAATGTTTTCTTTTCTTAAACATTTGGTTTCTGCTGTCTGGAGATGTGCCTCTTGTTTCTGTGAAGATTCTATAGTGGACAGTGGTCACGTGACTCTCACTCCACTGCTTGTACACAAACAGAACCATCTAAAGCAAATATCAGATGTTGACAACTTACAGTAGAGACAGATTTTTGAAAAATAAACAAACACCTGTACTTTTAAAAATTGGCTCCTAAGTAAGGAAGTACAGACCAAAAAATAATAAAATATACTCTCTGCCTTTTTTCCCTTAGTGCATCAGAGTTAAAAATCAAATCAATATCATTTCAGTGTGAGATAGTGGCTACAGCATGTAGACATCAGCAGAGTAATTAAAAAGCCAATGAGTTTACTTGGTAAGATGTAATTTAGCCATAGTCAGTGGCTGCTTCCAAGAAATCTATTTGACCCCAAGTATCCTCAGGCATGGATGGGAGAGTGTGAAATGATGGAGTTTTAGTTATTCTTGTATGTAGCAAATTTCAATTACCACTTCTTCTGTAAAAAAAATTGTTATAGTAATATTACCTTGAAGTTCCCCAAGCTTACAGGCACCAGAGATTTAAGAGCAAAAACATTTCTGTTTTACTGATTCTGAAAACCTCACTTCATAGATTCCACCCCCACCCCCCACCCCCCGCCATTGGTTAGAAATTCCTTGATTCAACTCACAATGCCTGCTGTTTCTGGAGCTTAGGTGGGCTGCCTGCTTAGAAACAATTTGTGGAAAACAACAACAAAACTTTTCTTCTGAAGAGTTTTGATAAAGTGTATTCTCCAGAGAGATTTTCACCCACAATTTAACACATAATGAGACCTTGCTACTTTTATGACATACTTCAGAAAGACCAAGGTATGCACAGAAGCACAGGAGTTGGAAAATAGGTTTCAGGTCAAGTGCCAATCCCCATGGACGGTTAGTGGGGCCCTGTGCTGAGACCATCACCAGGAAAAAAAAAAGGTACATTTCATTAGCAATGTCTGCTATGCATGCAGGAGGCGCGGAGGCCAGCTATCGTTGCTTGGCTCATTAGAACAGGCATTTAGGGAAGCATTTCAAAGTGAGGCCACAGATTCGCATCTTTTTGGCCTTCTGCCTTCAAGAGGTGTGTTCTTTTTCTTTCCCTATGTCACCTAAAACAATACTTTAAACATGAAGACATGGGGCAAACAGTCCTCTGATGACCTCATTGTCCCCAAGTAGGAAGCAATACCTTTGCCATTGACTTGCCATAAAAGCCTCAGGCCCGCGCTGAGAGTTATCTGTAATGTTACATTAAATCTTTTTAGTTCAACATTTCTATATCGTTATGGCAGAAATGTTCAGTATAGTCATGGTTTTGAAGAAAAGGTTTTCCCAAGTGTAAATGATTATAAACGTTTCATATTCTTGTCTTCTTAATGTGTTTTATATAAAAAGTTTTACTTTCTTTTACAGAAACCTATAGAGTCATTAGTAACTTTTGGAAAAATTTTAATTATTAACTAGTTTGTTTTTTACCATTTCCCACCTGAAGAGTAGAAAATTGACATTTATCATTTTACTTTGAGGAAGAGGAACATTGATGAAGGGAAACATTGATCAAGAGAATACACTACATATGTACTTGATACAGGCAGGTCTGAGGCCATTTTCTAATGAAAAATTCTAGAGCTGTGCTCTTCTCACAGGCTGGGCATCTTCCAGGGCTGTCGAATTCCCAGCATGAAAGCAACAGTGCAATTTCTTGCTCAAATGATACTGAATACATCTTGTAGAGCTGCACTGCCCAATGAAGTAACCACTAGCTAAACGTGGCTATTTAAATGAAAATGAATGAGAATCAAATAAAATGGAAAATCCACTTCCTCAGTCACAAAAGCCACATTTCAAGTGCTCAACAGCCACAGGTGGCTTGTGGCTACCCTTACAGGACAGTGCAGAGCAGATAGAGAACATTTCCATTATCACAGAAAGTACTATTAGAAGATGTATTTTAGAAGGTTCCCCTGTTGGCAAAAGACATTGGTGATTCGATCCCCACTCTGCAGCCCTCACGTAGTTTGAACATCCATACAACAGAGACAGAGCTAGAAAGCAAATTTTCCTAGTATATTCAGCTTTCAGATTTACCTTTCTCCATTTATAAATTAACATATTTACTTATTGACACTGTCACAATAGCCTTCCTATTTTAAGACTGGATTTTTTTAACATCTTTATTGGAGTATAATAGCTTTAAAATGGTGTATTAGTTTCTGCTTTATAACAAAGTGAATCAGTTATACATATACATATATCCCCATACCCCCTCCCTCTTGCGTCTCCCTCCCATCCTCCCCATCCCACGCCTCTAGGTGGTCACAAAGCACTGAGCTGATCTCCCTGTACTATGTGGCTGCTTCCCACTAGCTATCTATTTTACATGTGGTAGTGTATATATGTCCATGCCACTCTCTCACGTCGTCCCAGCTTACCCTTCCCCCTCCCCATGTCCTTAAGTGCATTCTCTAGGTCTGCATCTTTGTCAGGTTTTTCAGAACCTTTTTTTTTTTTTTTTTTTAGATTCCATATATACGTGTTAGAATATGGTATTTGTTTTTCTCTTTCTGACTTACTTCACTCTGTATGACAGACTCTAGGTCCATCCACCTCACTACAAATAACTGAATTTCATTTCTTTTTATGGCTGAGTAATATTCCACTGTATATATGTGCCACATCTTCTTTATCCATTCATCTGTCAATGGACACTAAGGTTGCTTCCATGTCCTGGCTATTGTAAACAGAGCTGTAATGAACATTGTGGTACATGACTCTTTTTGAATTATGGTTTTCTCAGGGTACATGCCCAGTAGTGGGATTGCTGGGTCATATGGTAATTCTATTTTTAGTTTTTTAAGCAACCTCCATACTGTTCTCCATAGTGGCTGTATCAATTTACATTCCCACAAAGAGTGCAAGAGGGTTCCCTTTTCTCCATACCCTCTCCAGCATTTATTGTTTGTAGATTTTTTGATGATGGCCATCCTGACCAGTGTGAGGTGATACCTCATTGTAGTTTTGATTTGCATTTCTCTAACGATTAGTGATGTTGAGCATCCTTTCATGTGTTTGTTGGCAATCTGTATATCTTCTTTGGAGAAATGTCTGTTTAGGTCTTCTGCCCATTTTTGGATGGGGTTGTTTGTATTTTTGATATTGAGCTGCATGAGCTGCTTCTAAATTTTGGAGATTAATCTTTCCTCAGTTGCTTCATTTGCAAATATTTTCTCCCATTCTGAGGGTGGTCTTTTTGTCTTGTTTATGGGTTCCTTTGCTGTGCAAAAGCTTTTAAGTTTCATTAGAATCCCATTTGTTCATTTTTGTTTTTATTTCCATTTCTCTAGGAGGTGGGTCAGAAAGGATCTTGCTGTGATTTATGTCATAGAGTGTTCTGCCTATGTTTTCCTCTAAGAGTTTGATAGTGTCTGGCCTTACATTTAGGTCTTTAACCCATTTTGAGTTTCTTTTTGTGTATGGTGTTAGGAAGTGTTCTAATTTCATTCTTTTACATGTAGCTATGCAGTTTTCCTAGCACCACATATTGAAGAGGCTGTCTTTTCATCCTTGTATATTCTTGCCTCCTTTAACAAAGATAAGGTGACCATATGTGCTTGGATTTATCTCTGGGCTTTCCATCCTGTTCCCTTCATCTATATTTCTGGTTTTGTGCCAGTACCATATTGTCTTGATTACTGTAGCTTTGTAGTATACTCTGAAGTCCAGGAGCCTGATTCCTCTAGCTCCGTTTTTCTTTCTCAAGATTGCTTTGGCTATTTGGGGTCTTTTGTGTTTCCATACAAATTGTGAAATTTTTTGTTCTAGTTCTGTGAAAAATGCCATTGGTAGTTTGATAGGGATTGCATTGAATCTGTAGATTGCTTTGGGTAGTATAGTCATTTTCACAATGTTGATTCTTCCAGTCCAAGAACATGGTATATCTTTCCATCTGTTTGCATCATTTTTAATGTCTTTCATCAATGCCTTACAGTTTTCCGCATACATATCTTTTGTCTCCTTAAGTAGGTTTATTCCTAGGTATTTTATTCTTTTTTTTTCCGTGGTGAAGAGGAGTGTTTCCTTACTTTCTCTTTCAGGTTTTTCATCATTAGTGTGTAGGAATGCAAGAGATTTCTGTGCATTAATTTTGTATCCTGCAAATTTACCAAATTCATTGATTAACTCTAGTAGTTTTCTGGTGGTAGCTTTAGGATTATCTATGTATAGTAACATGTCATCTGCAAACAATGACAGTTTTACTTTTTTTTTTCCAATTTGTATTCCTTTTATTTCTTTTTCTTCTCTGATGGCCATGGCTAAGACTTCCAAAACTCTGTTGAATAATAGTGGTGAGAGTGGATAACCTTGTCTTGTTCCTGATCTTAGAGGAAATGCTTTCAGCTTTTCACCTTTGAGAATGATGTTTGCTGTGCGCTTGTCATATATGGCTTTTATTATGTTGTGGTAACTTCCCTTTATACCCACATTCTGCAGAGTAGTGATCATAAAGGGTATTGAATTTTTTTGAAAACTTTTTCTGAGTCTACTGAGATTATCATTTGGTTTTTACCTTTCAGTTTTTTAATATGGTGTATCACATTGATTGATGTGTGTATATTGAAGAATCCTTGCATTCCTGGGATAAACCACACTTGATCATGGTATATGATCTTTTAATGTACTCTTGGCTTCTGTTTGCTAGTATTTTGTTGCAGATTTTTGCATCTACGTTCATCAATGATATTGGTCTGTAGTTTTCTTTTTTTGTGACCTCTTTGTCTGGTTTTGGTATCAGGGTGATGGTGTCCTTGTAGAATGAGTTTGGGAGTGTTCCTCCCTCTGCTATATTTCCAAAGATTTTGAGAAGGATAGGTGTCAACTCTTCTCTAAATATTTGATAGAACTCACCTGTGAAGCCATCTGGTCCTGAGCATTTGTTTGTTGGAAGATTTTTAATCACAGTTTCAATTTCAGTGCTTGTGATTGGTCCGCTTATAGTTTCCTTTTCTTCCTGGTTCAGTCTTAGAACTTGTGCTTTTCTAAGAATTTGTCCATTTGTTGCAGGTTGTCCACTTTATTGGCATAGAGTTGCTTGTAGTAATCCCTCATGATTCTTTGTATTTTTGCAGTGTCAGTTGTTTTTCATTTCTAATGAAAATTAGAAATTTCCCTTTTTTCATTTCTAATTCTATTGATTTGAGTCTTCTCCCTTTTTTTCTTGATGAGTCTGGCTAATGGTTTATCAATTTTGTTTATCTTCTCAAAGAACCAGCTTTTGGTTTTATTGATCTTTGCTATTGTTTCCTTCATTCCTTTTTCATTTATTTCTGATCTGATCTTTATGATTTCTTTCCTTCTGCTCACTTTGGGATTTTTTTGTTCTTCTTTCTCTAATTGCTTTAGGTGTAAGTTTATGTTGTTTATTTGAGATGTTTCTTGGTCTTAAGGTAGGATTGTATTGCTATAAACATCCCTCTTAGAACTGCTTTTGCTGCATTCCATAGGTTTTGGGTCGTCTTGTTTTCATTGTCATTTGTTTCTAGGTATTTTTTGATTTCCTCTTTGAATTCTTCAGTGATCTCTTGTTATTTAGTAGCGTATTGTTTAACCTCCATGTGTTTGTATTTTTTACAGCTTTTTCCGTAATTGATATCTAGTCTCATAGCATCATGGTCGGAAAAGATACTTGATATGATTTCAATTTTCTTAAGTTTACCAGGGCTTGATTTGTGACCCAAGATATGATCTATCCTGGAGAATGTTCCATGAGCACTTGAGAAGACAGTGTATTCTGTTGGATGGAATATCCTATAATTATCAATTATGTCCATCTTGTTTAATGTATTATTTAAGGCTTGTGTTTCCTTATTTATTTTCATTTTGGATGATCTGTCCATTGGTGAAAGTGGGGTGTTAAAGTCCGTTACTATGAATGTGTTACTGTCGATTTCCCCTTTTATGGCTGTTAGCGTTTGCCTTATGTATTGAGTTGCTCCTATGTTGGGTGCATAGATATTTTCAACTGTTATATCTTCTTGGATTGATCCCTTGATCATTATGTAGTGTCCTTCTTTGTCTGTTGTAATAGTCTTTATTTTAAAGTCTATTTTGTCTGATATGAGAATTGTTACTCCAGCTTTCTTTTGACTTCCATTTGCATGGAATATTTTTTTCCATCCCCTCACTTTCAGTCTGTATGTGTGCCTAGGTCTGAAGTTGGTCTCTTATAGAAAGCATATATACGGGTCTTGTTTTTGTATCTATTCAGCCAGTCTATGTCTTTTGGTGGGAGGATTTAATCCATTTACATTTAAGGTAGTTATCAATATGTATGTTCCTATTACCATTTTCTACATTGTTTTGGGTTTGTTATTGTAGGACTTTTACTCCTCTTGTGTTTCCTGCCTAGAGAAGTTCCTTTAGCATTTGTTGTTAAGCTGGTTTGGTGATGCTGAATTCTCTTAGGTTTTGCTTGTCTGTAAAGATTTTAATATTTCCATCGAATCTGAATGAGATACCTTCTGGGTAGCGTAATTTTGGTTGTAGGTTTTTCCCTTTCATCACTTTAAATATGTCCGGCCACTCCCTTCTGGCTTGCAGAGTTTCTGCTGAAAGATCAGCTGTTAACCTTATGGAGATTCCCTTATATGTTATTTGTTTCTTTTCCGTTGCTGCTTTTAATATTCTTTCTTTGTATTTAATTTTTGATAGCTTGATTAGTATGTGCCTTGGTGTGTTTCTCCTTGGACTTATCCTGTATGGGACACTCTGCACTTCCTGGATTTGATTGACTATTTCCTTTCCCATGTTAAGGAAGTTTTCAACTATAATATCTTCAAATATTTTCTGTGCCTTTGTTTTTCTCTTCTTCTTCTGGGACCCCTGTAATTCGAATGTTGGTGTGTTTAATGTTGTCTCAGAGGTCTCTAAGACTGTCCTCAATTCTTTCCATTCTTTTTTCTTTATTCTGCTCTGCAGTAATTATTTCCATTATTTTATTTTCCAGGTCACTTATCTGTTCTTCTCCCTCAGTTATTCTGCTATTAATCCCATCTAGAGAATTTTTAATTTCATTTATTGTGTTGTTCATCATTGTTTATTTGCTCTTTAGTTCTTCTAGGTCCTTATTAAATGTTTCTTGTATTTTCTTCATTTTATTTCCAAGATTTTGGATCATCTTTACTATCATTACTCTGAATTCTTTTTCAGGTAGAATGCTTATTTCCTCTTCATTTGTTTGGTCTGGTGGGTTTTTACCTTGCTCCTTCATCTGCTGCATATTTCTCTGTCTTCCCATATTGTTTCAGTTACTGTGTTTGGGGTCTCCTTTTTTCAGGCTGCAGGTTTTTATTTCCTGTTGTTTTTGGTGCCTTCCTCCAGTGGCTAAGATTGGTTCAGTGGCTTGTGTAGGCTTCCTGATGGAGGGGACTGGTGCCTGTGTTCTGGTGACTGGGGCTGGATCCAATGGTGTGTTTTGTGGTGTCTGTGAAATAAGCATGATTTTAGACAGCCTCTCTGCTAATTGGTGGGGTTGTGTTCCTGTCTTCCTAATTGTTTGGCATGGGGTGTGCAGCAGTGGAGCTTGCTGGCCATTGAGTAGAACTGGGTCTTAGTGTTGAGATGGAGATCTCTGGGGGTACTCTCACAGACTGATAATACGTGGGGCTGGGAGGTCCTGAACTTGGCTCTCCCACCTCAGAGGCTCAGGTCTGATGCCAGGCTAGAGCACCAGGACCCTGTCAGCCACATGGCTAAAAAGAAAAGGGAGAAAAAAAGAAAGAAAAAATAAAATAAAACAAAATAATTAAAATAAAAAAATATTAAAATAAAAAAGCAATAAAAAGTAAAGAGAGCAACCAAACCAATAAACAAATCCACCAATGATAATAAGCACTAAAATCTCTACTAAGATGAACATAAAGATAAGGAATAAGTCAATTGAAGACAGCAAACCCCAAGTCTACAGTTGCTCCCAAATTCTACCACCTCAATTTTGTGTTGATTCGTTGTCTGTTCAGGTATTCCACAGATGCAGGGTACATCAAGTTGATTGTGGGGATTTAATCCGCTGCTCCTGAGGCTGAATGGAGAAATTTTCCTTTTTCTTCTTTGTTTGCACAGCTCCTGGATTTCAGCTTTGGTCTTGCCCCCACCTCTCTGTGTAGGTTGCCCTCAGGCATCTTTTGGGTAGTCTGAGGTCTTCTGCCAGCATTCAGTAGGTGTGCTGTAGGTGTTGTTCCACATGTAGATGTATTTTTGATGTATTTGTGGGGAGGAAGGTGATGTCCACGTCTTCTCTGCCATCTTCAAGGTCCACCCAAGAAGTTACTTTAATCAGTCTTTTGCTGGGACATTGGATGCCTCAGACCTTGGGTTTTTATAGTTAATGGGGAAACACTGATGGGAACATGAGCAGATTTCAGGCCCTCATGTTCCTTTACTCTCTGTCGTGTTGGCAGTGGTGGTGGTGAGCGTGGTGGGACCATCACCTCTGCAAGGTGAGTGGTGGGAGTCTGTTGGCACCAAGCGTGGCTGACATGGCAGCAGCCAAAAATTTTTAAGCAGACATTTTGTCATGAAAAAAAAGGCATCACCGTAATTCATGTAATGAATATTATTTCCAAATAATTGCCCAAATTAAGTTTGCTTTTTAGAGATAAGCACATCAAAGCTTTTCAAAGATTCTTCACCAAGAAGAAACAAGCCTATAAAACTATGATAAAAATTTGTATTTGTTTTGATGTAGTCCTACTTGTTGGTTTTTTCTTTTGTTACTTGTGCTTTTGGTGTCATAGCCAAAACCACATGAGGTACCACCTCACTCCTGTTAGAATGGCTACTGTCAAAAAAGCAAGAGAAGTGTTGGTGAGAATGTGAAGAAAAGGGAATCCTTGTGCACTGTTTATGGGAATGTAAATTGGTTCAGCCATTATGGAAAAACAATGAGAGGTTCCTCGAAGAATTAAAAATAGAACTACTGTATGATCCAGCAATTATACTTCTGGGTGTATATTCAACGGAAATGAAATCGCTGTCTTGAAAAGATATCTGCATTCCCATGTTTATTGCAGCATTATTCACAATAGCCCAGACATGGAAACAGCCTAAGTGTCAGTCCAGTGAATGAATGGATAAAGAAGATGTAGTATATATGTACAATGGAATATTATTCAGCCACAAGAAAGAAAGAAATCTTGTCATTTGTGACAACATGGATGGACCCTGAGGGCATTATGCTAAGTGAAATAACTTGGACAGAGAAAGACAAATACTACATGATATCATTTGTATATGGAATGTAAAAAAAGCTGAACTTTAGAAGCAGAGACAGTATGATGGTTACCAGGGGCTGAGGGTAAGGGAATTGGGGAGATGTTGGTCAATGCATACAAACTTGCTGTTAGAATATGAATAAATTCTGGAGATCTAGTGAACCACTTGTATTTATACTCAACAATACTGTATTATATACTTCAAAGCTGCTCAGAAACTAGATCTTAAATAGTCTTACCACAAAAAAGAAATGATAATTATGGGACATGGAAGAGGTGTTAGTTAATGGTGGTAATCATATTGCAATATATAAATACCAAATTAACACTTTGTGCACCTTAAACTTATACCATGTTATATGTCAATTATATCTCAATAAAAATATGTATTTGCTATATGTATTTGGTAAATTTATAATGCATTTTGTCCATCTTTTCAATTTCTAGGTATTACAATTATTCTCAGTTTGTAAACAAATTTTTAACAAGTTTTGAGTTTACATATGCTTTATGTAATAATTTTAAAATCTATCATTTTTCAGCATTATAAAATGTTAACTTTATTCAAAATTTCTTTTCCTTTTAAATATGAAATCCATCTGACATTTACATTATTTTCAGGTAACATTTTATCTGGCTTATTCAATATAAAAATTATATTTGTTTATTTTAATAGAACATCTGGAAAATAAAGAAAATTTCAGAGAATTGAATGAGCATCATCCACAATCCCAATACCTATAGATGACTATTTTCAAGTTTCACTGTGTTTACTTCCAGTTCTCTACTCCATGCATATGGGTGCATCTATCTATATGTGTCTTATCCATAAAACAAAGACAATCAGGATCATACCACACCTACTAGAGACATACAGTATAGTTTGAGGTAGTGATGTCCAGAGGTTTGAGTGGGGAGTCAGGGTCACACTGCCAGAGTTCAAATCTGTACTCTACAAGTTACTAGCAGTCTGAAGGATTTGCTTGGGCAAATCCTTTGTCCTGTCTCAGTCTCATTTTCCTCATCTATAAAAAGGGGATGATAATAATATCAAGGAGGTGTAAAGATCACTTAACACACTGCAATAAGAGCATAAAAGTTTTTTTTAACAATAGATCGTGAAGATCTATTGTTAAATAACTTTTGAAATATAGGTTTTAATGGAAGCATAGTTTTTATAATGGTAACACTATAAATTATGTAACCATTTGTTTCAGTTACTTTTACTCTTGACTCTGGGCAACAGAAAAGCGAAGTAAAAGTGGCCTTAACAATAAGGATACTTTTTATATCATATACCAAGAGGTTTTGAGGTAGACTTGTTTCAAAGTGGATTAATCCAGCAACTCAACAACAGCACTAAAGACCCATGTTCTTTCCAACGCCCTGCTCTTTTTTTCTCAGCATGTGGGCTTGTTATACTAGGCTGGATGCTCTCATGGTTCCAAGACATTGGCACTGTTCCAGGCATTGCATGCAGACATATCAATGCTCACACGAATAAAACAGAAAATCCCTGACTAACATCCTTAATAAGAGCAAGGGAAACATTGCTTGAGTCCAGCTTGCTCTCATGTAGAACTGGTCACCAAAGGCAAGCCACTGACATGATATGTCAAAGTGAGAAAAGGCTGCTCTTGGTGTTGGCTCCAGAATCTTATCACTTTTGCTATGTCACCTGTGATTTCACTAGTGGGTGACTCAAGCTTGTTTTCTCTTCCCAGTTCTGAATTCAAGATTCACAAAAGTACATCTCATAGCAGAATCTGAATGACATCCAGAATTCTAGCTGAATTGGGTTCTGGAGGGGTAAATTATAGCTTTTCAGCTTTTGCAGTATAAGAAGACATTCAGGGAGGAAGTTGGACAAGATATGGATAAGCCAACCCTCAATTTATCAGAAATTCTACTTCTAGGAATTAATTTAAAAGAAATAATTGTGGATGTGCCCAAAATGTAGCTAAAAGGATATTCATCACAGTGTTGTTTATACTAGTGGAAAATTGGAAACAATTTAAATGACAAAAAATAAAGCTTTGATGTTAGTTTTGGAATATTTTAAAATCATTAAAAATGAGGCTCTAGGAGAAAATTTCTCTAGGAGAAAATCTAAGTAACCTGGAGTTTGACAATGAGTTTTTAGATACAAGATGAAAAGCTCAATCCATGAAAGAAAAATTGATAAGTTGGACCTCATTAAAATTAAAAATTTCTGCTATGTGAAAGGCAATGTTAAGAGAATGAAAAGGTGAGACACAGTGGGAGAAAATATTTGCAAAACATGTATCTGACAAATGACTTGTATCCAAAATTTACAAAGAGCAATTAAAACTCAACAATAAGAAAACAAAAACCCTTCAAAAACTGGACAAAAATCTGAATATACACCTCATCAAAGAAGATATGTAGATGGCATATAAGCATATGAAAAGATGGCATTAGGAAAATACAAATTAAAACAACATGAAACACAACTACACATCTATTAGCAGGGCTAAAATCCCAAAACACTGACAACTCCAAGTGCTGAGTAGGATGTGGAGCAATAGGAACTCTCATTCATTTCTGATGGGACGGCAAAATGGTACAGTCACTTTGGAAGACAGGTTAGCAGTTTCTTACAAAGCTAAATATAGTCTTACCATATGATTCAGCAATCATGCTTCTAGGAATTTACCCAAATGCATTGAAAACATGTCCACATAAAAACTTGTATGCAAAAGTTCATAGCAGCTTTATTCATAATTGCCAAAAATTTGAATTAACCAAGATATCTTTAAATAGGTGAATGTACAAACGAACAGAGGTGCATCTACACAATGGAGTATTACTCAGTGATAAAGGGAACTGAGCTATCCAGCCATATGAAGAGATAGAGGAAACTTAAATACCTATTGCTAAGTGCCAGTCTGAAAAGGATACATAATTCCAACTATCACACATTCTGGAAAAGGCAAAATTATTGATACAGTAAAAAAGATTGAGGGAAGAGTAGAGAAGGATGAATAGGTGGAGCACAGGGGATTTTAAGGACAGTGAAAGTATGCTGTATGATACTGTACTGATGAGTATATGACACTGTGAATGTGTAAAAATCCACAGAATACAGCATAGGGGCTGGACACTAAATGTAAACTCTAGACTTTAGTTAATGATAATATATCAATATTTATCCATTGAATATAACAAATATACCATATTAAAGCAAGATAATAACATGAAACTCTGTATGTGGGGGAGATGCATGTATAAGGAAACCCTCTATATTTTCTGCTCAATTTTTCTGTAAATCTAAAACTCCCCCTGGCAAGTCTATTAATTTTTTTAAAAATTAATTAATTTATTTATTTTTGGCTTCATTGGGTTTTCATTGCTGCGTGCAGACTTTCTCTAGTTGTGTCGAGCGTGGGCTACTCTTCATTGCAGTGCACAGGCTTCTCATTGCAGTGGCTTCTCTTGTTTTGGAACATGGGCTGTAGGCATGCGAGCTTCAGTAGTTGTGGCATGCAGGCTCTGTAGTTGTGGCTCGCGGGCTCTAGAGCGCAGGCTCAGTAGTTGTGGCGCACAGGATTAGTTGCTCTGTGGCACGTGGGATCCTCCTAGATCAGGGCTTGAACCTTGTCCCCTGCATTGGCAGGCAGATTCTTAACCACTGTGCTATGAGGGAAGTCCCAAGTCTATTAATTTTTAAACATGAGGCTATAGAAGGTTATTTAATGTCATGAAAAATGCTAATAATACATTAAGTGAATAAATCGGGTCACAAAATTCTATGTTCCTATTTTATTTTAAACACATGTACAGGTTCATTCCCCCCCATACCCCACCCACCCACACACACACTCATGGGCAAAGACTTGAACACCTTACCCAAAAGAGCAATAGTCATTGTCTCTGCGATATGGAATAAAGTGCAATTTTTTGTTTACCTTTTAATATGAATTTTCCAAAATTTTACAATGGAACCTGTATCACTTTTCTGAAAAGAAAAAAGTAGCTTTTAACAAAGTTTCTACCAAAATATCTACCATAAATAATTATTTTTTATTGGTAAATTCTATTGGCAAGTTCTAGAAATGGTACAAACTTGTTTCTTTTCTTGAGAAACACAACATTTATCTAAAAACATTTGTGATAAATTATTTTCCCCTGGAGATAATTATTTTTTAATGCCCACTAGTTATTTTTACAGAGACATTAGGTTAGGCTACAATGTGAAACTCACAATGTCTGAAGCTGAAGTCACCATCTTCCTGTTTATACTCATTCCTCTAGCATTCTTTACATCTGAAAATTGCAGTGTTGTCCTCTCAATCTCTTAGAGTTAAAAATCACAGACAGCTTCCACATCAAAATTCTCTCCTGACTCCCCAATTCATCCATCATGCAATGCTAGGCTTTTTTTTTTTAATCATAATGTCCTTCTTCAAAATCACTAATAACTGCATTATCTAAGGACTAGAACTACAACTCTAGTTGAGTGTTTTACACTTACCCTTGTCTGGCCCAATTTACCTTTCCAGGTATATTTTCCAGAATACAAGATACATCTTATGCCCTATATAAAATGACTTGCTGTTTCCCTTACATTCTGTACACCACTCTTTCTCACCTTCATTCCATATTTCAAACTTGGAATCTGTTTATCCTAACTCATTCTTCCAACCTCAATATCTGTGGCTGTTGAAATCTTATTTTTCCTTTAAATCTTTGATCAGTTCCTTAAAACTTTTCCTATTTAAAAATCCCCATCAGAATCCATCTCCTCTCTGATCCTCTATGTTGAGTCTATATGTTGAGGACTATGTTGAGCCTCCTTTATAGCACTTTTTATAATCTCCCTTATGTAATGTGAGTGATGCCTACATCCATTTTCCTCAATAGATAAAAATATCCTTTAGAATAGGGACCATGCTTTTGTATCACCTAAAACACACAAAGTACAGATCTTTGCACAATAAATGGCTGTTAAATTGAATTGATTTAAATTACATTAGAAGTCATTTGAAAGTGCTAGCAAAATACCATTAATGGTGTCTGTGTAAGATGCTTTGAATTAAATGTGAGGACAAATACATTAATGCTAACATGCTCTCAAGCAAACACCACCAGCTCTGCAGTGAAGATTATCAAACATCAGCTTCCCTACCTGGGACTTGTGATTTGAATGCCTGATTCTGTAAGTTCAGAACAAGTTCACTTTTCTTGTTTGAACCAAGACCAGAAGAGTGCTTCATAAGATCAATATAAGAAAAAGTGTAATAGATGCACAATTTGAGAAGTGATCTGAGATCATTTTATGTGTAAGAACATGTTTGTGCTACTACAATGAAAAGAAAGTGAGGAAAGCAGAAGAAATGTTGTGTGACCCCCTTCTCTCTACTCTTCTCCCCTCAAAGCAAATTAGCAAACAATTGATGATCCAGATTCTCCTTTTTTTGAAAATCAAATAATCTTCCTCTAAAAGTGGTTATTTGATCATTGCTGTATATGGGAACATGTTAAATGTGGTTTGACATCCCTTCAAGAAAGAAACTGCTGTGTTGGCACTCAAATGTTCTTTGTAAATTTGTGAAGGCTTTTAATAATAACTGATTTTTAATTTATATTAATGGAACAAATATCAAATGACATTGCTTATAATGCATTTTTAAGAATCCACTATTCAGCTGCATAGCACAGGGAGATCAGCTCGGTGCTTTGTGACCACCTAGAGGGGTGGGATAGGGAGGGTGTGAGGGTGGGAGGGAGACTCAAGAGGGAGGGGATATGGGGATATATGTATACATATAGCTGATTCACTTTGTTATACAGCAGAAACTAACACAACATTGTAAAGCAATTATACTCCCATAAAGATGTTAAAAAGATAATATTGGGGGAATAAAGCATGCTGCATAAAAAAAAGAATCCACTATTAATTTCTATTATAGAAACATGTATTCCTATGGAAACCCAAGATGCTGTCCATGGTCCTGATGCTCACACAGCATCAGAGCAGCAAAATCCCAGATATAAAAGAATCTTAAGGGGAGCCTTAATTGTGCAGTATATTCTTATAATCATTTAATTTCTCACTCAATTCAAGTGTCTATATTTTGCTTAATTTCTTATTTATTAATTTGCATATAAAGTTGTGGCCTATATAGACTATAAGCCACTGACCTCTCTTATACCAAGTGCTTAATGTCATATATATAGCAGTATAGCTTTAAATAGCTGAAAAACAAACTGTGTGTAACAGTAAAACAATGAAACAAATCATTAACTCCTCAGAAGACCACGGTAACTTGGTAAATCTCTGGTGGTGGTGGTGGTGGTGTGTGTGTGTGTGTGTGTGTGCACATGCACATGTGTTTCTCATTTTTTGTCTAGCTTCTGTGTTCAGATGGATTCTGTTATTCTGTTGTTACAGGGTGTCAATGAAATCAACAAAAAGCCTTTACACACAATGTACACCCAAAATTTGCTTTAGTTTAAAAAACTAAATTTTCTTTAAAATATTTTAAAGACTGAAGTATTCCAATCTCTAATTATAAAGAGATGTCGACTCTCTTGATAGTAAAGTTGTTTAGATCAATTATTTCCACTGTCATTATGTCATAAATTCTAATGAAATTCCTTAAGTCAATGAAAACAACACACCAAATAAATAAAATGATTTTAAATCCAGAAATAAAACTCAGGGCTTAATTTGTTCCTCTGTCCAGATATTCGGGGCCAGGTTGGACCTGACTGGTGATACACTGCAGTAAGTGCTAAAATTTAGAGGCTTGATAGGATCAACTATAAGAGTGCTACTTTAAGTTTGAATTCTTTCCATTTATCATCATGTGTCACACCTGAAATACTACCCAAATTCAGTGTATATTTTGTATGTGTGGTAATCTAACTTTATAGGCAATAGTCTAGTGATCCTTGTTTACTATCAAGATGTAATGCTGGTGATTAAATTACAGATGACACACCACATCAATTCTTATTAGAGATGTGCAGGCAGTAAAATGTTTACATTTCAGTAGATGATTTGAGCTATCTCTCTCTCACACTCCTCATTATATTAAACTTGGTGATTATCAGTGAGTATTTCAGACTACAGTTGCCCAAGTTAAACATTTAGCATCTTATTAAGGCAGTTTTTTTGATATATTCACATGCTAGTACTTCTCTAGGTGGTTATAAATATTAAATGAGATGAGGTATATCAGAATGGTTTGTACATTTTAAAGTCCTATAAAAATAAGATGGGAGGGCCTCCCTGGTGGCGCAAGTGGTTGAGAGTCCGCCTGCCGATGCAGGGGATACGGGTTCGTGCCCCGGTCTGGGAGGATCCCATATGCCGCGGAGCGGCTGGGCCCGTGAGCCATGGCCGCTGAGCCTGCGCGTCCGGAGCCTGCGCGTCCGGAGCCTGTGCTCCGCAACGGGGGAGGCCACAACAGTGAGAGGCCCGCATACCGCAAAAAAAAATAAATAAATAAATAAAAAATAAAAAATAAAAATAAGATGGGACATGATATTTATGGAACAAATATTTATTTAGCATCCATTATGTGTCAGGCATTCCTGTAGGTACTGGGGATGAGCTAGCTGAAAAAGAAACTCCTGCCTTCATGAAGCTGATATTCTAGTGAGGTAGACAGACAATAAAGAAGAAAAATAGAGTATTTCATGATGGTAAGTCTTATAAAGAAAAATAAAGAATAGGGAGTGATAGAGTGAATATTAAGAGGTAAAATTTAAAATAGAATGGTAAGGGAAGGCCTTGTGAGAAGATGTCTTTGAACAAAGATCTAAAAGAACCAGAGAAGGGATTTCTGGAAGGAAACTGTTCCAAGCAGAAGGACAGCAAGTTCTAAGTCAGGAGCATGTGTGGTATGTTTGAGGAACATCAAAAAGACTAATGTGACTGAAGCAGCATAAGTGAAGGGAAGAGTAATAAGATATGATGATAGAGCTAAGATAACACAGGAAGAAGATAATGTAGAGGGCTGTAGACCTTACAGTCTTTGGTTTGCCATGTGACTGGCTTTGGCCAATGGAATGTGAGCAGCAGTGACATTGTTACTCTGGAGAACTCACGTGGGCCTCACCTTCCTTTTCTTTCTTCTGAACTGCTACTGACAACTATACAGTTGGTGGCTCCTATAATAAGCTGGGTCCTGGGGTGTCCAAGATGAAAAGATATGAAGTATAGTGTTCCTCTCACCTATAAAAGGCAGATAATGGCAATAAGAAATGAGCCTTTGATATTTTAAGGCACTAAGATTTTGGGGTTGTTTGTTACTACATCATAATGGAACTCCTCATACAGGCAATCTTTGGAGTTTTTTTGAGCAGAGGTGTTACATAATCTAACTTCTGTATCAAGTGGGTAATCCTAGCTCCTGCACTGAGAATAGTCCATAGAGGTCAAGGACACATACAGGAGATGAGAAGGGGACTATTGCACTTATACAAGCAAGAGATAACCATAGTTCAGACCAAGGAAATAGCAATGAGGATAGCAAAACATGGTAGAATTGTAGGTATATTCTGAAAAAAAGCAAATAGCATATTCTGATGTATTTGATGTGGGATATGAGAGAAAGAGGAGATTTAAAAATGACTTCCAAGTTTTTGACTTGTACAGTTGGAAAGACAGAGTTGTAATTTACTGAAATGGGAATGACTATGGAACAAATGACTTTTGAGGATCAAGAGTCTTATTTTGTACATGTTAGGTCTGAAGTATTTGTTAGCCACATAACTGAAGATGTGAAGTAGATATGTCCATATGTAAGTCTGGAGTCTGGGGCAGATATCTAGGCTGGTGATACCTTTTAAAGAATAATCTCTATAGATGCATTCAGTTATTTAAAAATATTTTTTCACCTAATTCCAATATCTAGATCCTCTAAGGATTTGTTTCTATCAGCTCTCTTTTATTCCTCTCTCTTTTAAAATGATGTGGTATTTTCTTTTGGAATTTTTAGAAATTTTTTGTTGAATGGTAGATATGATGAATGTAAAAAAAAAACAAACATGGCAGAAGCTGCAGATGATGCTATGTTCTTCCAGAGACAATCCACCCATTCTTGCCTAAGCCAATACCATGGTCAGGCTGGCTTGTGGCCCTCATAGGCTCAGTTTATCTCTAGCTGACCCATGATCCTCTCTCCTGTCAGGCCCCAAATTCTAATCTTGGTCTTGTGAAGCTGCTGAAATCTCTACTCTGCTTTCAGAGCCTTTCTGCTTATGCTTGGGGTCTCTTGCCCCATTCAGCACTGGAATTTTAAAACTGTCCTGAAGAGATAACTATCCATGTGCATGAAGTTCCTCCAAGTCTCTGCCCAATCTCTTCTAGTTTCTCTTTCCCCTAGAAATGGCCCCCTATAGATAAAAAAGCTTAATTCTAAGCCTCTTATTTGCTCAGAACTGACAAGTGGGCCAAAATAAATGACTAAGAAAGTCAGCTGACTTCTAGGAAGCTCTTACCTTTCCCAAGTTTTAGCATTTTCAGTTCTTGTTGCCTCCGCAGTTCTCTGCTGGCTTCACACAGATGATTTCTGATTTTTTGTTTTGTTTTTTTTTGGCTATCACAGTTGTTCTTGGTAGAATGCTGGTGTTCTACTACCCACTCCATACCACCCAGAAGTGAGAGTTCAGACAATATTTAAAGTTATGAGACTGGTTGACATATCAAAAGGAATGAATGAAATAGAGAACAGAATTGAGTCCTGCAGTATGGAGTATTCCAAAGTTGAGATTTATCCACAAATACAAGGAAATAAATCATATTCTGTATGATACTGAAGTATATTTAAGAAGATCATATAATGTAATTGTCTTATCACTTTTCAGTATTCACACTTATTTTCTTTTCAAATGATTTGCTGATTAACAGATAAATGTGGGGTCCCAGTTGGCACAAATTCTTTTGGGCCTCTTCTTATAATTTCCTCTTTTTCCACCAGAAGAACTGAAAAGGGTCATTTTGTTAACAATTTCATTCACGGGTTAAAGCCAAAAATACTTTCAATATGAGTTAAGTTTACATATGAATAAAATTGTAGAAGCTCTTGAAACAAGTACATTCAGTCTCTTATGACTATCGATTAGTGTCTCAGTAACAATGAGATAAGATAGTCAAATAGGGTAATTTAAGAGTAGTTTAATGAGAAGACAATTTACAAAGAGTGTTTGCAAGGGGTATTGTCATACCTTAGGGCTAGAGATACAAGATATTATTATCACCCCTAAGCCTGAAGGGGCAAAAGAAGGGAACATTTACTAGAACCAGGAGACAAAGGGGCCAGGTGTTGACAGGCACCCACAGTGACCCCAAAGAGAGTTAATCTCAATCCTCCTTTCTATTTTTGCCTGTGCTTCCAAAGGGGAAGCCAGAAAACAAGGTATCCTATGAGTTCATTCTTACAGGTAAACTTCCAGCACAACATAGATCTCCCTCTCTCTCTCCCTTTCGTTCCTTTTCCAGAATGGCCATATGGCTCTAGAGTAAACTCAGCTACAGTAATACTTCTTAGACCGTGAAAAATATGGCACATCTTAGCATTACTCACATAACTTTGTAAATTCATTTCATAGAACTCTGTTACCAAGCTGATAAAACTGTAAAGATATGAATAGGACTTAAACAATGTACTTAATAAACCTGTCCTGAATACAGAGTATCAGGTATTTCCTCTTATAAGCATTCTTCATATTCTTATAAAAAACTATCCTGCCATGTGTCACACACACACACAAAACAGTTTGGGAGTAGTTTGCTGAAAATATAAACATCAGAAAACTAGATGACATGGAAGGTTGGGAACTAACTTATTTTAATCTGGTCCACATTCATAGGAGCTTAGTCTAGAAACTTTGAGACTGAACTTCTGCTTTTGAGGCCTAAATGTTTAGAAGCATAGGCTCATGTTTTAATCTCAACTCACTCTTTACATGTAATTGATATTATAATGCAATTTCACTGTAAATATCAATAGAGAAGTTACAATGCCAAAGGACATAGAGACTGAGCTGGACATCTCAGAGTTGTGGATTACTGCCATATCATTAATACATATTAGACATAGTAAATAATCCAAAAACTTGACTCAAAAAGCTGCCTTAAAGCCTCACGATGACTCACTATGTTTCTGGGTCCCTGGTGTGAGAAGAGGGGTCTATAACTAAATTTGTAGCCCTTGATGAAACTGCTCCCTTTCCTGCGTGTTTTTTAATCTTTATGAAAGATGCCATAATTCTCCAGTGACCCACAAACAAAACACTGAAATGATGTATTCATCCATTCATTTAATCAATGACCATTTATCAACCATTGCCTTCCTGGAGATAAAGTCAAATGAGACAAATGAGGCTGAGTGGGTCTCATCTAGAAGGCATGATGGAAAAGTTAACAGTACTCTAAATCTCATAATAGATCTTTGCTCGGTGAGCTACTGAAGTCCTGGAAAGATGCTAAAAGATCTTATGTGTACAAGTCTGTGAGGGAGTGTACTCCAAGGGAAGCCTACTCCCCTTTCTCTAAACAAGGATTACATTCACTTCATGTCTAAAATGTTTCTTGGAAATCATTCTCTTGTCTCTATTATGGCTTCAAGGATGCAAGTTGAGGACTTCTTACTTCTTATTCGGCCTTGTTGCAGTTGTTCCTTACTTAGTCTCCTAACCTCCAATTTCACCTACCTGCAACCCACCCTTCCCAATTATTGGCACTTTATTTTTCCTGGAGCACAGTGTCCTCACCCTATCTTGACCTCTTCATCTACTCTCTGCTCTAAACTACACTCCTAAGTGTTTACCTTGTTCCCTCCTGGCATGTCCTTCCTTGCTTATCCCTCATTTCCATCTTTGTATATCTTGTCATTTCCTCAAAATCTGGTTGGAAGTAAACACTCTTTCTTCTAAGCTTCCATAAGTGTTTGTATTTTTTCATAGTACTTATGACAGTCTGCTTTGTTTTATGCTTTATCTGTCTTGGAAGATTCTAAGCTTTTTGAGGGTTCTGATCACACCATTTACTTATTTTTCTATGTCCCTCCTCATAGCAACTGGTATGATGTCTTTACCTTTGGGCGGGTGGGGGGGAGGACTTAAATTTTTAAAACTTGAATTATGCAAACATTGCATAACTGTTAGAGCAGACTAGAGATAAACTCTAATTCGATCTGGTACTAACAAATTTTGGCGTCAGGTGGAGTGACACTGCAAAAGCATTAAACTTGTCTCTTACATACATTCAGTGATTAAAGAGTCATTTCACTGAAAGAAGCAAAAGTTATAACTTTTACATACGTAAGTCAGTACAGAGAAATCTCATTGAAAACATTTAACAGCCTCCTATGTTCCCAGCTCCGTATTGAATTCTATCATAAACGTGCCCTCGTATAGCCTATATGTTGCATGTTGAAACCAGAGTCTTGAAATGAAATACTTCCTTTTCTTTAAAAAATTGTAATTTAGTAGTTTTGCTTTCATGTAAAAATTTTCATGCAGAGTATGTTTTATATTTTGAAACACAAACTCCCTACCTTAAAAACAATCCATTTCTTCCCCATGTAGAGCTGTCAGAAAGAAGGAGAGATTCAGTAAACTGCATGTCACTATCAGCCATTGATAGCCAGTGATCTGTTCCAAATCCAAAGGCTAAACCAAACCTCATGCTGCTGTATGTCAGATACAATTGGTCCACAGTCAAAGTTTTACAGCTCAGACAGGGCACACTTTATCCTTCAGGCTGCTACTCAAGGTAGCCACGACCCTGAGGAGAACAAGTCAACAAAACAGACAGACAAGAGGATGTGATTTGTATGCATCCCTGAGCCAGCTCACATCACCCCTGACCTACAGGTCAGGCTGCAAATGACAGCAGGGTGCATGCACCTGATCAGACAGAATATTCTCATTATAAAGCCTGGGAAGAGGGGGCAACTCCTCTGTGTTTACCCACAGACCAGATGCAATCTACCTAGGAAATGAGCCAAAAAAAAAAAAGGTACTGATTTAGCTCAACAGGAAGATGTGACTGACATGTCAACACCTTACAAAATTTTTAATCAATCATTTATCCTGATAAACTTGGGTGAACACAGGATGATTATACAAAGGGAAGTTTATCAAAGAGAAGCAACAGTTTGTTTAATCACAGATGGGTCATCCAAAGAGAGCTAACCCAAAAAGAATAATCCTTATTGAACTGCAATAGAGAAACCTCATCAAATACACTTGGCCACCATCATTTGTTTTTAGAATAGATTTTGGTTAAGCATGAGTGTGAAATGGTAGTGCAAGCCTACAAATGTAGTTTCTTTTAAATTATTGGAAGGTGGTAAAAGTTTTCATATTTTTAAATGAAATCTGGATTTCCAAAAATATCTGCATTGAAATGAGAATGATTGTGGAGGAGGTTAGACCAAATTGCCACATGTGGTAATTCTTAAGAACGGAGAAGAGGACACTGTCTTGGATTATTGGAAGTAGCTTTGTCTGAGGCCAGTAGAGTAGAGATGACCTCTGGAGTTCCCCATGAGAGCATGATTCAGAATAGCAGTATCTTAAATATTGTTAACATTCATCATACCACTACCCTGACACACCCTGGGTGAAATTTCACTGTCCAAACTGTACTAATTACATACACCAAACCCCATCATGACACAGTTGGTGTGTAAAGTCAGTCTTAATCTGAAACACCTGAGTAATAAGTAAAGGAGCTCATGTATATGAATATGTGTATATTCATAATTTATATTTGTCTATATTTCATCATAAACAATGTCTTTATACTCACAAGAATACTGAGATAGTGAATGGAATCATGCAGATGAGATCCCTGAGGAAGCTTAAACACAGCCCTAGCCAACAATGTCCAGTTTATATCTCTTTAGCAACATGTAGTAGGAAGGCTGGGTAAATCAAATTTCTCTCAACGAGCGTTCCCTTCCCCTTAGATGGTAAGTTCACAATTTCACAGACAATGTTCTCTTTAGATTTATGTTCTCAACATATAGAACAATGCCTGTTCATGCTGAAAAAGACCTAGGCTTGAAGGTATGCAAGTGATCAACTAATAAAACTTGCAGCTGATGTTTCCTAAGGAAAAGCAGGTAGAATTCCTTCTCTTTCCTTTAATGTTCAGTTTGGCCTCTTAGGATTTTTTTTTCTTTTTTTCTGCTAGGCTCATCCTTCATGTTTATATCAACCAAGTTTTAGCTTTAGTGTTTTAAACTATATTGACTGCAGAAAGTTCGTGGAGATAAGGGAAAGGACATTCAAATGGCAGCACATATGCTAATCTTGTGACGGGGCAAATTTTACTTATACCTTCTGAGCCTTATCTTTTAAAAATTTGAAATATAAGATTAGTTAGGCTGATATCATAAAATTATAATACTTTTTTTTTCTTTTTTTTTTTGCGGTATGTGGGTCTCTCACTGTTGTGGCCTCTCCCGTTGCGGAGCACAGGCTCCGGACGCGCATCCTCACCGGCCATGGCTCACGGGCCCAGCTGCTCCGTGGCATGTGGGATATTCCTAGACCGGGGCATGAACCCGTGTCCCCTGCATCGGCAGGCGGACTCTCAACCACTGCGCCACTAGGGAAGCCGCATAAAATTATAATACTTTTTAAATGAGAATATATGTGAAATTATTTGTAATACATAAAATGCTATTAAATGTGAATCATCATGTTATTTTTTTCTCCCTTTGGAGAGATCCCACCATAAAGGTCTTATAGGAAATTCTATTTAATAATATGGGAGTTTGGTAATAAATAAATTCTGCCATATATTCTGCACCATCTCATGATGTGATGCTAAATAACAAGAAATAGGATACAGAAGAGAAACTGGTGTCCTTTGGCATAAGGAAATTTTAAATTTAGATAAATAATGAACATTTTTTAATGTAAAAAGTGTCTCATATAATATTCAAATTTAACTGGGTATCCTGTATTTTATCTGGCAAGCCTACCTTGGCATCAATAAAAAATTTTAAGCCTTGATTAATTGTAACCCAGCTTTCTTCTAAAACTGTCCTCTTGACCCCCTTATTAAGTGGATCTTATTATTTTGTCTTCATTTTCATTGGCTGATTGTACAGATATCTTTTATAATAAACAACCTCAAATCATCTGGGGGAAATAGAAAGACAACGACTAAGAGATTTTTAAACGTGCAATGTGTTTTATTAATGTCTGAACATTCCTTCCCCCCCTCAATCTTTCATTTGATTCATATCCCTTGGGCACAAGCTAGGTGACAGGCACTGTGCTAGGTATCAGCATACTCTGGGATCCACCCTCACCATTTATATAGTCCTTTGTATTGCCAGTGTTGGAAGTCTGAAAACTATATATTCTCAGTTCCTTTGACCTAGCTAGCTATTAGGTTCTGGCTAATGGGATGCACTGGCCTCACCGGAAGGTAAGGGAAAAGGAAAAAGCTATTTTTCCTTTCCATCAGTTTTCATCAGCAGCAGTTGTGGGTGACTGGGAATTATTGCAAAGGGCTATCAGCTTCAGCAGCAACAACACTAATTTCAGAAGCCTCCATAAGACTTCAGACTTCTTGATGTCTTGCCCTTCGGCAGCAGTGTGATTACAACAGCAGTGGCGGCTGCAGAGGCCATGCCTCCTGGGAACCCAGCAGTGAGTGTGGGATCATGGCCATCATCCAAGAGATGGTAACAACTTCCTAATCTTTATGTAAAAACATTCTAATGCTTTGTACCCCTCTAGTTCCTTCTCATATTTTTATTCTTCTATTTCCTCCAATTAGTCTGTAATCCATGGCTTGTATTAAAATGCGGATATTTAAAAGACCTGGAGTCATTTCTGCTTTATTGACTAGACATTGACTGATATAAGAGTTTATGGGTGGAAAAGTTTGAGAACCGTTGCTCTACAACATCACTGCCAGTTTACACCATCTTTGGAATCATGTGACCCAAAAGTAATGGAAGAATCTGTGGCTCTTTTTAGTCACAAAGACCTTCCAACATGGGGATTTTAGGGAGGAGTCTACAATTACTAATAAACTATATAAAAATCAGAGCTACATCAAAGGAGCTTCCACTTACATGGTCAGCAGGAAAGTAAACTTTTATGGTCAAATTTTGTGTCCTTAGCCACTCATCAATAATAGCTTGACCAGATTGCTGGTAATAGTAATACATGTAATATGAGAGGGGGAAAAAGGCCTGTAGATATCATTAATATAAAATTTAAAAAATTTCCTTGAGATTCTATTAGGAGAGAAACTTATTGGCAGATGATCTGTATTTTACATAATTCGGTTGAATTGAGTTTGTCTGGTTTACTTCTCTGCTCCTAGATGGATCAAAGCCTTTAATCAATGTAGAGTTTTCAAAACACCTTTTTATTGAATCTGTTACAGTATTTCATTATCCTATAGTCAAGACATTATATCTTATCTCTAATTAAATTTTCTTGAAATTTCAGTCTGTTTGCTCTTTATCTTTACTTGAAAAGAAGAATGCATCTGGATTCTTCCTTAACACTGCACATACTCCTGAAGATAATTAATCATTAGCCCTCTTCCCCAGTATTCTCATTTTTTTTTTTTAGGTGAAGAAATCTCAATTCCATTGACCTTTAGACATGATTGTTTCCATCACATTACGTAGTCCTCTGCACAGAGTATAACTGATGTAAGTTGGCCCATCCTCTAACTGCCACAATTAGAGCTAAGGTTTTTCTAATCCTGTTAAAGAGTGTCACCTAAAAAGTTATTTAAAGGAAAAATATTTGTTTTGCTTTCACAAGAATGCAAAAATTTGTGTGGAGAATATCTGACAGAAATATGGATGGAGTTAGAAATTACCCAGGACTATTGGTCTGACTTCATAAAATGCTTTCTAAATGCACAGTCTCATGGATCAGATGTTCCCAAATTATCTTAGTTCAAGCAACATTTTCCTCTTTCACAGGGGAGCATTCTAACCTAAGTCTATAAAACCAAATAAGTTAAGTGTACTCAGTAAGAAAACTTTGTCCAAAATCTGGTTTGAGATAAAGTCTGAACTGAAATAGTTGATAAAACAGTGGCTGTTGGTTTCGTGCTTTTCTCCTTAAGTCACTAGAAACTTAAAATGTTGAATTCTTAAAGAACCAGCAAATAAACCCCCAAAGGAAAAAAAAGAAGCCTAATGTTCATTCCTGTATTAGACTATGTTGTAGTTCCTGGTTGAGGTCAGGCACATAGTAGGTACTTAATGCAGGGTATAGAGTTAATTATTAAATAATGACAACAGTAATGTGTTTTAAAGTAGTAGTTTAAACATAATAACAATAAAAGTGAATTTGAAATCTATTTGGCAATTTCAAAATGCTTTATAAGTCATACCTGAGGGGGAGAAAAACCAATTATTTATGACAAAGTGCTCATCAGTGCTTTACATTGTAGTGAAATCTTTTTTTTTTTTTAAATAAATTTATTTATTTATTTTTGGCTGCGTTGGGTCTTTGTTGCTGCACGCCGGCTTTCTCTAGTTGCGGAGAGCAGGGGTACTCTTCGTTGCAGTGCACGGGCTTCTCATTGCTGTGGCTTCTCTTGTTGCAGAGCACGGGCTCTAGGCGTGCAGGCTTCAGTAGTTGTGGTACACGTGCTCAGTAGTTGTGGCTTGCAGGCTGTAGAGCGCAGGCTCAGTAGTTGTGGTGCACGGGCTTAGTTGCTCGTGACATGTGGGATCTTCCCGGACCAGGGCTTGAACCCGTGTCCCTTGCATTGGCAGGTGGTTTTTTAACCACTGCACCACCAGGGAAGTCCCTGTAGTGAAATCTTAATGTATAGTATATAATATGCTATATGGCTTGTATCATGAAAAATTACAAGAACAATCTGTTGATTTTATTTTTAAAGATTAATATATTATACATATTTTATGCATGTACACTAGAATAAGCATAAAAACAAAATATTAGTTTACAAATATATGAAAAACAAAAATAAAAAATGCATTCATTCATAGATAGAAATAAATTCTGAAATATTTATGCCAGTGGGCTTTTCCTTAATTACCTTTAGCTAATGAATGTATGTAAAATGTTTATCCATTGCAAGGAAGATCATCTATTTGATTTGTAAAGTATATTTAGATTATTGAATTTTAAAGTCTGTAATGTTTATATAACTGCAGAGGTTTTCACGTGACTTTTCCAGTGCCTGGTGAGGTAACAATGTTAATACTTTTAGATCAACATTAGGAAGCTTTTTATGTTATGTAATAACTTTTATCCTATTGAGCTGATACAGTTTACTTAATCTTCTGAGTTTATTGATTAAGAGTCACGGAATAATAACCTGGTAGAACCTGGTTTTAAGAATAATAATATTGGACTGAAAGCAAAGGACCCAGATTAGAAATCATGGAAGTAATGGCACTCAGGGATATTTTGAATGAGGTTTCTTTCTTCTACCCTCCCTCACTCTGTCTCTCTGTCCCTCTTTCTTTCTACATTCATTGAGTACATCAACCAGGAAATCCTAATACTATAAATTCAACCCATTTATTTTCACCTGGTGTAAAATCATATGTGATAGTAATAATGGGTGGGAAAAGGGATTTAGGCTTTGGAGTCAGATTTGCCACGTGGCTCCACTCTTTACCGACTAAGGAACTTGAGTACGTTAGTTAACCTGTAGGAATCTCAGTTTTCTCATCTGCAAAAATATAGAAATTAGCACCATCTCAGATTTTACGATAAGAATGACATAATGTATACAGAATTGTTAACCCTATGCCAGACACAAACTTTGTGCTATTTATTATTATTTTACTGTTTCAGGTACTGTTGATGAGTAAGATAAAGTACTTTCTTTCCTTTGATTTTTCTCCTGTGTAGAATGAAATTGTTGGATGATCTTGAAATTTACTTCCAACTTCAAAATCTATGGATTTATAATCCCTTCCTTCTTAATGATGCTCTTGTCATGGGGGTAACTGCATAGTCATCTGGTCTTTCTTAGCTAACTTGCACGTGAATGTGTTAGTAACAGATGCATGATCTGAAGACCGAGCAGGTGACCTAGGTTCCAGACGCTTTCACAGCCCACAGTGGAATAATAAATCTGCAATTTTAATGAACTGAAAGTAGTTTTACAATCTGAATTAGTATAAAGATTTTGGAGTAATCCGGAAAACAGATTAAATAACAGCAGCAGCAATGATAGCAGCCTCGTCCAGGAATATTATAAAGAAGGAATCAAGTGACATTTTTTGGTGGCACATTGAGTGCCACTCAACTTAATCAAGTGCTAGAACTTAATCAACAACTGTTAGTGTTTGTTGAACTCCTATTGTACATTGAGGCTTCAATAGAATCTTTAAGAACTTAAAGGAGAGGAAAAGGGTGTGATGGGATACTAATATCTAGGATGTCCTTCCACTTCCTCCAATCTTTATACTGTCTGTCCCTAATTGGTTTGTCATCACAGGATCCCACAAACATCAGAGAAGGGGGTCTATGTCTGATTCTTTTTTATACTGCTCATGTCTATACAGTAGGAGCTCCAATTAATATTTTTGATACAACAAAAAAAAAAGTGAGTAAAATTTCCTCTGGAACATTCCAAAAACTCATAGGGTAAATTCTAAGAAGCGATTCTTTTCAACACAGGCGATGCTTGAGGGGGCAAAAAGGATGATTTTTTAATTTAGTACACCTTTTAAAAATGGGAAAAAGTATATTTTGCACATTCCCACAATGTGGGACATGAAAACTAACTGAAGGGATTTTTTTCAAGATTTACTAGGCCTTTTGTTTGAGAAATGACTTTAAAACTTTCAGTAAGGGAGTCTCTCCCTGCCCCCCAGAAGTTATAATAGTGAAAAAAAAATATGGAGGTTCTAGTTTCTGCTGTCAGTTAACATTGTACTGACCATTTGAATTTCCAAACTCTGTAGATTGAATGGATATTCTTGAAACAAAGATCAGAATTTATTTGAATCGTGAATAATGTTAAAGATTAATTTTTGATTATTTTAAAAGAATATCCTTTGCTTTTCTTCAGTCACATCTTAAAATTTCATAGATAAAAGTATTATGGTCACTCATCTGGAGCTCAACTTCATTATTTCTTTCTCTGATGATCCATTGTAATAACTGAACAGTATCTTCCAAGTTAGAGGGCCTTTTTTTCACATGACACCCTTTGCTTCCTCCTCATCTCCACTGAACAAGACTACAAAGCATCAAACTTGAAGCTTGGAAAGACCCTGAATACCTTCTGAATTTCTACCCAAGATATGAAGAATAAGACTCAACAATTAAGGTGAAAGCAAGATTAGAGTTACTTTCTGGGACACTGACAGCCACAGAGATGGATTTTAGTCTTTGTAAAAGTGTGCTTTTGGGTTTAGGGTTTCCTCACTTCTTTTCACTCATCCAAAAATGAGTTGAATACATATGTAAATAAAACATCTACAAGAATTCTTATGTAAATAAAAAAATATAGCATTCAGAGAAAGAAAAGAGCAGTAGTAAAGGAGAGCTAGTCCTGTGGGGCTTTGTGAACAAGGGAGGGAATGATTTCTTTGTGTCACAACAAAACGTAACCCTGCCCATGAAAGGAAGGAGACAGAAGGCTAGTTTCTGCTAAAAGCCTGGTTGCATGTAACTGACCCAGCGGAGGAATCCTGGTTCTATCTCTAGGGCTCGTTAGCTGCTCAACATGGATCCTACGTGTACACAGGATACCTGCGTCTGTTCTCCTTTTTAAAACAAAAGAGAAGCCAATCCTAATCAGCAGGATTATATTTGAAACTATTTCTAGTGAGCTGTATTATTGCTTAAAGAGAAAGTTAAAGACAAGCAAGCAAATTATACCTTTAATTAAAGTTTTGGGGTCTTTGTTCTAATGCTGCTGGTTGCTAACCAGAGGAGAATGTCCCTCCTTCTCTGCTACCTTGTCAGATTCATGTCCTAAACATACCAGTTCCCAGTGGAGCTGGACATTTTAAGTGTGAACAAAACCACTACCACTTGAGCAATATATCCTCTGAGGTTGGCAGCCTCTTCCTAAAATGTTTTCTATGGTTGCTGCATTACTTTATGACAGTTCACATCCAGGCACAAGCCATAATAAGTTACATAAGGGGGGCAAGGTTCTGTGAAATATTCATGAACAGTTAAGTCAGTAATCTGCAAATTATGGATATTGATGCTTTTCAGGTTCTGAGCAGTAAAGATAGCTAATCACTATCTTGTATGCTTTTATCCAAAATCTCAGAGAGAATAAAAATTACAGAAGTATTGCTTCCTTCTCATGTTACTGATCTGCCATTTGCTACGCAGCTCTTGTTAGGTTTAAAACACGTGAATGAGACATTTCTTTTAGTAGACTTACTGTTAGGCACTTGATTGAAAACACGTCAAATGTTTCACATCAGTTTTTCTTCTCCTCCCCAGTACTACATTGTTAGATTTTTGTGACCTAAAAATTAAGCAAATTTGTATAAATATTATACACCTGAAAAAAATAACTTTTTAGAAATAGATCCCCATGGTAATTATTTGATACTTCACTCGTTTGCAAAGAGATGGTACTAAATTTTTCTTGTACAGGTTGGAATAAAAAAATACAAACCTATTTTGTACCTGGCTTTAGATTTTTGAAAAAACTTCAACATACTATTCAAACATGACAGGAAGAATCTGTCATTTGGCACACATTAATTAAAATGGTAGTGAAAACTCTAAAGGCTAGAAAATGCCCCTTTAAACAAGTCAAAAACAACGATCTAGATTTTAAAAAAATTTCCACAAAGGGAAAAATACACAAAGAAGCAAGAATCAATTATTATACAACACACAGAAATAAGCAAGGATTCAAAGACTTTCTTAAGAGTAGCTTTATCCCAAAGGTAATTATTATCCGTGCTCTCTGGGGTGGGAGAAAATCCTACAGTAACTTTCAGTGAATCTCTCTGACCCCTGTAACAACTTGGATGTCTTCTCACTATAATTCAGTTAATAGAAAGGCATCTTGCTTTCTGAATATCACACCTGCAGTCGTCAGCCCTTGGGAATCATTCAGTTCATTGGTAAACACAAGCTACATACATCAGAAGTTTCCACTTTCTCTAGCTCTTTATAACACCAAGGTCCCTCCTCTCTCCCCAGGCTCCTTGCAGCTATCTAGGGAATCTTTCACTTTTTGTCCTTTCCCGACCCTTCTGGACCACATTTTCTCTTCTTATTCAGGCCATCTGCTCTCAAGGAAGGTAAAACTTCTGCTAGGAAAACAATCAGCATCTCTAGCAATTAGCAGCTTTTGTGAACCAGCTTTCAGCCACTGCCTATGAAGACATACATTGTGCAAATCACAACGCAAATTATGATAGTAGTTTAAAAATAGTTTGTAATTGATACATTTCTGGCCACAGCCTCCCCCTTTATCCTGCAAGTGGTACAATCTTTTTGCCCTTGACAGAAGTCTTTCTAAAGATCTGCTCAAGCCTCACTAAGCAGCTGTGAGTTAGGTCATTTTCCCAGGAGTTTTACATGTGGAAAACTGGGCATTAGTAAGGCCTCAAAAAGGACACCATCTGGCCCTAGTGAAAAAAAGGATCATGACACTTCCTGTGGTACCAACAGACCCTGATGAACCAGAAAGGAATTCAGCCCTGGACTGTGATCCAATAGAGACGGGCCCCACAGCCACCTCCGTGACAGCCAACTCCATTCATCTTCGCAGTTATCTCATAGCACAATGGACTTTTGTGTCGTGCTGTGTACTGAAGGCGGAGTAAAATCCATTTTGATTTTTGTGTTTAGTCTCTGTGCCTGTCCTCTTTCCTGGAACACATACCACATCAGGAGAGAGTGAGTTGCACAAAGAACAGTTCTTTCGGAGCCCATTCAAACTTCTCCATTTCCCTCCCACTGTACATGGGCGTAATAAAATGGTGGACTCTTCAGAAGCTTCCAAAAAGACCTGTCCCTGACATGAAGAGCTGTCCCTCCCACTTTCAATAAAAACGATTTTAAACTATTCAGAGCAACAGTTTTTCATTTCTTGGGGTAGAAAAGAATTGAAAGTTACACTTATAAGGAAATCTTATGGAAACACTTACTAGAAACATTCTGGTTCTGTTGAGTCTATCAGGTATTGAAAGATCCTGTTAAAAACTATAGCATCAGCCTCAACAATGAACCAGGTTTTCTGTTTCAAAAAGAAAAGTGTCTGACCCAAGCAATATGAGAGTGGACGCTGGTGACATCTTTCATTGTTGTAGTGTTTATTACAGTTGACAAAGTCTTTTCATGCTTCCTACTTTAGAATATGGAAATTGGGAAAGTCCATCCAGTTCTCTGGATTCTGGGAGGGCCAGCAACATATTATAACTAGAAAGTCCACATTTTTGTGTATAAGGCTCCCTGTGTCATAATGAAAATGCCTGCAAGTAACAGCTTGATTAAGAATGAAGAAGAGAGAGAGAGAGAAAGAAAGAGAGAGTGTTTCTATTTTGAAAGATCTAAAACCAGGGTACAAAATAGCCCGCATCCCACTGCTGAGGTGTTTGTGCCATATGCACACAGTTGTCCATCCTGTTAGGAGTCACAGGCTTTCCCAGGATGCTTCTAAGGGCTGAAATAAGAAAACTACCAAAGAAACTTTGAGGCGAGGGCTGGTGGCAAGGGTCACAGATGTGACAGCCTGAAGGCTGGCTGCCAAGAGTAGGTACACTGAGCAGGGGAAGCAGGGCCCAGGGAGGGCACAGATGCAGGTATTTGAAAAACAGCCTCTCAGGTAGCAGAGGCAATTCCCTAAAACAGAAGGAAGGGGAGAGAAAAAAGGAGTAACTCCTGAGGCGGGGAAGGAACCCAGGTTCCCTCAGTGCTACCAAACAGAAAAGCCACTTTGCCACCAGGAAGCGGGGTTGGAATATCTACTTCATCAGCACGTAGATGTTCAGTGATATGGGACACAGACTCATTCTTTCCTTAATGATCGCTCAGACCCTCTGTTAGAGTGATGAAGAGTTTTTATTGTTTTTAACAAAAGAACAATTGAAAACCTGGTAGATCATAAAATAATTTTACCTATTATCTCTGC